>NC_057803.1:409942670-410248503 GCF_018294505.1 Triticum aestivum | reverse complement strand
GCGTGACGTGGAACCGCATCATTGGACGGGCGACGTGGCCGGACGGGGTGGACATGTCCGGCCATCGGGCAGACGTGTCCGGCGGCGCAAGGAGGACGAAGATAGGGTTAGATCTGCGTGGATTTTTCGGGGGAGGCCACATATTTATAGGTAGAGGGGGCTAGGAGGCTCCAAATGGAGTGCGGTTTTCAGCCACGCGATCGTGATCGAACGGCCGATATGATGGAGGGGGTTTAGCTGGGCTTTGGGCCACTTTGGAGGGGTGTTGGGCTGCAACACACACGAGGCCTTTTCGGTTCCTCGGTTAACCGTTGGAGTATCAAACGAAGTCCAAATGACACGAAACTTGATAGGCAGTCTACCGGTAGTAAACCAAGGCCGCATGACAAGTCTCGGTCCAATCCGAAAATGTTTAACACCCGCACACAAAAAGAGGTAAAAGGGGACACCGGGTGACATAGGAGCGCCGGATTGCAAAACGGACAACGGGGAAAATGCTCGGCTGCATGAGACAAACATGTATGCAAATGAAATGCACATGATGGCATGATATGCAATGCATTACACACAAGCAAAAGACAAAGCAACAACAGCGAATAAGCGGAGGACACCTGGCACATCGGTCTCGGGGTGTCACAACACTCCACCACTACGAGAGGATCTCGTCCCGAGATCTAGAATGGCACCGGAGGGAAAACGGAAGAGAAAGAGAAGAGGTAAAACTAAGTTGCTTCTTTCACAAACGAGTGAAACATAGAACCTTGAGAGGTTGAGCAAATTGAAAGAAAGAAAGCAACAGAGAAGAATAAAGTTAAAAGCACTCCATTAAGAAAGGGGAAAAGAAAGAACCGATTTGGGTAGCACTTCAGTTCAAAAGATATGAAATACCTGATAAAATGAAAGAGCTTGAGCAAAGGGACAGAACACTCCGGTTAAAAGGATAAGCATGACAATGACAAGAAGAAGGTTTGAAGAGAGCAGCAACACAATGCTTCCGGGAGAATGAAATAGAAGATAGATGATTAAAATAGAATAATGGAGAAGAAAATGCCAACTTCCGCCACAAAAGAGTTTGAAAAGACATCTTTAGGAGACGGGTCGAACGGAGTCGTTGTAACACCCACAACGAAAAGAATACGCTTGATATGGTCTTCTGGAATACATCTCAAATTATGAGGTGACAACCTGCCATTCATGGGAAAATGAATTGGATTGGTATGAAAAAGGAGACGAGCAAATATTTCACCGGGAGGATAAATGAAGAACTTGTATCATTGATAAACACAATAAGAGCGACAATCCTTAAAGGAAAGCTTTAGGTGAAATATAGCCCAAGATAACTCCAATAACACGATTGCTGGATTTAATATATGTCATTTTGATAACTTGTGAATCCCGGAGCACGAAGGGAAATTATCAAGAAAGACATAACACCACCTCAAAAGATATGCGTGAAAGAATAGCACTCCGGACTGCAAGATGAAGAAAAACTTGAGCTCAATAGAAAATAATGTTGATGAACACTTCGAGAAGGAATTAAATCCTTGAAGAACCATCATGAAGAACCTTCATGAAGAACTCTGGTAACAAAAGGATGATGACGACGGAAGGAAAAAGAAGTTGAGAACACAAAGTGAAGCCTTGAAATGATTTAGATGGATCTCCGCGACGAAAAAAATAAAAATAATGAGAGAGCTTGGAACTCCAGGAAAAGAAAGATGAACAGATGAGATGAAGAATTTTTATGAACCTCCGGAATAAGGAATTAAATAACTTGGATGAAACAAAAATAAGAATTACCTTATGCTTATCCTTCATCAATTTAAATTGATGACGAGCAAACGGATTTGGCATACTACTTATTCTCGTAAAGAAGATTAAGAGAGACATGGCGCCAACTTGAGAAGGTCTTCAACGAACCACCCGTAGAATTGAAACATCGAATAAATTGATATGATAACCAAGGAAGAGAATTCTTGAACGAACGACCGTAAGAATTAAAATGAACGAAGAGAAGATAAAGAAACACCGGGAAGAATTAGCAATTGAAAGAAGATGCTTGGGAGAATTTATATATGAGAGAACGAAGAGATCAAGCACTGAATAGAGGATATTTAATCGATGCATCGTTAAAATTAGGAGGATGAGAGCTGAAAGCTAGAATGACTAATCCAGAGATGATGGCCTTCGGAGAATCAAACTGAAAATACTCTGAATTACTCCAGATAGGTGAAAAAAATTCTCACAATCGAAAACAATTATGGGAGGATGGCAGAGAATGGGGCAAGATTAAAAGAAACTCTTCTTCGGTCTTCAAAAAACTGAGAATGACAATGAGAAACACCACCAAATTGTTGAGATGCTCCGGGATGAAGAATGGAAAAGTTGAGCCAACGAGAAAAGCATTTGACTGATGATAATTCATTCTTACATCAACTTCGAAAAGAAATTTTTAGAATAGCTCCAGTAGAATTAGAAGAGTCAGGTAAGATCCTGGAAAAAGACCTGTGGGTTAGGGCCCACTCAAAAGTTACACCGTTGAAAAGGTCACTTGGAAAATAGATAGCACCAGTTGAATCAAATGGCTTGAATGAGAGAATATCCTCGAATGATCCTGAACCAATGCAGAGTGGAAAACACAAATCTTCGAGATATCTTGATCACTCCAGAACAATTAAATAGCGAGAAGTGAATGAATATGAGGTGCACCGACATTAGAAGGTATTGAAACGAGGAAAAAGGTATGATCAACAAAACTTGACTTGAATCCACCGGAGAAGAAAAAGAACGAAGAACGATAAACTTGAAGCTCCATTAGAATCTTCTTGAGAATCACCGGGTAAGAACATTGACGAAAAAGAATGGAGAGACTTCACACGAATAAAAGATACTTGATTAAGAAATTTGAGTCCTTGAAGAAAAAAGGGTCGGAGGGCGGGAAAAACAAAGGCAACTTGAAGACGGATGAAAACAAACACCATTGAGAATACTTAGAGTTGGATCTTGCAAATGTTGAAATGATCAGATCCACTTGACGAGAAGCACACCGGTTGAAAAGCATTGACAAGACAATCTTGTTATCATGAAGGATTGGTATTCACATCGGAGTTTGAGAACACCATTTGGGGAAGGTATGGAATCAACATTTGACTTCGAAGCAACTCGAATACCACAACTCAAAACAAAAACAAAGGATTGGCTTGCAGAATAAGCAGGAACAAGCATATGATAGAGATTTCGTCCGAAGTTTTCGTGGTCGGGCCTACACGGGCTCGATCGTACAGCACCATCATGTACAAGGCAGTGCACATGACATATGAAGCGTCCCCGAGTCGGCATAGCCAAGGACTCTTTAAGACACAACGAGACCACTGTAAAACCAACCATGGATAGGCGGACCACTAGACGTCGAACCCCAATTTCATATCATACATCTATCGGAAAGATATCCTAGGAGTTACTTGAATTCCCACTTATAAACTCCCGAAACTTTCCCGGTTATGCAATCAGGTGTTGGGGATACAAGGGAAGCAAATCCTACATCCAGCTGTATCCATCCTTCAACACATAACCAATAAACCTTCGGAAATCGTTTACCTCAACCTTCGAAAAGCATCCGTTATACAAGTTATGGCAATACTCCCGAACTCCCGCCCCAGTACTGGGTGGCGTCGAGGTTATCTCACCAACAACTGCATAAAAGATATTTTCGATGTCGGCGAAACTAATCTCTGGTATTCCAGAACTGCAACGATAAAATTGTGACGACAACACCTCGGAGCTCAACTCCCCGGGACACTGCCACAACCCCTAAATGTCAGGAGGCATCAAGAACAATGTTCTCGTCACAAAACCATCAGAACGATTCAAAGATACCCGCGTGATCCTAAATTTTTTTAGTGAAATTTGAGAAGAGAAGAGTCAAAACTCTATGTCGGGATGCCTCACCAGAGCGACGAAGGGACTGAGGAGTAAAAAGAATCCTACTCTCCGATATATAATTCCTAAATGACTCAAAACATTTCTAGACTCAATAACGCCAGCGATTTGATCAAGCAGGGGGCTCCTAAGGTCGGGGAAGGCTCCGATACCAACTTGTAACGCCCTCGATGCGGCTATATATCCCACGTGTCGAAGCATGACTTAGAGGCATAACCGCATTGAAAGCAACGTCGCAAGTGAGGTAATCTTCACACAACCCATGTAATACATAAGGGAAAGAGATACATAGTTGGCTTACAATCGCCACTTCACACAATTACATGAATAAAACATTAGATCAACCAAATACAATCAAGGTCCGAATACGGAACCCAAAATACAAGAAGACTACCCCAAAAGCTACATAGATCCCCGATCGTCCCGACTGGGCTCCGCTACTGATCAACTAGAACGAAACAACACAAACAAGATCTTTATCGAGCTCCTCCTAAGCTCAATGGCGTCACCTACACGGTATCATCGGCACCTGCAAACTGGTTTTGGAAGTATCTGTGAGTCACAGGGACTCAGCAATCTCATACCCTCGCGATCAAGACTATTTAAGCTTATGGTTAAGCTAAAGGTATGATGTGGAGCTGCAGCAAGCGACTAGCATATATGGTGGCTAACCTATTCGCAAAAGAGAGCGAGAAGAGAAGGCAAAAGCACGGTCGAACAACTATGATCAAGAAGTGATCCTAGAACAACCTGCGTCAAGCATAACTCCAACACCATGTTCACTTCCCGGACTGCGCCGAGGAGAGACCATCACAGTTACACACGCGGTTGATGCATTTTAATTAAGGTCAAGTTCAGGTTTTCTACAACCAGACATTAACAAATTCCCATCTTCCCATAACCGCGGGCACGGCTTTAGAAAGTTCAAATCCCTGCAGGGGTGTCTCAACTTAGACCATCACAAGCTCTCACGGTCAACGAAGGATATTCCTTCTAGCAGGAAGACCCGATCAGACTCGGAATCCCGGTTACAAGACATTTCGACAATGGTAAAACAAGACCAGCAAAGCCACCCAGATGTGCCGACAAATCCCGATAGGAGCTGCACATATCTCGTTCTCAGGGCACACCGGATGAGCCAGACGTCGGGTGGGCCAGCCCAAAGTTGCCCCAGGTAGCTCCGGACATCGCTCAGTTGGACCAACACTTAGAGAAGCACTGGCCCGGGGGGGTTAAAATAAAGATGACCCTCGGGATGCGCGACTCCCAAGGGAAAAAAGGCTAGGTGGCGAATGGTAAAGCCAATGTTGGGCCTTGCTGGAGGAGTTTTATTCAAGGCGAACTGTCAAGGGGTTCCCATTATAACCCAACCGCGTAAGAAACGCAAAATCCGGTAACATAACACCGATATGACGGAAACTAGGGCAGCAACAGTGGAACAAAACACCAAGCATAAGGCCGAGCCTTCCACCCTTTACCAAGTATATAGATGCATTAATTAAATAAGAGATATTGTGATATCCCAACCAAATAGACATGTTCCAACAAGGAACAACATCTCCATGTTCCAACAAGGAACAAACTTCAATTTTCACCTGCAACTAACAACGCTATAAGAGGGGCTGAGCAAAGCGGTAACATAGCCAAACAACGGTTTGCTAGGACAAGGTGGGTTAGAGGCTTGGCTTAACAATATGGGAGGCATGATAATCAAGTGGTAGGTATCACAACATAGGCATAGCAAAAGAGCGAGCAACTAGCAAGCAAACATAGAAGTGATTTCGAGAGTATGGTCACCTTGCCTGAAATCCCGCAAGGAAGAAGAACGAGTCCATGAAGAAGACAAACAGACGTAGTCGAACGGGTCCTCACAAACGCGACGTTACCGGAACCAACCCGAAGAAGCAAACACCGGAAAGAAGCACACCACATAGTAAACAACCAACACATGAACATGGTATGATATGTGGGATACGATATGCGATGCATATGCAAGATTGCAAAGGAATGATTGAACCTGGCCTCAACATGGAAATCCAAGAGTGCCACTGGAAAGGTCAGGTGATTTCGGTTGAAATCGATATAAATATCACCGGAATCGGATGCACGGTTTGGAAATGGCAAGCAAAACAAATATGGCACCGGTCTGCGATAAATAGCAAGTAGCCATATAAATGCAACAAGTTAAATATGCTACAGCACTCAAACATGGCAACAAAATACATGGCAGGGATCCAATCATGATGCTTGACAAAAGATGAACACTGAGCTATGGCTAATTCATCCAATAACAGGTTCAAACAAGCATGGCAAAAGAGCAAATGATAACAGGTTTCAGACTTAGTGAAATTAGCACAAGTCTGGAATTTATCATCAGGAAGCAAACTTTAGAGCATGAAAATTACATGCTACAGGAACTTAACATGATAAAGCGAGTCATGGCATGAAGCTACTCAAAGAACTTAAAAAAAGTCCCTTAGTGACCTTGAGCCAAAAGGGATCAGAAAATACAATTGCAAGCATGGGAACATGGCAAAAACATAAACAGATCTCAAACTTAGTGAAAAACTAGAGCATGCAAAACAGTTAACGAGTAGGCATGTTTACGAGCTCGATGCACTCACTACAGAGCATGGCATTACAAACTAAGCATACACCCAACAAGAAGACATGGCATATGAGCTAGACCTGGTAAGAACAACAACATAGCATGCATGGATCGATAGCAACATCCTCGGCAAAATCGCTAAACAAGTTAACAATCTGCCAGGAATATTAAATAGCAAAAGTAGAGCTCGATTTACTCAAGCTAGGTTGCTCTATAAATGCAAACAAAGACATGGATGGATAGATGACCACAATGTTAACAAAACATCCTTACTGATCATCCTCAAAAGAGGCACGGATCACTAGGAAACAACATGAACATATGGCATAACAACAAAATCAACATTACCGATTACGCTACTTTGCAAGCTTGTGCTAGTCATTGCGAATATCACAAAAATACATGTCAAGCACCACTGTAAAGATGGCATGGCATATAAAAAAACACATGTAGAGCTCAGGGTCATAGCATGCACACAATAATCATGGCAAAATGACAAAATGCCATTTGCTGAAACAGATCTGACAAAATACTCACATAGCCCTCTTTCAACAACATTTCAGGCATCAAGATGGGCTCAACTGAAAATGATGCAATGAGATGAAATGATGTACTCTTTGAGTCGAACATTTTGATATGCTACACGCACAAAATGGAGCTGCGGATGCGGAGTTATGGCATGCGGAAAAATGCAAATAAATAACTATGAAGGGGCAAAAGTCAACCCGAAAAGTTAGGGTTCCAGATCGGATTTGGATCCGGATCGGCCGGCACGGACTTCGAGGAGATTGCAGGAGTTTGTGCTTGGGGCGGCGCCGGTCGAGGCAAGGCGGAGGAGGCGGTGTAGGTGGCCGGATCCGGCGGCCGGCGGCGTGCATGTGTGCTGGCGGGGCGGCGGAACACGGCTTCCCGCGAGCTGACGAGGAGGCGCGGTTTACCGGGTCCTCCGAGGCGGGGCGAGGCGGGTGCGCCGGGGAGTCCGGCGAGCGGAGCTAGGGTGGCGCAGCGGTGTTGCCCGGCGGCGGCGGAGGCGGGCGGCCGCGGGCGCTGAAGGACGCGGGCGTGTGGCGACGAAGGTCGGGCGGCGACGCGCAGATCCGGGCCCGGGCGGGCCTCCCTCGGGTTCGGCAGGCCGCGGGAGGATGCGCGGTGAGGTGGCGCTGCACTTGATGAGGTGGCGGCGTTCAATAGGAGGAGAGCGGCGGCGGCGCGACGTGGCAGCGCGTCATTGGATGGGCGACATGGCCGGACGGGGTGGACAAGTCCGGCCGTCGGGCGGACGTGTCCGGCGGCACAAGGAGGACGAAGATAGGGTTAGATCTGCGTGGATTTTTCGGGGGAGGCCACATATTTATAGGTAGAGGGGGCTAGGAGGCTCCAAATGGAGTGCGTTTTTTGGCCACGCGATCGTGATCGAACGACCGATATGATGGAGGGGGTTTAGCTGGGCTTTGGGTCACTTTGGAGGGGTGTTGGGCTGCAACACACATGAGGCCTTTTCGGTTCCTCGGTTAACCGTTGGAGTATCAAATGAAGTCCAAATGGCACGAAACTTGACAGGCGGTCTAATGGTAGTAAACCAAGGCCGCATGACAAGTCTCGGTCCAATCCGAAAATGTTTAACACCCACACACGAAATGAGGTAAAAGGGGACACCAGGTGACATAGGAGCGCCGGATTGCAAAACGGACAACAGGGAAAATGCTCGGATGCATGAGATGAACATGTATGCAAATGAAATGCACATGATGACATGATATGCAATGCATGACACACAAGCAAAAGACAAAGGAACAACACCGAATAAGCGGAGGACACCTGGCACATCGGTCTCGGGGCGTCACACGGTCACATTATGAACGGAATCGGTCTGACCGAGTTTTCTGATTCAGTCCCACCGAGTTTGGTCAATTGTGTGTAACGGTTAGATTTTGTGTGGAAGCTATATATACCCCTCCACCCACTCTTCATTCGTAGAGAGAGCCACCTACACTTGTGTTGAAATCGAGATCTTCCACTCCAACCACATAAATTTTGATCTCTAGCCATCTCTAAGTTGCTTTCCACTCAAATCATCTTTCCACCAAATCCAAATCTGTGAGAGAGATTTGAGTGTTGGGGAGACTATCATTTGAAGTACAAGAGCAAGGAGTTCATCATCAGCACAACATCTATTACCTTATGGAGAGTGGTGTCTCCTAGATTGGTTAGGTGTCACTTGGGAGCCTCCGTTAAGATTGTGGAGTTGAACCAAGGAGTTTGTACGGGCAAGGAGATCGCCTAATTCGTGAGGATCTACCATAGTGAGGCAAGTCCTTCGTGAGCGATGGCCATGGTGGGATAGACAAGGTTGCTTCTTTGTGCACCCTTCGTGGGTTGAAGTCTCCATCAACGTGGATGTACGATAGCACCACATATCGGAACCACGCCAAAAATCTCCGTGTCTCCAATTACGTTTGCACACTCCAATCCCATCCCTTTACCTTCTTGTAAATTGCATGCTTTACTTTCCGCTGCTCATATACTCTTGTCATGCTTGCTTGATATGTATTGTGAATGTGTAAACTTGTGCCAAAACTCTACCTTAAGTTGTGAAAATAAGAACTGCAACTTTCTCTTGTTAAGAGTCTGTTCACCCCCCCCCCTGTAGACACCTCTTCTCGATCCTTTCAATTGGTATCAGAGCTTTGATATCCATTGCTTTGGTTTAAACACCTTTGGAGGAAGATGTATGAGTCTATGTTGGGGAGTCTTAGACGTAGAGTGCCTATTCTTCATGGAGAGTACTTTCATGAGTGGAAAATTGAGATGCTTGACATTTTCAATGAATATCATTTGAACAAGTACGTTACTAGCCCTTGTGCACCTCATGTTGATCCTTTGCATCCTACCCTTGATGAGTCTATTGACATGATCCATAATATTAGAACTCTCAATTTAATCACTAGAGGTTTGCCTAGAAACTTGCTTGCTAGCTTGCCTGCTCTTGATTGTGCCTACACCATATAGAGATTCCTTGAGGAACGATTTCCAAACTATTCCTTGAAAAACTTAGATGAGATCCTTCATAAGTCTATTGCCTTGAGTAAGATGAGTTCCAATGATCCCAAATTTGGTGATTGTCTATTTGAGCCTACTAATATTACGAGTGCCAAAGGAGATGTTGGAATCATTAGCAATATCATCTCCGAAGCCATTAGAATTCATAAAGATGACTATTGTGATGACCATTTATCTAAGGAATTGCCCTCTCTAGGAATTGATCCATCACAAGATGACGTTGAACATGGATACTATGATGAGGATGATGATAGTGACTTTGATCTTGATGAGTCTATGAGACACTTTGGTCTTATGGCTAATCTTCGTGGCTACATGGCTGGAGGAAAGGAATGGGCCCTTGACAGTGGATGTACCGATCATATAACCAGAGACAAAGATATGCTTCGTGAGCTTGCTGAAAATGACGACCCTCAAAAGTATGTCACTTTTGGTGACAACTCAAAGGGTAAGGTGGTTGGACTTGGTAAGGTGGCCATCTCACATGATAGCTCCATACAAAATGTTATGCTCGTATTTACTTTCCGTATCTAGACTTGGTGACTTTGGGTTCGATGTCCTATTTACTGAAGTAGATTGCCAAGTGTTTCGTAGAGATAATCATAAAATGGTCTTTACCGGTACACATCGAGGTGATCTATATATTGTTGATTTCACTAGAAAGGCTCAACCTAGAACTTTCCTAATTGCTAAATACTCGAAAGGCTGGTTGTGGCATAGAAGGTTAGGTCATGTGGGCAAGCGAAATCTTGATAAGCTTATCAAAGGTGATCATATCCTTGGAGTAAAAGATGGTATATTTGACAAGGATAGACTTTATAGTGGTTGTGAAGAAGAAAAACAAGTTTGAGGAAGCCACCCCATGAAGAACATCATGACCACGAGAAGACCACTCGAGCTAGTTCACATGGGTCTCTTTGGTCCCAGTGCCTACAAGATTCTCGGTGGTAACTCATCTGGTCTAGTCATAGTTGATGATTTTTCAAGATTTACGTGGGTGTTCTTTCTTGATGATAAATCGCAAGTCGAAAAGATCTGCAAAAACTTCGCTAGGAAGGCCCAAAATCAATTTGAAGTGAAGAGCAAGAAGGTTCGCAGCAACAATGGAATGGAGTTCAAGAACGCAATTGTTGATACCTTTCTTGATGAAGAAGGGGTTTCACATGAGTTCTCGACTATGTACACGCCTCAACAAAATGGAGTTGTTGAGAGGAAGAACTGAACTCTTATTGAGATGGCAAGAACGATGCTTGATGAGTACAAGACTCCAAAACACTTTTGGGCGGAAGCTTTTGAGACAGCTTGTCATGCAACAAATTGCTTGTATCTTCACATGCTACTCGGCAAGACGGCATACGAGCTTCTCACCGGTAACAAACCCCAAGTTGGATACTTTCGAGTATTCGGCTCAAAGTATTACATTCTTGATAATCATCGTCATTCTAAATTTTCCCCTAAATCTCACGAAGGTTTCCTACTTGGTTATGGCTCAAACTCTCACACTTACCGTGTCTACAACAATTTCACCCGAAAGGTTGAAGACACGGTATATGTGAAGTTTGATGAATCTAACGGCTCACAAATAGAGCAATTGCCAATTGATGTAGGAGATAAAGATCCTTCAGAAGCAATCCAAGACTTGTCTATTGGCAAGATCCGTCCAACGGAGGTGAAGGAGAGTACCTCGTCCGTCCATGTGGAAGCTTCTAGCTCATGAAAAGGTGAACCAAGAGTTGATATGGAAGCATCCACAAGTGGGACACACCAAGACGAAGAAAACGAGGAAGTACACCCAGATGAATCTCGTCAACCCCCTTCTCCACCATGTCAAGGAAATGACAACCTCAACAATGAAGAAGGACAAGAAAGACAGACAAGATGATGAAGAAGATGTTCCACACTGAACAAAACAAAAGCTCTCACAAGTTCGAGCAAGAGTCGTCAGAGACCATCCCGTCGAGCAAATCTACATTGATATCCAAACCGGGAGAATCACTCGCTCTAAATCTCGTTTGGATAATTTTTGTGAACATTATTCATTCATCTCTAGCATTGAACCTATGAAGGTTGAAGAAGCATTGGAAGATCCGGATTGGATAAATGCCATGCATGAGGAACTACACAACTTTGAGAGAAGTCAAGTGTGGACATTGGTCGAGAAGCCCAAATACAACCACAACATCATTGGTACCAAATGGGTGTTTCTCAACAAGCAAGAGGAAGATGGTCAAGTCGTCCGTAACAAAGCACGTCTCGTTGCCCAAGGCTACACTCAAGTCGAAGGTATGGACTATAGTGAGACATATGCCGTCGTTGCTACACTTGAGTCCATCCACATCTTACTTGCCTATGCTAATCACCATGATATCACCTTGTACCAAATGGATATTAAAAGTGCTTTCTTAAATGGAGAAATTGGGGAGGAATTTTATGTTAAGCAGCCTCCCAGCTTTGTCAATCCTAAGAAACCTGACCATGTTTACAAATTTCACAAAGCTCTTTATGGTCTTAAACAAGCTCCTAGAGTGTGGTATAAATGCTTGACCAAGTTCCTTATCGAAGAAGGCTTTGAAATTGGAAAAAAAGATTCTACTCTTTTTACTAAAAGGGTTAGTGGTGAATTATTTGTGTGCCAAATTTATGTTGATGATATCATATTTGGTTCGACTAACCCTCATTTTAGTGAAAAGTTTGGGAAGCTAATGTCGGAACAGTTTGAGATGTCTATGATGAGTGAACTCAAGTTCTTCCTTGGTTTGCAAATCAAGCAAACAAAGGAAGGTACCTTTGTCTCTCAAACAAAGGAAACCAAGGACTTATTCAAGAAGTTCAACATGCAAGAAAGCAAAGGTATGAAAACTCCCATGCCTACTAGTGGACATCTTGACTTGACCAAGGATGGCAAACCGGTTGACCAAAAGGTTTATCGCTCTATGATTGGTTCATTGTTATATCTATGTGCCCCCCGTCCCGGTATCATGCTAAGTGTGTGCATGTGTGCACGATATCAAGCAGCCCCCAAAGAATGTCATCCTAAGGCTGTGAAAAGGATAGTGAGATACTTAATACATACACCAAATTTTGTCATTTGGTATCCTAAGAGGTCTTATTTTGATTTGTCGGATACTCCGATTCGGACTATGTTGGAGATAAGGTTGATAGAAAGTCCACTTCGGGTACTTGTCAATTTCTTGGTAGATCTCTTGTGTCTTGGTCTTCCAAGAAACAAAACTCGGTATCCTTATCCACCGCTGAAGCGGAGTACATTGCCGCTCGTTAATGTTGTGCTCAATTACTTAGGATGACCCAAACTCTTAAAGATTATGGAATATATGTGAAACATGTTCCTTTGCTTTGTGACAATGCACTACTGGAATCAGGCACATTGCCATCTGCCATGGTAGATGGCAAAGGCACGGACGACGGATGGCAAAGGGCCGGCTGAATAAACTTTGGTAAAGGCTTCTTTGCCGTGTGTTGGCAGATGGCAAAGAGCCTGTAGCCTTTGCCATCAGCTGGCCGATGGCAAAGCCTGAGGAATGGGGTTAGCCACGTTAGCCAGCTAACGGCGTGCTTTGCCATCCACTAGCAGATGGAAAAGGCTACAGGCTCTTTGCCATCTGCCAGCTCATGGCAATGGGTGCAGGCTCTTTGCCATCGGCCAGCTGATGTCAAAGGCTACAGGCTCTTTGCCATCCGCCAGCTGATGGCAAAGGCTGCAGGCTCTTTGCCATCCGCCAGCTGATGGCAAAGCCTGCAGGCTCTTTGCCATCCGCCAGCTGATGGCAAAGGATGCAGGCTCTTTGCCATCTGCTCGCTGATGGCAAAGAGAACAAAGAGGACAGATGAGTGCTTCACAGGTTGCTGCCACATGGCCTCTTTGCCATCTACCAGTGGATGGCAAAGCTCTTTGCCATCAGCCAGCAGATGGCAAAGTGCCTATATTGCCTCATTTAATTTTGTTTTTTCTTATATCAATTCATTTTCACAGAAAATCAGACATAGTTATATGTATGACCAATATAGCATATTCAACACATATTACCAATAGTCATGAATGCAAATATATCCAACACATATCCAACACATGTTACCAATAGTAGCAAGTTTCATCCATACATATACATAGTTTCATCAATATTACACAGTTTCATCATAGGTAGCAAGTTTCACAAAGTCAAAACAAAAACTAAAGACAAGCACACCATCAACCCAAGCTTCCATGATCTGAAGCAAATCTACAAAATGGGAAAGAAGAAAGTTAGAAGAAGAAGAAGACTAGAATAAGAAGATTATTATGATGCAACTAAAATGTGAAGATTATTATGATGCAACTTATATCTGCAAAATATGTCATTTTGGAGCTAAGTATGGTTATTATGTCATTTTTGAGCTAGCTAAGCATACTAAGTCATTTTGGTGTAAAAATGCTAAGTAAGGTCATTTTGGAACTAAGCATATATATTATGTCATTCTAGAGCTAGCTACGCATATTAAGTCATTTGGAGGAAAAAATGCTAAGTATAGGTCATTTTAGAGCTATCCTAGGTTAAATAGGTCAATTTTGAGAAAGCTAAGCATATTAAGTCATTTTGGAGGAAAAAATGCTAAGTATAGTTCATTTTCAAGCTATCCTCAGTTAAATAGGTTAATTTGGAGCTAATTAAGAAAAGCACTAGGCAAACGTCGATGCTTGTCGAGAGTTATGCTGCACCAAATTAAAGATCATTTGCAATGTCTCGTTAGCATGATGCAACTCAAATGTGAAGACTAAAAAGTAATGCCCATTCAAATTAAACTCACCATGTCCGCCGGAGCAATGACTGGCATCGACGGAGGGGTCTTACCATTCTTCTCGCACATGGACTGCACATTTGGTTTTGACGAGTCAGTCATATTAGTTACTAATGAAAGGAACATTGCGTGCATGATTTAGCTAATATGTGGAAGAAACTTACCGTGAAGAGCTCGTATATGGCCTGGTTAGCCAAGTCGTTCCGGTTCCTCTCCTCCTCCAAAAACCTAGCCGTCGTCTCCTCAGTCTCCCTCTCCCTCTCCGCCGCTTGCCACCTTTCCTCTGCCAGAAGCTCCTGGGTCTTTGCTCTCTCTTCCTCAATAGCAGCCTGCAAAACCACTCCTCTTTAGCATTGTAATCATCAACGGCCGCACACATAATGTAATGGAGGAAAGGTATCTGATTCTGTATAACTAACCTTGATTTCGAGATCCATTGGCCGTGGTGGAGGACTTATCTCAGGATCGGAGCTCGTCTGGCGCCTCTTGATCTGCGGGAGAGTGCTAGCACAATGTATCAGTCCATCCCTAATGGCAAACATGCCATGGTTCCTCCCGCCACCAGATATTGTCGGGTTTCGGGTTCTGGCAGACCCTTGAGGTTCGAACATTGAGGTGCCCGTGGAGATCTCTCCTCTATTGATGTACGTCCAATCCTCTCGTGCGAACTAAGATGAAAATGATGAATAACACAAGAGACACAATGTTTATACTGGTTCGGGCCACCGTTGTGGTGTAATACCCTACTTCAGTTTGTGGTGTGGTGGATTTCCTCTAGGGCTGATGATGGACAGTACAAGGGAAGAACAACCTCGCGAGAGGTGTTCTTGAGCTGGTGTGATGAACTCCTAGGGTGAGTTCACCGCCTATCTCTCTCTCTGCCATGGTTCTACCAGATCTCTCCGGGGGTATCTAGATGTTCTTGGGGTATCTGGTTATCTCAACTTTGTGGTGGCTAGCTCTATTTATAGAGGCCCTGGGCCTCTCCCCAAATAATGAGCGGGAAGGGCGCCAACAATTGCCCATTTCAAAGGGGAACATCTAGTACAAGTTATACTGACCAAAGGTGGTCTTCGGCTTCCAAAAGCACTGGTGATGCCGCCGCCTTTGGCTCCATGGTGATCTTCGTCCTGCCGTCCGGCTGGTCTTGGTCTCATTGCACCGGAATGGTAACCTTTGCTTGATGCCTTGGCCTGTGCTTGCCCCCTTTGCACCAAAGGGGAAACAAGGACACTGCGCAGGCCGGCGCCCGCCTGTTCTCGATCGTCATGGCTTGCGTCACGGGTTCCTCGCGAGGTACCCCTACCTTGATCTCTCCGCCTCCTCGCGAGCCTGCCTGATGAGGCTGCCTCTAAGGAAGCTTCCTGTCATCCGCCCCGTGAGGCTTGGCCCCTTGTGAGGGTCTTTGAGCTTGAGTTGATGAAGATGGGCCGCACTGGGCCCCCGCTTGAGCCACGCCGTAGGCCGCAGGCAGTCAAGTCTAGGGACCCCCGTTCCCAGAACACCGACAGTAGCCCCCGGGCCCAAGGCACGCGCGGGCTTAGCTTAGCAGAGAAGAGAAGGGGCAAGCATGAAGCTCCGTGGACCCTAACAGCCTGCGACCTTGGGCGCCGCGTGGCGGTTGATTGGGCGTGGGCGTCTGCACTTCCCACGACGCCTCGGCAACTACATGACTGACAAAAAGGGGGGGGGGGCTGGCCAGGCTTACTTGCCCCGCTTTCGTCCGTCTTGCCCTAGATCCCCTTTCTCGTTCTCCTTCCTCTTGCTCCTGAAATCCTCCAGATCCGTCTCAATCCTTCGCATCCAGCACGCCATGGCGCCTCGCAAGTCCTCGGCTGATGCTTGGTACTCGCCGGCCTTGGATTCCCCGAATTTGTCGGAGAAGAACCTCGCCCTCGCGCGCTTGAGGACGATGGCACAGGGCAGCGAGGGAGCGACTGTGCTCAAGGTCGGCTCCGATCAGCCTGAGGGCAAGGGGAGAACCTTCTACCCGTTCTTCATGAGTGCCATTGTCGCTGGTCTGGTGCCTCCTTTCTCTGAGTTCTTCCATGACGTTCTCCGCCAATACAACCTCCAGGCTCTGCATCTCCACCCCAACTATGTCCTTCTCCTGGCGATTTGCGCCTACTATTACGAGGCTCATGTTGGTGTGAAGCCCTCGGTGGCCTTGCTACACCACTTTCTCTCCCTCCGGGTTTCTGGTGCTCAGGTCTCTGCATGCGCGAGCTTCATTGCCTATTCCAGCTCCAACACCATCTCGAAGCCTGGGAAGAGGATTGAAGGCTACCGGAGCAAGTGGGTCATGATGGATGTTGGGCGCCTCCACCCTCGTCTGGTATTGCCCACGGGGCAACCTAAGTTCGTTGACACATGGTCCCGCGCGGAGCTCGTCGACCCTCGCGCGAAGGCGGTGTTGAGGAGGATGAACGTGGACCTAAGAACAAGCAACTCGGAGGCGGCGAAGCTGACCGGGGCCACGCTGCTGAGGGAGTTCTTGGAGCACCGGGTGGCTCCGCTCCAGGAGCACCCGCTCCCATTGTGGGGGTTTGGAGGAGCAGACACCGCCCTGCGCCTGAGGTCCGAGGCCCTGACCGACGAGGATCTGGCTGCGGCCCTCCATTCCTTGATTGGGGGAGACGTGGCGAGCCCGGTGGCTCCCCCGTCCCCTTGTTCCTTCGTGACGACTAGCAGCTGGTGGTGAACGCCATGCCCACCTTCAACGGTGAGGGGCTGGTGCCCGCGGCAGCTCCCGAAGATCTGGCGGTCTTGGCGACGGTGAACTTGTCCTCCGACAGCTCCAGCGGGTAAGAGGAGGAAGAAGAGGCGGAGGAGGAAGCATCCGACCCGGAGGAGACTGGCGAGGATTGGGGGGAGTCCTTCCCTCGGCGCAGGTCCCAGGCCCTCCACTCCATGTCGGACGACGACGAGGCTGACGCCAGGCGAGGAAAGGATGGCTCTTCCTCGGTCACGAGGAAGGGCAGGTCGAGCCTGGTTCCCCTAGGGTCTGCTCTGGTCCTTGGGGGGTCCAAGGCCAGCTCCATCTCTCCTTACGCACCTTCTGCTTCTGGGCCATCCAAGGTTGACCCCCGCTGCAGGCTCTCGGGCTTCAAGTATGGCCGGAAGTTGCTTGAATCCACGGACGACGTCCAGTAAGTACCTTATTCGTGCTCTGCTTGGTTTCTGCCACTGAGGCTTGACGTTTGCGCTCTTTTACCAGGCCCGCACCTGTAGCCAAGAGGTTGAAGGAGGCTTCTGCGGCCCTGCTTGGGGCGAATCCGTCTGCCGGGGCAACACCTTCGGCTGTTGGGGGAGAGGACAGCGAGGCCCGCGCCTCTCTGACCCAACCAACCTCGTGAGGCCAACTGGGGCACCCCAGCGAGGAGTCAGCCCCCGTGGCCCCGCTTGACCTAGAGTCGACTGTGCCTGATGCTGCGGCCATGGCGGCCAAGGCTCAGGAGGTCCCTTCCTGCCAAGCCGTGGCCATGCTGCCATCTTCTCCGCCTGTTCCACAGGTTCTTGTCTCTTCTGCTCCCTCCGCTGCTGTCCTGGACCAGGTTGCCAACGAGCTAAGCCAACTGCGGGGGGATCTCCTGAGCGCGGACCCTCGTCTGGTGGGCGGCCGCTTGGAGTTGGCCTCTGGCTGGGCCCGTTCTGCTGCTTCCGTTCGAGTGGTGCTGAGCCAGGCCGTGTCGTCCTCCGACAAGGAGAGGTGGGTCGCCAACCAAGCCAAGGCCGCTCGCGATGCTGCCCTGGGCAACGTCGCAAATGCCCAGGGCCGCTGCAAGACGCTTGAGGCCGAGCTGCAGGGCCTGCGCGACGAGCTCGCCAAGGAGGTCAGCAGCCGCCACGAGAAGGAGAAGGAGATGAAGGCTAGGGAGGCTGCCGCCAAGGACCGGGACGCCAAGCTTGATGTCCGCCACAACCAACTGGAGACCCTGGAGCGGTCGCTGAAGGCGGAGAGGACCGAGCTGGACGCCAAGGCAAAGGTCCTGATGGAGGACCGGGCGGCCTTCGCGGAGCTGGAGAAGAAGGCTCGAGGCGTACTGAAGCCGCTGTATGAGAGCGGCCTGGAGGACCCGTTGGCTGGTGCAGAGGATGGCCCCACCAAGCTGCTCCCCTTCCTGGTTGACGCGCTTGAGGACGTCGCAGACGGCCTTGGCCCCGTAGTTGAGGCCGAGGCGCGTGCCCTGTCTTCTGCGGCGCTGACGCGTGTCCTCAGCCATGTCTACCTGCACGACCCCAACATCGACTTTGACAACCTGCTGGAGCCCGTGAGCGGCGACCGTGCCGCTGCCGCCGCTGAGGCCGTGAGGGGCCGAGCCGAGGTTTTGCTGGGGAAGTTCCACTCCCCCAGCGTCCTGCCCGGGCACGGTGCCGCCGGCCTTGCGACCTCGAGAGGCGAAGCCGTCCAGCGTGACTCCACCACCGGTGACGGCGTTACTAAGGAGTGATTCTTTCGCGACTTCCATCCTGTTTTATTCCTACACATGCACCATGCCTCGCGGAGGCGTTAAAACTTGTGTTTGGCATTGTGGAACAATCTTATGGCTTGTAATATTTCCTTTGAATTTCCCGGAATTTGCATTTTCCTCTCCTACTTGTTTACGCTCTACGTCGGCAGGGCCCGGCCCCGTGCGTACCTCACCCAGTGTAAACCTCGACCGGAAACCAAGGATGGGACTAAGGAGTGAGGGGCTACATGGCAAGTTAGGCTCCTGAGTCGCCATGCTCAGGAGTCCCCCTTGATGCGCGAGCAACAAGTAGGGAAGGGGGAGCAAGGAGTGGATTGATCGTTCTACGTCGGCAGGGCCCGGCCACGCGCGTACCTCACCCAGCGTTAGCCCCGACTGGAAACCAAGGACGGGACTAAGGAGTGAGGGGCTACACGGCAAGTTAGGCTCTTGAGTCGCGATGCTCAAGAGTCCCCCTAGACGCTCAAACAATTTTCGTACCTTGGCTCCGCTTGGGGAGTGGCGCGCGACGACCAGGTCCAAGGGACCTGGCTGGGTGGCGTGCAGTCGGGCGAGGCCCGGGCGTAGCCCCCGTGTCCAGCCCCCTCGCGCGGCACTCCCGTGGGGAGGCGTTGCGATGGTGCCGGACACTGAGCCCTGGGCTCCCTGAGGTTAGTACGGCCATGGGCCGCCCTCAGTTGTTTATCACCAGCGTGGAGCATAGCGCTTCCGTAGGTGTACGGGCATAGCCGCTCCTCGGAAGTGTCGTCAGCCAGCACGGAGCATGGTGCTTCCACTGGTGCGTGGGAGGGGGCTCCCCTCCGGGAGGAGCCCCCGGGGCATGTACAGCCCCACCCTGACACGTGGCCGGCACGGTTGGGCTAGGAGAGGTGTATCTGGGCACCCGTCAGCCAGCGCGAGACTCACGAGGCCCTACCTCGAGGCGTGTTGCGCCTGGCTCAGGTCCTTTATCAATTAGTGTGTTCCCTGCAGGGTTGTTAGAATGCACATCCTCTACGTCCTCAGGTCCTAGCCCCCGAGCGAGCTCAGCCGCTGCTGGGTATGACAGGTCGCGATGCCGTGGGTCAAGGCGAGGGGGTGAGGGCTGGAGAGCCAGTAAGAGCCCATGAGTCGCGATGCTTAGGTGCCCCACTTTTAACGTGCAAGCGCTTTGCATGACGACAAGCCGTAGGTGATAATTATTGGAATCAGATTAAGCATGAAAGAACAACTTCATCCTAGGGTAAACGCTGGAAAAGCAACTGCCGCTGGGTCGGGCCCGAGCGGCGTGTGGATGATGCAGCCCTAGGGGCGCCCCCAACAAGGTAAATAAAGAGCATAAACAAAATGGATACATGCTGCGGGGACGGACCCACACAGCCTGGAAATGGTGCAGCCCTGTGGGCGCTCCCAGCTGAAAGTAGAACTTTGAAAGATGTCACCTGGTGCTGTTGAAGATGAAGTGATGCTGAGGAAGTGAGCGATGCACGGTGAAGATGTCAGCCCTCATGAGCCCCCAGGCCCAGGGTCCTCGGGAGGCTCTGGTGGCACGCGCAGGTCTTCGGGGACCATCGCCACCTCCGCCAGGACCGCGCGATGCCTGACCTCTTGAGCCTCCAGAATGCTCCTCAACAGGCGCTGATGTGCGGCGACCGCGCTCGGTAGGCCGAAGGGCATGCGAACGTAGCTATCGGGTGGTCCCACGCAGCGCCCTACGGCCGAAGGCCATAGGCGCTCCTGGGACGAAGCTCGGTTGAGCCCTGGTACATCGACGCAGACGCGCAGTCCTCCATCCTCGCCTGGTTGTGGGGCCACGGCAGGTATGCGGCGGCTGCCGCGCATGACTCTGGACTCTTTTAGCTCTTGGATGTTCCTTGCAATGAACTCCTAAGGGTTTGGTCTCCTTTGACTTGTACCTTTCTAAGGGAAGCGTTCCTGAAAGCACCCCTCCAAGTGGTGCCCGAGCGCCTCCCCAGCGACCTTGGCAAGGTCGGTGGCTCTCCAAGAGAGAGCCCCCGAGCCCTGCTTGAGGAGGGCGCCGGGCGCGCCTTCCTATGCGCGAGAGGGCGGTGCTCCCTGATCGGGCGCGAATCCTGACGCGATACCTCCGGAGGTGCCTGGTTCCTTGTGGCTCTGGCCAGGTGAGGTCTTCTTCTTCTTGAGGGTCGCCTCAGGAGGCCTCCCACTCCTGCGATCTGGGTCTTCGATTGCTGCGGCTTGGAACGCACGCTTGAGCGAGCATACTGCGCCCCTTTCTTCACAGGGTACGGTGATGACTCCACCGCTTCCTGGCATCTTGAGGACATTGTAACCATGGTGAGTCACTGCCATAACCTTGGCTAGGGCTCGGTACCCGAGGATGGCATTGTATGGCAGGCGGATGTGAGCGACGTCGAAGTCGATGAGCTCGGTGCGGTAGTTGTTGCGTTGCCCGAAGGTGACCGGAAGGCGAACCTGCCCAATTGGAACAGTGTAACCATCGGTGACTCCTGAGAAAGGCTTGGTCGGCTGAAGCTGGTCGTATGGCACTTGGAGATTGTCGAACGTCTCGACGGACAGGACGTTGAGTCCTACCCTGCCATCGATGAGGGTCCTGGTGACCTGTACGTTGCTGATGACTAGGGAGCAAAGCATCGAGAGGACTCCGGCCATTGCCGCACACTTGAGTTGGTCTGCGGAACTGAATGTGATCGCGCACGAAGACCACCTGAGAGGGCGCGTGGCCTCAAGCTTGGGAAGGACTGCATTCACCTCGCGAGCAAACTGCTTGAAGATGCGCTGTGAGCCTGGGGCATGGGCGCCACCCAGGATGCAAGCAATTGCACGCGGCTCTTTGGAAGGCCCCAGCCCCATCGTCTTGGTGTTGGTCTCCGTTCCTCCTCGGTGGAGGCGGCAAAGGAGGGAGGCCCGCATTACCGTGGGGACGGTCCTCATGAGACTGGTCCCTCCAGCCTCCCTCGCGAGGCTGGTCCTGCCAGTGGTCCTCGCGAGGGCGGTCACGCCATCCCTGGCGAAGGCCACGGTCTTCCCATCGTCCACCGCCTCTTCCTCCTCCTCGGCCATAGCCCATGTCATTGCGCTCTAGGCGTCGGCCGATTCGCCCATCTCGCACAGCTCTGAGCTCTTGACATTCGTTGGTGTTGTGGGTGTGGAGGTCGTGGTACACGCAGTACCGTCCGCCCTTAGATGACTCAGGCTGATCCCTGCCTCGCTTGGTGTCCGGTTGTGCTACTAGCACGACAACCCCCTTGCACTTCACTTCCTTGGCCTTGAGCTTCTTTTCTTCCAGGTAGACTGTCGGGAGCTTGAGAAGGGAGAGACGCCCTTCCTCAGCCCTGGCGCACTTGGTCGCCAAGTTGAACAACTCTAGGGATGTGCACATGTCTTCATGGATTGCTAGCTCTTCCTTCATCTTGACGTCGCGCACGCCGTCGGAGAAGGCTGAGATGATGGCTTCTTCGGTCACCTTGGGGGTCTTGAGGCAAGCGTAGTTGAAGTGCTGGATGTACTTCAGCAGGGTTTCTACTGGCTGTTGCTTGATGCGGCACAGGTCGCTCACGGCTGGGGGCCGGTCGCAAGTGCCCTGGAAGTTGGCGATGAAGCAGCTATGCATCTCGCTCCAGGAGGAGATCGTGCCGAGTGCCAGGTTCAGGAGCTAGGTGCGGGCGCCGTCCTTGAGCACCATGGGTAACCAATTCACCATTACCTCCTCGTCTCCGTTGGCGGCTATGATGCTCAGCTCGTAGAGCTGCAGGAACTCCGCGGGGTCCGCTATGCCATCGTAGCGGGGAGGGAGGTCAGGCTTGAACTTGCCTGGCCATGTGATGCCTCCCAGCTCGGGGGTGAAGGCGAGGCAGCCCGCCGTGGCCACCGGCGCCCTTTGCTGGTGCTGGACACGTTCTTGCAGGTCACCACGCGCCGCCACTGGGAGCAACGCAGGGTTTTGTGGTGGAGGCGCTGGGGCGCGATCTTGGCGCGCCGGCGCTGGGAGCGCGCGAGCACCTTCCCGGGGACGTGGGATCTCTTGGCAGCTCCCTTCTTGCTGCGCTGCCACCGGACGTGGAGGGTCCCGCCCTGGGGCTGCGAGCCTTGGAGCCAAGGCACCTTCTTGGGGAGGAGGCAGTGGAGGCGCCTCCTGATCCTCGCCCCCTGCACGAGACGGAGGGCGAGGCAGCGAGAGGGACTGCAAGGGGGAGCCCACTGCGGCACTGACGAGCTCGGTGATGCGAGCGAGCCAGTCCTCATAAAGGTCGTCGACGGGGTGATCGTGCAGGAGCTCCCACACCAAGAGAAGTGAGGCGTGCACGTCCATGGGTGCGCAACGGGCGTGGGACGACGAGCCAGCTGGAGTCAGCGACATGGTGGCATTGCGGCCATCTCGCCGCACCGAGGGGTGCTGGGACGAGGCCTGCTGTTCGTTCCCCGCCGGGCCGGTGGCGGCGTTGGCGGTGGGCGACGGGGAACGATGAGGGGGGCCACCGACGAGCGCCGTCTAGGCGACGTGAGCGGCGTGAGCAGCCCAGCGCTCGGCGTGAGCCCGACGAGCGTCAGCCATGGACACGATGGAAGATCACACGCGAACAGCGGAAGGAAGATTCCATCGCACCCCTACCTGGCGCGCCAAATGTTGGGTTTCGGGTTCCGGCAGACCCTTGAGGTTTGAACACTAGGGTGTACACGGAGATCTCTCCCCTACCGATCTACGTCCGATACTCTCGTGCGAACTAAGATGAAAATGATGAACAACACAAGAGACACAATGTTTATACTGGTTTGGGCCACCGTTGTGGTGTAATACCCTACTCCAGTGTGTGGTGTGGTGGATTGCCTCTGGGGCTGATGATGGACAGTACAAGGGAAGAACAGCCTCGCGAGAGGTGTTCTTGAGCTGGTGCGATGAACTGCTAGGGTGTGTTCATCGCCTATCTGTCTCTCTCTGCTAGGGTTCTACCAGATCTCTCCGGGGGTCTCTAGATGTTCTTGGGGTATCATGTTATCTCTACTCTGTGGTGGCTAGCTCTATTTATAGAGGCCCTGGGCCTCTCCCCAAATAATGAGCGGGAAGGGCGCCAACAATTGGCCATTTCAAAGGGGAACATCTAGTACAAGTTATCCTGACCAAAGGTGGTCTTCGGCTGCCAAAAGAACTGGCGATGACGCCGTCTTGGACTCCACAGTGACGTCTGTCCTGCCGTCCGGCTGGTCTTGGTCTCGTTGCACCGGAATGGTAACCTTTGCCTGATGCCTTGGCTTGTGCTTGCCCATTTGCACCAAAGGGGCAACAAGGACACTGCGCAGGTCGGTGCCCGCCTGGTCTCGATCGTCATGGCTTGCATCACGGGTTCCTCGCGAGGTACCCCTGCCTTGATCTCTCCACCTCCTCGTGATCCTGCCTGATGAGGCTGCCTCTGAGGAAGCTTCTTGTCGTCCGCCCCGCGAGGCTTGGCCCCTCGCGAGGGTCTTTGAGCTTGAGCTGATGAAGATGGGCCGCGCTGGGCCCCCGCTTGAGCCACACCGCAGGCCGGAGGCAGGCAAGTCTGGGGACCCTCGTTCCCAAAACGCCGACAGATATCATCACCAGCTCTGGATCAATAGGCTGGCTCGGGTTAAAGTCCTGCCCTTTCCTCGCCTTCCCCTCGTCTCTGTACCTCATGAGCTTGTTGTGGGAGGCGCGGTTGGTGAAGTTATTTGGATCATCAAGATCAGACTCAGAGAATGCCTTGGCCTTCTTATAAGGGGCACTATGGGCCATGGCATATATGTCGAACATCTCTGGCACATCCGTATTGTTGTGTCGCGCCTAAAAGGGAGGAACAAAGTATTAGTTAAGGGCTCAAGCTAGCATGAAGACTGAATTTGCATGAATCATGAAGCAAACCACATACCCAGTTATCCCCGTACTAATATAGGTTGACGCTGGCTTGATGGTGTGGCACACCGCTCATTTTGCCACGTCGATCCTTTTCATTTGTGTGGGTGGATAGCCATTGGGGAGAGCACCACTCATCCACCAACGCCTCCCAACAATCTAGCCTATCCGCACACCATCTCGGGGGCACCTAAGTTAAGTAAGAGAAATTTGAGAGCTACGCCTACGAATCAAATCAAGGAAACTAAATACAAGGCCTTAAGAATAGGTAATTACCTTCATGTACTTCTCCTTACTCAGATACTTTGTGCGGTACTTCTACGTGGACATCCTCAAACCAATCAAGGCGAAGTAGTCTCGAGTAGCCTGCGTCCGATCCCCGTTCCGCCAGTTTTGAAGTAGCCGCCTGCACTTGGCTTCGATAACTCGAGCCGCGGCCTCCTCCTATCCCTCAACACACCTGTAAAAGTTCTACAATCAAACAAGAATACATGGAATAGTACAATCACTAGGGTTGCCAATCAAACAAGAAAACACAACATAGACGAGAGAGGAAAAATTACCCAAAACATCTGGATCACAACGTCGGCCATCGTGTGGCACTCGACACCGCCGATCCTCTCCCCCGGCGGGGCCGGGGCAGCCAAGTAGTGCTCCTAGGTCATTCCTAGCTCTGGAACCTAGCCCTCACCAAGTAATGTGACCCACCCCGGGAAGTTCTGGCGACAAATCACACCAAGGACTGTGTTGGGCCTGCGGACACCACGACCGTGTTTCCCAGACCTGTAGTATGACAAGGCTAACACATTAGATATTCAAAGAAACATGAAGGCAAAAGGTTAAAAAAGAGTAAATGCACTTACTTCTTCCCATCAGGCGTAATCAACCACCTCTGGTTAGGGGTCGCCGGGGTGGGCGGGAGCTTTGTACCACCACGCTGGTAGACATTGCCCCCCTCAACCAGCTCACTCTCACTAAAGCTATCAGAACTATAGCCACCCTCGTCACCATCAGCATGGCCACTCGACTCCGTCCAGTCCCCCAATCGGTTCGGCTGCGACGTAGCCTGATCCAGAGTATCGTGGGACGGAGCCTCAGGGACCGGAGTCTCATAGGGTGAAGGTTCGGCGGCCCGAGGCTTGTGAACCGGGATCCGAGACGGGTCCACCTCAGGTGCCTCCATCTCAGACGGAGCAGTCCTATGGTTAGGTGAATCAGATGAGGGTCTCGGCGAGGAAGGCGTAGTGGCAACCGTCCTACCTCTCCCACCGCCACGTCCACCTCTACTAGCCTTCTCCTTCTTCTCCCCCGCCCCGACCTCTCCGGCCAAAGAAGAAGCGACCGACAGTGGTGTCTTCATACTGAGATCTAGCACTCTCCGGAGGGTCTGGGGTGGAATGGAACTACCCCTCCCACCACGCGCTGAGGAAGGAGCCTCAGAGCGCTCTCGACCCGCGCCCACCATCTGTCTACACCTGCAATGACAAAGAGTAAACGAAATTAGTACAACATAAAAAAAGAATACCTGACATGAATAATAATATGTATATAATTTAAGTGTATCATGATCATGAACATAAAAAAATGGAATACCTAACATGAACTATAATATTAATCTTCATCGTCTATATATGCTTCGGGGCAATAAATGCATCATCATCATCACTATCAGTAATGACGTGCTCATCATCATCATCAATAAATGCATCAACATGTGGAAGGCCTCCTTTACGTAATCGGTCAAGCATTGAAAGGTCATCCGCAGCAATAACCTCTTCTTGTGCTGGCTCTTCTTGTTCTGGCTCTTCTTATTCCAGCTCTTCTTGTTCTGTCTCATGCTAGGATTCACTGTTGCTGTCTACTTCAATGTTCTGGGGTGAAGTAGAGTGGTTTTTGAAACATTTTTTGGAAAGACTTGTTCTTGGAAGAACTCTCCTTCATATGTGTCTGGGTTAATGTGAGGTTCATAATCCTCTTCATTGGGGGGAGGTGGTCTAACATGTGGCGGCACTTCATAAACGACATCCCAACCATTGAGATTTGGATCACTTTGGCAGGCCCACGGTAGATAGAAAACTTGGGTTGCTTGTTGAGCCGTAATATAGACATCGGGAACATCCAAATGGGTGCTTTATTTGATTTCGACTAGCCCTAGATGTTCATGAGTCCTTCTAGTCTCCTTTGGCTGGAACCAATAACATTTGAAGACTACAACATTCGGTGGGTTTGCACCATATAATAGAAGTTCATAAATTGCTTCAACTCTTCCATAATACTCGGTATCTCCTTCGCCGATAGCAGAGACACAAAAATTTGTAGACTTTCGGTCGGCCATAGATAGCTCTTTAGCATAGGTACGAAAGCGATACCCGTTGATGTCATATTTGTCAAATGAACGGACCTTATAGTCAAAACCATTAGCGACTAGTCTCAATTCGGCGTTCATCGACTTTGAACTAGCCTACAAGTTTAATACAAAATGATTGTTGCATTAGCCGGAAAATAGAAGAAGAAATGAAATGGTCTAATGGAAATTACGTTTGTTTGAACCAAGAGATGAAACCGGGATAGCCGCATCCATGCATTACCAGAAGCTCATACTGTTCGACGGAATCCTTTTGGATCATCGAGGAATTAGAGGTTGCGAAACAATGTACCGAGAACTTACTCGATGTACGGCCGCACTTCTGTTAGATTGTTCAAGATATACAACATAATGGTCCGCCATTCATCGACATCCAACAATAAGGGAGTATAAGCACCGGCTGGTGCAAGCTTCCCTTTGAATAGGCTGAGGTTGGATCCACCCTTTTTAGGGTCGCCAGCATTGTACCGAGGCTTCGGATTATGCAAATGATGATTTTTGGCTTCGTAGTGTGCTGTCACGAAGTTTGTCGCCTCCTTAGTAATGAATGCCTCAGCCATCGATGCTTCAATTTGACATTTATTTTTACATTTTGCTCGAACTGTCTTCTGCATCCTCTCAGTTGCGTAGCACCAACGATTCTGCACGAGCCCCCCCCCCCCAATCATGCCTCGGTCGGGAGATGCAAAATCAAATGCTCCATTGGATTAAAGAAGCCCGGTGGAAAGATCTTCTCTAACTTGCAGATCTACTCCGGCGCCAAGTCTTCCAGTTCTTCTAGCAAGCCAGACGATAGTTCTTTCACACAAAGAACACGGAAGAAATAGCTCAGCTCTGCGAGTACTAGACATTCATCCTCAGGTATTAAGCCACGCAACATCACCGGCATTACCCGCTCAAGCCATATGTGCCAATCATGACTCTTGAGACCAAATATTTTCTAGTTTTCAAGGCTCGCTCCCCTCTTTAGATTTGCTGCATACCCATCGGGGAACATCAACTCCTTTTTCACCTACAGGATAATTTCCCTCATATCTGGCCTTCCAAGATTGGACCATGCCTTTGGCTTCGCCCAGTTCTTCTTTCCTTTCGGTTGTCGCATGTTTTGTAGCGGTCTATCACATAGAGCCTCCTGATCGACTCTAGCCTTAGGATTATCCTTTATTTTCCCCTCTATGCTGAACAATGTACCAAAGAGGGCCTCGCCGACATTATTTTCAGTGTGCATCACGTCGATGTTGTGTGCGGAAAGGAGGTCTTTGACGTAAGGCAGATCCCACAAGCATGTCTTGTGAGTCCAGGCGTGTTCCGAATTATACCCCTAGAAATACCCTGGACGCTTTGGATCTAGCTCAAGAGCGTTTAACTGATCTAGGGTCTGTTGGCCTATCAACGCAGGTGGTGCAGAGTTTTCGACAACTCTACATTCAATGAAGTTCTTCTTGTCTTTTCTGAACTTATGACGAGGATCCAGGAACTGTCTATGCATGTCGAAGCAAGAAAACTTGCCACCCGCCTGCAACCGACGAAACTCAAGAGTTGCCTTGCATTTGGGGCACGGGAACCTAAGATGCACACACTAGCCAACAAATAGCGCATACACCGGCAAGTCATGCATCGAGTACATGTACCACACATGCATTAGGAAGTTTTTTTGTAGCGGCGTCGTATGTCTTGATCCCATTATCCCAAGCTTCTTGCAATTCATCCTTAAGCGGCTGCATGTACACATTCATACTCTACCCCGGATAGTTGGGCCCCGGAATTGTCAACGTTAGGAAAATGTTCTTTCTTTGCATAATCTGTCTGGGAGGGAGATTGAGTGGAATGACAAATACAGGCCAACAGCTGTATTGGGCTGCCATCATACCAAACACGTTGAACCCATCTGTGCTTACAGCGATTCGGGGATGCCTTGGATCGGCCGCTTTAGCATGATGTATTGCATCAAAGCGCTTCCACGCAAAACCGTCTGATGTGTGTACCCACATCGGCTCCCCATCTGCATCCAGTTCAGTTCTTATGCCCAATTTGTGCCATGTCATCTGTCTGGCCGTCTCTTCGACCATGAAAAGACGTTGTACTCTTGGTATGATTAGCATATACCGAAGAACATTAACTGGGATTTTTGTCTGACTCTTCTCACCCATATCGTTATCTAATACAACATACCTAGAAGACTGGCAAACGGGACAATACTTCAAGTCCGCATACTCAAGCCTAAATAAGGCACATCCTTTCTCACAGGCATCTATCTTCTCATAGGGCATCTTAAGTAGATGGAGGATTTAGTCCGACTGGTATAGGTTTGCAGGCATTACATGGCCTTTGGGTAGAAAGCGTCCAAATAGTGTCATCATCGCATCATAGCATTCTCTGCCCAAGTTGAATTGAGCCTTTAGAGCCATTACTTGTGCGATGGCATCCAGCTGACAAAGTCAGTGTGCTCGTGGAGAGGACATTTTGAAGACTCCAACATATCATTGAAGGCCTTTGCAGATTCCTCCATCTCATCATCCGAATCCCGAGCATCATCAAAGTCTTCCACCATGTCTTCCATCCCGGTACCATGCTCGTCGGTGCGACGACGGCCCTCCTCAGCTCTGGCACGTTGGGCAGACTCACCATGAAATGTCCAGACCGTATAATTAGGCATAAAACCCCACTTCTGCAGGTGCTTGATCATTTCAAACTCTGACCTCTTATCATAGCTGTCACACTCGACACAGGGGCACCAGGTTTGTCTATGTCCATTTGCAAATGCGAATCTCACAAACCCCTTGGTTTTTGTTATCCATTCATGGGTTATGTCTTTCTGACTAGTGTGACCGGTGTACATCCACGCACGATCACTCATCTTGCCTAGATACTAGACACACACGAAATATATACATAATTCAACAAACCATATTCATTAGTTAATAGAATTTGTCAGTTTTATTACGTCCATGCAACCTAGACGCTAATAGATAAAGATAGGTCCTAATCCCACCCGAGTATGTGTAGATTGGGTTCGTTTTCCCATGCTCTACTCCGGATCCGACACAAAATTTCGGCAGCACCTCCCTGCTATTCTCCTGATACACGTCTCCGCAATAAGCAAAGAGGATGTGTACCCGGAGAACAATAGGGAGGCGCTGACGAAATTCTGCATCAGATCCGGAGCAAAGCATATGGGAAAACAAACCCAATCTACACATACTCGGGCTGTCCATGGATAACATTGGACAATTCGAAAGAATCACGGTTACAAATATGCAAATGCATGCATATTTATAGATGTAACCCTTTCGAACGGGAGACGCATAGTGGTCACGCATACTGATGATTCAACCTACCTACAGCTAGCATGTTTTATCGGCACGAAGACCGGAACATAACAAATGATTGGGGAGGAGGAGATGTCATTTGTGCTCACCCACGAACGCCGGGTCGGAGCTCGATGAACGCAGGGGGAGGTTGTTGAACACCAGACCCTCGCAGCGACGAAACAACTGCACATTTAAATCCACCCGATCAACACAAATATATATGATGTTTTTCATAACAAAACCAGAAAATATATGAACTAACTCATAATTCATAAATATATGACCCCGTCGGCCTCTGGAAGGCCGAAAAGCACCTTTTCAGTCAACAAGAAGTCGAAGAGGTGTCGGGGGTCGGGGGTGTCGTGGTGTCAAAGGGACAAAGATAAATTCTATGTAGCAAAAGTGTACTGTAAAGAAAGGCCTGCTACATAATCCTCAAAACATCTATAAGCATATCCTAAATCTTGCCTACATGCATGTGTGTTTTGGAGCTAGCATGAAGTGTACAACTTCTTGTGAATAAATGCTGATTGTGGTAATATGCATGTGATACCCTTGATTGGATCACGTCTCTCTATTATATACCAGGGGGATGACATGGAAAGGACTACAGTTGCAAGGAATTACAGCGTATACAAGGAAATTGCATAGAGATTAATCATGTACACATTTTAAAGCTATGTAGTCTACATGTTGTTGGAGACTATTTTCTTTTCCCTCTTTTTGTGAAGTGTGCTCTCATGTATTCTGATTTTGGCTCATATACATGTACAATATTGAAACTATGTTGTACTGAAGAACTTTATGCGGCTACAAATTCAGTTGGATTCTTTCATTTGAAAAAATACAGCTTCCTATTTTTCTTGGAAGCTCTTGATATTGTGATGCATATTGGCCATTAATTTCTACAACTTAGATTTTTCTTGGACAAAACTAGGGAGATTAGGCGGGAGTCCCTTGTCATCGACCATTTAGGAGGATACTCAACTTCCATGCTCCCAACCAATTAGGAGGATACTCAAGCTTCCTATTTTTCATGATTAGCAAAATCCTAGTAGATGGTAGTCTAGAAATCAGCCAGATCGGTCTTTCTATGTGTGCTTTAAAGTTTACCCGATTGTATGTTGTCCGAACAAGAAACTCCTCTTTTCTCAAAAAACAAGAAACAACACACTTCTCTCTAAAATACAGGCTTACACCTTGGTGTTTACATCTGTTGTGGTGTACCTCTGCTGTAAGTGCCATGATTGAATGTTTATCTGTTTCCAGTGTATATGTCAGGGCTAAACAGAACCATGCTAATTCGATCAGGTTTGGGCATACCCATAGGCAAAGTTTGAATATAATATAGGACAGGGATCATGTATCACTACAAAAAAAAGACACATCCGTGACATTTTGGGCCAAACAAATTTTTTTCTCTCATACATATGACACTTCTATGAACATAATTGTGACAAAACCCGGTATCATCACAGATGTGGTGGGCTCGTACTTCTATGACAGAAAATCATGACAGAAAATGGGCTTTTCATCCTGGGCGGGCCGGAGACGCAGCTGCATGACATTCTTTGGGCCATCCATGACGGAAAAACCGTGGTAGAAGCGAGGGGAGGAAAATTTCGGGGAGTTCCCGGTTATGGTGGGAGGCCTGGGGCCGAGCGATGCGCGTTTCTCTCGTACACGTACGCGCGTGTGTGCGAGGCGTTGGCTCTAACTGAACCCGAGCGAGGCGTTGGGCTCTAACTGAACCTGAGCGATTGCACTGCAGGCTACGCGTTACAGAACCCGAGTGATCGATCGATGGATGTTAACTGAACCCGATCGAGTGATTCCTTTGCTACTGCTGCTAACTGAAGTTGATCAATGCTGCCTCTGGGATGAACTGTGAGCGTTGCAGGGGGGGGTTGGATGAACAGTCAGCGGTGGTGTCGCCTCTGGATGAACAAGACCCCGTGGTGTGGTGGAGGGCTTGATGAACAATAGACGATGGAGGGATGCCCGTGGAGGGGTGGTTGAACAGGCCCCCGTGGTATGGAGGGCTGGATGAATAGTAGACGGTGGAGGGGTGGTTGAACAGTAGCCGGTGGAGTAGCGCACGGTGGAGGCTAGATGAACAGGAGCCCATGGAGGCTGGAGGAGGTCAACGGTAGCCCGTGGAGGCTGGAGGAGGTCGACGGTGGAGATGAATAGTATCTCGTGGAGTCCCGTTTTGCGGTACGCCACACCCCTCCTGATGAACAGGACCCCCGTTTCAACCGTAGGAGGTCCGTTTCGTCCGTTTTGCGGTACGCCACACCCCTCCCGATCAACAGGACCCCGTTTCGACTGTAGGAGGTCCGTTTCCTCCGTTTTGCGGTATGCCAGACCCCTCCCGATCAATAGGACCCCATTTTGGACGTAGGAGGTCCGTTTCCTCCGTTGTGCAGTACGCCAGTCCTTGTTTCCATCGCCTATTCCGTCCAAGCCCTCCCGATGAACACGACCACGCATTCCGTTCCGACCCAGCTGGTTTACACCCACGCGTTCCGTTGCCTCCCGATGAACACGACGCATTCCGTTGCCTCCCCATGAACACGATGCATTCCGTTGCCTCCCCATGAACACAACGACGACGTTGTTTCTCCGTTCCGACCCAGCCATGTTCACGAGCCCTGGCCGTATGTATGCGCGAGTAGGAGTTCGAGACCCCGCCCGTATGTACACATACTTGGCCGTATTTTCTTTCTTGCACCCTGGCCGCTATACGTACGTGTACATGCTACGTGCACGCCTTTACTACGACAAGTGCGCGCCTCTACATCCACCAGTATATATGTACGTACACGTTCACGACCAGAATGACAACGCTACGTATGTTTCGACCAGGTGGGTCCCGACTGTCAGGCACTTCCTTGCCTGCGAAGACATAGTTGGTGGGACCCAGCAGTCAGGGGGGCGAATCGTTTTTTTGCCCGAGTGCACTTCCTTGCGTGCGAGGATGTAGCTAGTGGGTCCGAGCAGTCAGGGGGAACGTTTTTTCTGTGAAATACAGTGGCCCGTCTAGTGGGTCCCAACTGTCAGGTGGAGGAATCATTATTTTCCGTGAAATAAGGAGGCACTTCCTTGCTGCGGTCGTGGACCCAGCTATCAGCCTCCCCACGTATAGTCCACGTCCAATGGAAGTCATTCCTTGACCACGTTGACCACGTCGCGCCGAGAGCACCAGGGTGGTGGACGACGGTGAGGCCTAGGAAGGGGACGACGGGGAGCGGTGGAAGACGCGGTAGTGCAAGCCCGCGCGAAGAGGAGTACGAGGGTTCACTGGTTGGCTGCGGTGTGAGGCTGTCGTCGCCGCAGGGCCTGGCCAGCGGTGGGAATAGTAGGGGGCGGTGAGGCCTCCACGGCAGCACAGCCGGCCACGGGAGGCAGGAGCATGCGGCACGACCGGCATTGCTTTGGGCGGCTGGAGCAAGAAGACCAAAGGTTGAAGAAGCACTACGGCCATTGGATGGACATCGTACGGTCACTAGAGCTAGAATTGTTTATATTGACTAAGTTGACAAAGCCCTCCGTCCCCGTCAACTTAGTAGGCCCACAAGTCATCCTCCCACCAAGGTGGGTCCCAGCTAGCAGGGGGTATTCATTTTTTGTGCGTAATAAGGAGGCACTTCGGTGGGTCCGAGCTGACAGCAGGGGGAATGTTTTTTTCGCGAAATATGGTGGCCCTCGGGTGGGTCCCAGCAGTCAGGGGCAAACGTTTTTTCGCAAAATACTGGTGGGCGTTCGGTGGGTCCTTGCTGTCAGGTGCAGGAATAATTATTTTCCGCGTAATAAGGAGGCACTTCCATGCGGCTGCCATGGACTGAGCTGTCAGCCTCTCCACGTACAGTATTCTTCCGATGGAATTCGGTCGTTGACCATATTGACCACACCAGCGACGAGAGCACCACGGCGGTGATCGATGGCGAGGCCTAGGAAGGGGACGACGCGGAGTCGGGGAAGACGCGGCAGTGGATGCCCACGCGGAGAGCAGTACGAGGGTTCACTGGTTCGGCTGCGCTGCCGTCGCCGGAGAATAACAGGGGGTGTGGGTGAGTAGAGTGGAGGGATGGACTGGCCAACGGTGGGAGTAGTATGGGGGAGGTGTGGCCTCTGCAGCAACACAGCCGGCCACGGGAGACAGGAGCAAGCGGCACGACCGGCACTGCTTTGGGCGGCTGGAGCAAGAAGACCAGAGGTTGAAGAAGCACTATGGCCGTTGGATGGACATCGTACGGTCAGTCGAGCTAGAATCGTGCATATTGACTAAGTTGACAAAGCCCTTTGTCCCCGTCAACTTAGTAGGCCCACTATAATGGGTCCCAGCTAGCAGGGTGAGAATTCATTTTTTTATGCGTAATAAGGAGGCACTTCCTTGCGTGCGAAGATATGGCTGGTGGGTTCGAGCTGACAGCGGCGGTAACGTTTTTTCATGAAATACAGAGGCCCTTTCGGTGTGTCCTAGATGTCAGGTGGAGGAATCATTATTTTGCGCGTAATAAGGAGGCATTTTCTTGCGTGCGGCCATGGACCCAGCCGTCAGCCTCTCCACGTACAGTCCACTTCAGATGCATGTCGGTCGTTGACCTTGTTGACCATGCCATGCCGAGAGCACCAGGGCGGTGGACGACGGTGAGGCCTAGGAAGGGAACCACACGGAGGCAGGGAAGACTCGGCAGTTGTTTTTGTTTCCCACGTGGAGGGGAGTACGACTGTACGAGGGTTTACTGGTTCGTCTGCCATCGCTGGAGAATAACAACAGCTGTGGGTGAGTAGAGGGATGGCTAGGCCAGCGATGGAAGTACGGTGGGGCGATGAGGCCTGCGCGGTAGCAGAGCCGGCCGTGGGGAGGAGGGAGCAGGCAGTCCCGCTGGCGCTTGTTTGAGCGGCTGGAGCAGGAACAACAGAGATTGAAGAAGCACCACGGCCATTGGATGGACATCCAAAAGTATACAGGCCATCTGTGGAAAGCCTCAAATCTGTGGAAAATAGCATACAGCCCATCTGCCATTATTTCAAATAATTTACAGCCCATTTGCTAATTCTTACGGGTTTTTTTTGGAGCCCATATTCTTTTTATTAGCATTACAGCCCATATTGTGGCCACGGTTAAAAAATTATATGAAATTTTGCATATTTTAGTGCGGTCTGAACTGTTTTTAATCCCAAAATTTCGAGTCACATTCAGACTGATTTAAAAAAAAATGTATATCAATATAAGATCCAATTATAAATTGTCCACGCATAACAATCAATGCAATTTAAAATCTCGAAATGAAAAAAAGATATTTGAAACTAATTGTCGGTTTGATGTGTTTTAAAAATTTACAGCCCATTTCTCATTACTGATAGGCCATTTTCTCGGCCAGCCGAATAAACCTCTCCTCGTCTTGAAAGATTTGCAGCCCAACAGGCCTAATAAAGCGACTTACTTGACAAATCACAAAAAAACTGGGCTAGCCATTTTCATAAAGAAAAAAACTACTGGGCTGATCTGTGGTAAACATAAAAGAAAAGGCTGTCTAGACAAGCCAGAGTGTCCCGCACAACCCAGTTGACACCCTGCTTCCATCTCAAAAACAAATTAGATAAATGCCACTCCAATTATGGCGATTCATAAAAATGCCCTTGCAATTTCTAAACTTTGAAAAGTGTCACTTCAATTTTTGCAAACTTTGAAAAACGCCACTGTAGTTTGCAAACTTTGAAAAACGCCACTGCAGACTTCGAAAAATGCCACCAGAAATGGCACGAAATGGCATTTTTCAAAGTTTGGAAATTGCAGTGGCATTTCTCGGATACACCAGATTTGGAGTGGCATTTATCAAATCAATCCAATACAAAAATAACTAGGCGAGCTGCTGGGTCCCTGGTGTCAGCCGCTCGTTGTGCAATTCTTGTTTATTGACTACGTTGACAATGGCATGGGACGCAGATGTAAGAAATCCACTAGGAGGAGCCATTTTTTTATTGGCTTGAAATAAGGAGTCAATTGCTTGCATACTGCCATGACCTTGGCGGGTCCCTGCTGTCATCCTCTCCACGTACAATCATCTCCTGATTGTGTACGCATCAACTTTCTAGGCCCACAAGTCAGCCTCTAAACCCATGGAGGACAAATACAACCCATTTAAAAAAATAACAGCCCATTCCATACGTTCAAACGGAAAGTTCAACATTCAGAGCAAAGTAACAGGTCTGATCCACATATAGAGTACCGAACTTCCATGTTGACAACCATCATAGCCAAGTTAACTATCTACTCCCACTAATACTCTAGTAGCGTACAAGTACTAACTTACTCTTAGATAACTAGACGATGCCGGCCGCCATCTGTGGTACACGCTAAACACCGGCACCGGCATCGTGCGCCACTCCTCGGACTTGCAAGAGGTGCGATAGGGTGCGTTGCTCACGCGCGTTGGCCCTTTCCATGCCAGCGTGGTCCACCGAAGCTTCGGCTTCCAAGCGGGAAACCCACTTGACGAGCTGGTAGTAAAAATCGGTGTCGTGAACGTGTGCGTGCCCGATAGCCTCCAGGGCTATTTGTCGGGCGCCGGCCTCCACGTAGTCGGCCCAGTTGCGGGCGCTCTGCTCGCGACTCAGAGCGTCGGTGCGCTGCTGCTCCATGTCCCGCTGGAGGTGCAAATCAGTGATACACTGCTCCTTCGCCAGGCGGTCGCGCTCCAAACACTCCTGCTCCTCCGCCATGCGGTCGCGCTCCAACAACTCATCGATCTCCGCATTTCCAACCAAAGACAGATAGAATGCCTCCTACCTCCGTCTTCCTTCCGGTGAAAACCCGAACACTAGTTCCGGCGGTGACCGACTCCGGCGTCGCCTACCGTGGATGGGCGGGGGCATGGCGGACGTGGCGAGCGACGTCGGGCCGGTCGGGGCTTATGAGGATATGGCGAGTTGGGTCATGGTGGCACCAGAGAAGGTCGGGAAGTAGTACTTATAGGCGGACGGTAGCGCAATGGTCATCAGAATTCAATGCATAATGGCTTAGCACGCCAGCTTGCCATGGAAAACTAGAGAAACTAAAATTATGACTGTGTCGTCCCGTCCCGTCTGGGTCACACACCGGCATGGCGGTCAAACGAGTGCACTTGAATCATCTCCCTCCTTGTCAATAATGATTCCACGGATTTAAAAAGCCCACAACAATTAAAGCGTATCTTTTTTCGCATCAGTTAGCTGCCTTAATTACGGTCGGCTGCATGCAGGCACTCAGAATCACTCGCAGGTAGTATGCGAAGCAGCATGCAACGAGTCGCAGCCGAGGGCACGCATGCAGCCACTTAAATCGCTGGAATTAATTAGGCTTAAACTTCTGCATGCCGTTAATTATTGCCATGCCTTGGTTTTGCTGCTTTGCTCACGGAATTAATTGGGCTTAAACTTCTTCAGAGGTAGGCATTTTTATCCGTGTAGGATCGATAGTGTAGCTTGTCAGTTTCTTCAGAGGTAGACATTTTTATTCAAAAAACTGCCACTTCGCATCTTGCGTCGCAAATAAAACTACCAGGAGCGCATTTATAAGCTAGCTAGTGATCGATCAGTAACTTGTAAACACTGAGCGAACAGAAATAAGTAATTTTTAATGCATCTCAATGATTCACAGATCATATACAAATATGTAGCTCCAAAAGCAAAGACCAGCCACTTCGGATCTTGCGTCGCAACTAAAACTAACTAGTACGATTCCCATACATAAGATAAACATGTTATTGCATCTTAATGATTCACAGATCATATACAAATATGTAGCTCCAAAAGCAAAGATAAAGAAAAAACATTTGTTCTTCCTACTAACATTGATGCTTCTCTTGGCCAATATTCAGTACAGACTGAAGGAAAAATTTGTTTGTGAAGTCTACAATTCCTCTTGCAAACGTAAATGATTTCACCAACTGCTGGAACCATGAGAATGAACCACACATGATGGAGGAACATCCACTGCAATATGATTTGGTCTTCTGTCGATCACACCGCGAGACTATTTTCGGAATACAAACTTTAACTTATGCAAAATGAAGCCCATTGTATAATCAGACCAAAGCAATGAAGCACCTAGTGTTGGCTAATAAATAGTACAATACAGCTTTTCTGCAGTCCATGAAGTGACTATCCAATTTTCTGTGTCTATTTTCAAATGGCACTGCATGCAGTGACTATACTATTCTCTTGTGCAGTTCAACCAAAATTGCGAACACTTTGTTTGTTTGCCAAATAGCAATGGGCAGACATCTCTATCTACACAAATATCGAGCAGCTAGTAAACATATACCACACCTTGTATTTTTGGTTTAAACATGTCTCTTCCGCTTAGCATCTATCATGTTCTGCACTAGACAATCTGATACAGTTATGTTTTGCCTTGGACAATTTTACTGAATTGATTTGCTGGTTCAGAGCAGAAATATAGCGCTTATTCTTCATCAGACCAAGGATATCCATGTTCGCAGTGATGGAAGAGGTGAAATCGATACAACCGAAATTGAGCATCCAATCATTGAATCATGTCCTGCACCTCCAATGTAGGTCCACCCTGCCAATAAATTCACATGCAAACCACTAGTATTACTATCTAATGACAGTACAAAAAGAGTAGCAAGATAGTAGCAAGCCATGTACCTTCGTAATGAACAGCTCATAGTGCCACCAATTGGATATAAAGGTTTGGAAAAAAACATGCTGCTAATGTTGAACCAGTTGGACTTTTTGTGCAGTTCCACTAAAATCGAGCATCCCTGTTTGCATAGATATTAAAAGTGTGATTAGTCTACAAGTGGCACTAGTTGAAGCATAGACTCACAAATATAAGCATTCCAATTTCTTAATGGGAAAAGTTAGCAAGATTGTTTCTAACCACCTGTTTGAAAGAATAAATTAAGCAAGAACGGCTGATGTCAGGAAGGCATACATAGTTTTTTCTGAAAAACTGAGCCATTCCTGACCTTTCCTCTTCTTTTAATCAAATTTTGTGCAGTTCTACTAAAATAAAATGCCATCACCGCCTTGACAATTCAGTGACATTGTATAAAAAGAAATGACTTAACATTACATCATGATGTCAGGTATGTAGTCGACAGGCATTAGAGACAAACATACAGACCTCCTCCGATAACATAATGAACATTAATTTTAACAAAGGTGTGACTAGCTTTATCGGGATAATTTGAGTGAACTCTACACCCTTTGTTCCTTAATATAAGACGTTTTTGCGGTTCAATTTAAAGTACCCAAACGTCCAGTATGTAGAAAAAACAGGTAGTAGTTTTCTTGAGCACATATCTGGGAAAGCTTGCCACACTTTATTTATGTCCATACGCTATGGCAACTCCATTCGAATACTACAAATATACACTAATCCAGTGTCTAGTGCTATAGTAGAGTAGTTAGTCTATTGCAGGGTACGGTACAATGGTTTTACTGAACAGATTTCAATAAACTCTAGCACTGGAAGGTTTCTATAAGAATTAACAATACAAAATGTAAAGGTAACAAGTTTCAACATTGGTATACTAGCTGTGCATGAGCATTAAACCAAATAGAAAAGTATGAAGGTAACTAGCATTATTAACTAATGATAGTATAAAAAATTTCAAACCATGTACCTCCAAGGTAAATATCATTTCGAACTCGGGGGGACCTTAAAAATTTCTATCCCAATATTGATAATCGATCAAACATAAAAACTTGATCAAACGAATCAAGAGAACAGCCGGAGGAGGAGGTGCCCACTCTTGACCTTTCCTTCTGTCTTCATAATTGTCTGTGTAGTTTAACCAAAATAAAATGACACCAGCGCCTTGGCATTTTGGTGACACTGTACAAAAAAATTAACTTATCTCACGAAAGTGAGGTATGTAATCTATAAGCATTAACAGTGCAAAAATCCGAAGGTAGTAACGAGTTTCATCGTTGGTATACTGGTTGTGCAACAACATTAGAATGCCTTAGCTGAAAAATCTTTAATATATCCACAATCAACAGCTAACCCTGAAATAATCCAGTGACATTAAATGGCATTGCTTAAATTTATCGGTGTCATTAGACTGAGAGCGGCATTAGTTAAATGTGGCATCACTTTAGCAGTATCATTGCTTGACTTGACTGTTGGCGTTATACTAACAGCAAAAAAAGTGGCAATAAGAGCATGGGAGGCCCATTCGAACAGTAGGCGCACCAGTACGATGTACCTCCACGGACGTAGAGTGGTGAGGGAGGTATGGTTGCCCAGAGCAACAAATATGCAGGCAGCATATGTGGAGTACGTCCCATTTTCATTCTCTTTAGCCACCTTTTTCCTATGTGAGGACAACAAACCGATCGACCTGGTCATTCTCTATTGCGTTGTCATGCCTTTCTACCCTTCTTCAACCAAGAGACACGATACTCGTTCCTTAGCTACTGATTTCCCTTTTCAACCTAGATGCGGGTTCGATGCCTACTCTCTTGGACAGTATAGTCTCCCTTCCTTTCCTTATTCAACCAAGACATGGATTAGTCAGCATGAAGTAGGATTTCCTTTAATAGTGCAAATTATGGTTTTCGTCTGCGTGGCCAGCAGAGCAGAGGATAGAAAATTGGGAAGATGGTGGAGTGGAGAAAGATCCACATGCAACAACATTGCAGATGGGGCAATGGAACAAGGTTATGGTTCGAAAAAGGGTAGGATACCTGAGGGTCAGCGGGAAGTGGCTTCGCTCATGGTCGTCGTCCTCCCCACACACTACGGCATCGAGCTTGGGGACGGAGGCCATCCCGCGCGGGCGCTAGGTCTGAGAGGACGACATTTTCGTCAGTGCGTGACCATGCTCGCTGACGACGAGTGCATCAACGCTGCACGTCCTTTTCTTCCCCGGCGGATCTGTGACCACCGGTGAGGAGGGAGAGAGGGGTCGTCTTTTTTAGATCTGAAGAGAGGGTGGTAGTGTGAGAAGCAAGTGGGCAGCCCTTAGCAAGAAAGCGCTCAAGCTCCATCCTATATATCTTTTTTATACTACTAGTACTGGAGGTGGAGTAGTGGTAGAGTAGTTTATATTTTCTCTGCGTACAGTACCAGTTAGTCGTGCTTCAAAACTGATCGGCACGCCATTAAAAAAATAAAGGTCGATAACTAATGCGGCACCTTGGGCCAACGCGGCCAGATTGCATTTTGCACGAGAAATTACACACCATGTTTCATTGACATGTGGTCCCGTTCCAACATATCAGTGAGACAACGGCGTGTAGTAGGAGTATTTCTGAACGGACGTGTAGGCCAGGGTGCCTCTTCATGAACCGTGGCAAACTTGCAACCGTCCACAGACTCTTCGCCTTTCCCTCTTGATTTGGAACTGCCGTCGCACGCTCTTCCTCTCCCTCCTCCATTTTCCTTCAGCCCTTCACCCTTTCTTCTGCCATTGTTCGATCGTCTTCTCCATGGAGGGAACAGGCCGGAAACGACCCCGTTATTCTTGCCCCGATCTGAAAGATTACGTGGTGGAGGAACTCATTGATCGATGCGACATCATCACCTCGGCTAGCATGGCAGGTTCGTTCAAGCCCATTCTCGACTCAACTAATAACATCATTACAAAGAACCCAAGAGTCAAGGAGCGGTTTGATCTTCCCTATCTTCTTCCCCGTGACCCTGATGACTGGCGCCGGCACGACAGAGGCCTCGCCCTGTGCCAGTTGATGCCGCTTGATAATGATACGTATGATGTTAAGATGCGGTCGCTTGAGGGCAAGGCTTGGGCGGGCGCAAATGGAGATTGGGTTGTTTACATTGGGTCCAACTGCGAGTGGGAACTTGTGAATGTGTACACTCATGACCGGGTTTCACTTCCTAAAATCTCAGCAGACTGCCCAGAGGATGAGCACACCGGTATTGTACGCACGTTCAAATATGATCATGGTGATTGTCTTCTACGGAAGATAGCAATTTGTCGAGTTCACAACCGCTCTTGGAATTACAACAACTATCAAGTTGTTGCTATCTTCGACAAGCTTGTTGCCATCCTTCGTGGTTTGACTCGATGGATATTGCTCAACAATCAGTTTCTATACCCGGATGAGTACTGTGATGCAATTCAATACGAGGGCCTTGTGTTTGCTGCCACCACTCGTGGCACTATTTTTGCATGGGATCCTCGTAGTTTCGATACGTTTGTCTTCCACCATAATTATAATTGTTTCATCCACATGCATGCTGGTTCGCAAGTTTCCCTTTACTAATTAACCTTCTTCTTGTGTTTCCAAGGTCCTGTGAACATCCCACAACCTATACTTGAAAATTTTTATAACCAAGGGGGAGATGACGATGGTGATGATCACGAGCATTACGACGAGCAGCGCCCATATACTCTATGGCGCCTGGAAACTATTCCGATGGATCACCTCTTCTTGTGTGTATACAGCCCACTAATGTTACTGCTAAGGAAGCAGGTGTAGTCTCCCATGGTCCCACTCTCCGGACCTATTCCAACACCCGTTGCGTGGTATTCGGGAGTGTGCTAACGCCAACTCCTTCTCCCTGGTACCGAATTGATAGTCTTAGAGAAAACTCGCTCTTCCTTGGACAAACTATCCGATGATGGTGAAAGGCGATCCAACTGCTATTGACACAATGTTAACAGTGCCATTTATGAGAAGCAATTGTGTCTATACCTTGGACATTTCGGTGGTTCCCTACACTCGTACTGATATAATAGGCCGCTTCAGCCCAGATGATTAGTCCTGCGTTGGTTTCGAGATCGACAATTGATGGCCCATCCCAGAGAATCACTTGTTGTCCAAAGCAAGCGTTTCCAACGCTGAGGAATGGTTGAGTTGAAGTTCATTTCGTTGCTTGTTATTTGTTGTGTGGTGAAAACTTTAGTATTTACAATGTATCCTCGTTGTCGATGTGGGTTGATGACCTGTTGTATTTAATAAAATGATATGCCTGTGATAAACTTACTAAATTTATGAATGGATTTTGAGTCGCTTCTCTGAGTGAGTGGTGCGACGAGGCAAAAAATATTTTCTGAATACATAATTGTACGTGAATTGCAACAAGTTATCGGATGAGGCCAATCAACAATAGTAGTACACTATTTGTACTAGCTTCACATGCTTCGCGCGCCAGGCGGGTGTTTTTACTGTAGCCATATGTTAATGTGTTCGCTGTATTTAACCAGCACCTCGAATCCTCGATCCTAGTAAGTAGTAGGAGTAGTAGGGTGGCATGGGCCAGAACAAGCATTCACGTCTAGGAGTACGGCACACGCCACCACCACGACATCCATCTGACACCATATTATTTCTTGGAGTCCGTGCAAGAGCAATCTCTTCAACCTCGTCGTTTCTCTAACTTCAGCCATCGCGCGGCAGGCGAGGTGGGGGTTTGCCGATGGTCGGTTTCCTTAACTGCGGTCCCACTTGTAAGGCCAACTCCAACGCACGACCACAAATGGACCTCCGTTTTGCACGAACTCCAACGATAATTTTGACTAGAAAAGCAAGACCAAAGAAAACAAGAACCACAAGAATACATTTTACTACTCCTGTAAGTTGGATTAGTGCCTTCTCGATGCATTCATTGTTGATCTGCGGAGGCTCGATCTTGCGTGCTTCTTTCTTCTTCGAGTGTAAAGAAGTAGACGTTGCTTCCTCGCATCTAGTCTCATGTCTAGCCTCTATTCTAGTAGGAGTATCAACAAGTGCACTAATCTCATCTCTAGCCTCTGTGCTAGCTAAAAGTGATAGAACATCTACTAAATAGCGCACTATCAATATATGGATGTACTCTTCTTCCCAGTACAAAAACTTGCATCCATTATACTCCCTCCGTTGTCAAAATATATATGTATCTAGACATGTTTTAGTAAATAGGTACATCCATTTTTGGACAAATGGAAGTCAAGTATTTTGGAACAGAGGGAGTGCACAATAAATTTTTTAAGTTAGCACAACTAGTCTAATCTGAGAGCACAACCGAAGATTTGCTCAGGTTCTTCCTCCTTTTGCCGACACGTGGGACATCCAGCATCCAAGTCGTGTCATGAAACAAAATAGAGTGGTAGTTGAAGCCACGAGATGTGAATATTGGGTTAAGCTAGAAATAGAATCTTACTACTCTTGAGTAACTCCAAAAGCAGCCACCGAAGATCTTTATTGGATTTGTTTTTCATCACCAGCACGTCGAGGTGAAAGATGTGCAGGTTCAATGGGTCCTCTTGCGTTTTCACTGACATGTGGGGCCGCATGCGAGCAAACAGGCGATGGGCTCTGCGCGTCGGCTAGCTGGCTGAGAAGAGAGATAAAGGAGGGTTGAGCATAGACTACAGGAAATTTGTTCTACATACCTCGATATAGGCTCGATATAGTGGGGTGGCATGGGCAGCATTCACGCCGACACGACCGACCGAGGTGTAGCTACGATCACGCTGGCCATGAAAGGCTCCATTGTAGATAGGCCTACTGGTCCGCAGGGACTGGTCCTAAACACAAAGACAAACAATCAGCAAATGCATGTAGTCGAGATGACTCATGAGGCGGCCAATGGAGGATGTCTCCTTCGCGTCTGCGTTGGAGCAAACAGAGGATTCTGCTGGCTGGGGGACTTCTGTGGACCCTCGAGAAGCTCGCGAGGACCATGGCTGGCGGGGGACTCCTCCGTGATGCCGCAATGAACCTTCTTGATAGGTTGGCGTGGTGCCTAAGTAGTCGCCCCCTTCATCTCATCATTGTCGTCCTCGTCCTCGTCGACATCCTCGACCTCCTCCTCGTCATCAACATCGACGACATCCTCCTCCTCCTCCTCATTGTCATCGCCGGCCTCACTAGCATTTTTTCTCGATGGTGAGGTTGCGCCCACATCGTCCTTTCAAACCTCGGAGGCCTCCCCAGAAACTTCTCCTAGGCCACCTTTTCGTTTCTTGATGGCTCCGACTTCCGCATGGGAGGTCATGGCAGGGCTCACTTGTTGCCCCGGAAGTGGGGGCTCGGAGCACTACAAAAAAAGACACACCCGTGACATTTTGGCCCGAACGTAAAGTTTTTCTGTCATGCTTATGACACTTCTATGATGATAATTGTGACAAAAACACGTATCATCATTAAGGTGGTGCGCTCCTACTTCTATGACAAAAAATCATGACATAAAATGGGCTTTTCGTCCTGGGTAGGCCGGGGACGCACCTTCATGACATTCTTTGGGCCGTCCATGACATAAAAAATAATGGTAGAAGTGAGGGCGAGGAAATTTTCTTGGAGTTCCCGGTCACGGTGGGTGGTCGGGGCCGAGCGATGTAGTGTGGTTTGCGTGTTTCTCTCGTAGGCACGCGTGTGTGCGAGACATTTGCTAACTGAACTCAAGCGCTATGGAGAGGCGTTCACTTACTGAACACAAGCAATATATCTCGCCTTCGCACCACCCCTAGCTAGCCACTAAAGTCGATCGATCCTTCGCTGCCTAACTGAACCCGAGCTATTCCTTCGCTGCCTCTAACTGAACCTGATCGATCCTTCTCGTTGCTTACTGATGCCGAAGGGACCCGTACGTGCGAGACGTAGCCAGTTGGGTTGCCTCTCGATGAACAGTGCATGTTGCAGCCTCGTGCATGATACACGTAGACACGAGTCGAGAAGCATTGATCGATCGAGCCGGTTGGTTGGCTGTGGATGAACAGTTCCCCGAGGGGGTTGGATGAACAGGACCCCGAGGAGGCTGCTAAAGCCCAATCGGTTGGGGATGGATGAACAGGACCCCATGGAGGGTTGGAAGAACAGTAGCTGGTGGAGGCTGGAGGAGGTCGACGGTGGACGAACAATATCCCATCGAGGCTGTAGCAAGGCTGTAGACGGTGATGAATAGTAGCCCCAAGAGTCTCGTTTTGCAGTACGCCACACCTCTCCCAATGAATAGGAGCCCATTTCGATCATTTATACGCTCGAAGAGTAGTCCGTTTCTTACGTTTTGCGGTATGCCACACCCCTCCTAATCAACAGGACCCCGTTTCGACCGTAGGAGGTCGAAGATAACTCCGTTACATCCGTTTTGCGGTACGCCAGACCCTGAGCCGATGAACAGAACCCCATTTCGACCATAGGCGGTCAAACAGAAGGTTGTTTCCTCCGTTTTGTGGTACGCCAGACCCCTCCCGATGAGCAGGATCCCGTTTTGGCTGTTCCGAAGCCGGTTGGCTCCCGATCGATAAACAGGACGCGTTCCGACCCAGTCGGTTGCCTGGCGATGATCACGCCACTGTTTCTCCCTTCCGACCCAGCCGATTGGCTGCCAATGAATAGGACGTAGTTCCTGTGTGCGTTTAAGACCCCAACCTTATGTACGTATGTGACCGTATTTTTTGTTGTGTGGTTGTAGGTACGCGTACATGATTTAGAGGGACTGCATGAACTGTTTCATCGGGGGCTCTACTACGACACATGCCGCTACATACTCGGCCATGGTTCATCATTCCAGAAAGACCAATCAACTAGTATATACGTACATGTTCGACTGGGTGGGTCCCAGCTATTAGGGAGGATAAGGTGGCACTCCCTTGCGTGCGAAGATATATGTGGTGGGTCTGAGCTGTCAGGGGGGGGGAATCATTTTTTGTGTGTGATAAGGAGGCACTTCCTTGCATGCGAAGATGTAGTTGGTGGGTCCAGTTGTCAGCCTCACTGTGTAGAGTCGTCTTACAATGGTTATCCTTCATTGAAAACATTGACCATGCCACGCCAAGAGCACCAAGACGGTGGATGACAACGAGGCCTACAAAGGGAACGATGCGGAGCCGAGGAAGACAAGGAAGTGGTGCCCATGCGGAGGGGAGTATGAGGGTTCACTGGTTCCGCTATGGTGTGAGGCTGCCGTCGCTGGAGAATAACACGGGGTGTGGGTGAAACACGGGGTGTGAGGCTGCCGTCGCTGAAGAATAACACGGGAAGTGGTGCCCATGCGGAGGGGAGTAGTTGATACCCTGCTCCGTCTCTAAAACTAAAAAAACTGGGCGAGCTGCTGGGTCCCTAATGTTACAATATTTCTCTCTTTGATAAAGGAAATGGCAAACTATTTGCCTTGCTTCAAAGAAAATATGACAGTCACACCCGAGTTGAAAAGGGCAACAAAATCTAACTCAATCTTACAAACGGTACAAAAGCCCAGGGATTAATTGTTCATGAGGTTTAGACAAAACCCAGATTGAACATGGCAATAACATCTAACCCAACCACTATTTTTGGCAGTCACAAACAAATGGATCATTCTAATCCATAAAATCAACACCCTGTACCAAAAAGTTTACCGGAATATGACCACTTGTTGTTATAAATAGAAGCCGAGCATGTTCAGAAGCCCATTTGTCCACCTGAAACTTCTTTTTTTGCTGTTCAACATATCTGTATGTGAGAAATTTCTTGTTGAAAAACATAAGCCTCATGGACAATAGTAACCTTGCATTCAACAGGAAGAATGTGACAAAGCTTCTGTTTGCCTGGTTGGATGCATACTGTTCCATCGTTATTGTCCTCAAATGAATGTCATGAAAACTGAGAAAATCCCGGTGCATATTATGCCACCGATTGGTTATATGTTTTTTGTAACACCCTCGATGCGGCTATATCTCCTACGTGTCGAAGAATGACTTAGAGGCATAACCGCATTGAAAGCAATGTCGCAAGTAAGGTAATCTTGAAAACAACCCATGTAAATAGATAAAAGGGGAGAAGGTACATAGTTGGCTTACACTCGCCACGTTACACAAATACATGAATAACATTACAACCATCCAATACACTCATGGTCCGACTACGGTACCAAAATAAAGATCAACCCCACATGTGACACGGTCCCCGATTGCCCCAACTGGGCACAACTACTGATCATCTGGGAAAGACACATAGTAACGACGAGAGTCTTCATCGAACTCCCACTTGAGTTTTGGAAGTCCCTGCATCTGGTTTTGGAAGTAAACTATGAGTCACGGGGACTCAGCAATCTCGCACCCTCGCGATCAAGACTATTTAAGCTTATAGGTAAGGCAAGGTATGATGTGGAGCTGCAGCAAGCGACTAGCATGTATGGTGGCTAACCTGTTCACAAAAGAGAGCGAGAAGAGAAAGCAAAGCACAGATGAATAACTATGGTCAAGAAGTGATCCTAAAACAACCTACGTCAAGCATTACTCCAACACCGTGTTCCCTTCCCGGACTTCGCCGAGAAGAGACTATCACGGTTACACACGCGGTTGATTCATTTTAATTAAGTTAAGTTTCATGTTATCTACAACCGGACATTAACAAATTCCCATCTTCCCATAACCGCGGGCACGGCTTTCGGAAGTTCAAATCCCTGCAGGGGATTCCCAACTTAGCCCATCACAAGCTCTCACGGTCAACGAAGGATATTCCTTCTCCCGAGACATTCTGATCAGGCTCGGCATCCCGGTTACAAGACATCCTCGACAATGGTAAAACTAAACCAGCAACACCGCCCGAATGTGCCGACAAATCCCGATAGGAGCTGCACATATCTCGTTCTCAGGGCACACTCAGATGAGCCAGATGTCGGGTAGGCAAGCCCAGAGTTGCCCGTGGTAGCCCCGGACATCACTCAGTTGGACCAACATTTAGAGAAGCACTGGCCCGGGGGGGTTAAAATAAAGACGACCCTTAAGTCCGTGAAACCCAAGGGGAAAGGCTAGGTGGCGAATGGTAAAACCAATGTTGGGCATTCCTGGAAGAGTTTTATTCAAGGCGAACTGTCAAGGGGTTCCCATTATAACCCAACCGCGTAAGGAACGCAAAATCTGGGAACATAACACCGATATGACAGAAACTAGGGCGGCAAGAGTGGAACAAAACACTAGGCAAAAGGACGAGCCTTCCACCCTTAACCAAGTATATAGGTGCATTAAGATAACAAGATATTATAGTGATATCCCAACAATAAACAATGTTCCAACAAGGAACGATCTCCAATCTTCACCTGCAACTAGCAACTCTATAAGAGGGGCTGAGAAAAGCGGTAACACAACCAATCAATGGTTTGCTAGGACATGGTGGGTTAGATGTTTGACATGGCCATTTGGGAGGCATGATAAGCAAGTGGTAGGCATCGTAGCATAGGCATAGCAAAAGAGCGAGCATCTAGCAAGCAAAGATAGAAGTGATTTCGAGGGTATGATCATCTTGCCTGCAAAGTTCTCAGAGTTGACTTGATCCTCGCAAGCAAACTCAAAGGGCTCCTCGTTCGCGAACTCGTCTCCCGGCTCTACCCAAACAAGAACAACAAGCAAACGGAACACAATCAACCACGTGCAATGCTCAACAAATATGATGCAAACATGGTATGCGATATGTGATGCATATGCAAGATTTGACAAGGAATGATTGAACCTGGCCTCAACTTGGAAATCCAAGAGTGCCACTCGAAAGGTGAGGTGATTTCGGTTGAAATTGATATAAAGATCACTGGAATCGGATGCACGGTTTGGAAATGGCAAGCAAGACAAATATGGCACTGGTCTGCGACAATTAGCAAGTGACCAACTAAGTGCATCAAGACAAATATTCTACAGCACTCAAACATAAAAACAAAATACATGGCAGGTATCCACTCATGATGCTTGACGAAAGATGAACACTGAGCTACGGCTAATTCATCCATTAATAGGTTCAAACAAGCATGGCAAAAGAGCAAATGATAATAGGTTTCAGACTTAGTGAAATTAACACAAGTCTGGAGTTTATCATCAGGAAGCACACTTTGGAGCATGAAAACTACATGCTACAGGAACTTAACATGGTAAAGCAAGGCATGGCATGAAGCTACTCAAAGCACTTAACAAAAGTCCCTTAGTGACCTTGAGCCAAAAGGGATCAGAAAATACAATTGCAAGCATGTGAACATGGCAAAAACATAAACAGATCTCAGGCTTGACAAAAACAGATTCAACATGGCATCTTTACAAGCTTGATTAACTCACTACAAGGCATGTCATGGCATGGGACAAGTTCTAGCATGAAGTATACATGAAAAAGAAGCTAACCATGTGCCAAACCACCTCATAGCATGTTTGAAATAAATCACACAAAAATGCCAAAACAACATCATGATGTAAAATGACATGCTTATGAACTTGCTCAAATGCAGAAACTAATGCCACCACTGGGTTCATGGGATTTTTCTACCCCAAAAACATATATAATATGTTGGGGTTCCTGTAGAAAAATCATCACAAGTGCATTAAGTTAAAAACTGCCCTAAATGGAAAATGACAGAATTGGCATTTTCCTTATTTGGAAACGTCCAGAAATGGACTTGCTCGAAATGGAAATGGCATCTTTCCAGAAATGGAAAAATCGCTGAGCTATATAAAAAAAGAAATATGAAGAGGGGGTGTGAGGATGACATGGGGGCCGTGCGGTGTGAGAGTATGCCAGATGGGACCCTCCTGACGGTGGCTCACGTAGAACAGGCAAAAAAGAAGGGGACATTTATGCGTCGGGGAGGATTCGAACTCGGGTCTCCACTGTGTAGATAGAGCAAGGCCTTTTCCAGTGGACTAGGCATTGGTAGTTGACAAAAAGAAGAGCGGGCTACTTATGTACTAGCCCGAGGCCTGGGCTAGTCTCCTCTACGCAAACATAAAAGGAAACGACGACGATGCCGGTGAGCGAGGCGATGGCAACAACGGCTAAAGAGCACCGGCGGGTGCGCGGGAGTGGTGTGTGAGCGCGGGGTAATGCAAACGGAGCTACTACAAGAGTGCGTGCATACGTGGGTGTTCGTGTGAGCAGGAGCTCGCCGAGCTTGCGGCCACGGCGACGATGGCACCGGTGAGGCAGCGAGCGAGACGGGCGCGTGAGAGCTGCAGCAGGAGACGCGGCGAAGCGGGGCATGCAAGCCACGAGCGCGACAGAGGGGATCCAGAGTGGGGACGCACGGGCATGCTACGGCAGCGACAACAACTACATCAACAAGAAAAAAAATAAACAGGCTTCGCCAGAGCACCGGGAACACGACGAAGGCACGACCCTAGCAACTACTACGGAGACTGTTTGGCGACAAGAAAGAGAAGGGAGTGAGTTGGGTATACCTAGTATACTATGACAAGAATATACGGCCAGGGATGCAGTAGATCGACGGCGGGAGACGAAGAACTCCGGTGGACTTGCTGTCCGTGAAGAAGAGGAAGAAGGCGGGTCGAAGAGGTCGATCCCAAGGCCGTGGCACCACGTACGTCGTGGAAGGAGACGTAGAGGAACTTGGAGGACTCCTCCGCGGCGTCCGAGGTGATGGGAGGCGTGGCGAGCGTCTATCCCGAGCTGAAGCTCGAGCTCGACCGGTTCATGGCGGGCAGGGCGAGGGCGAGGCGTGGCTAGCCTTACCTGGCGGCGGCGATGGAAGGAGAGGCGGAGGATCGGTCGAGGCGAGACCCTAGGGCACCGGGGACAACTTTATAGGGGTTCTAGGGAGCTTCTCCGGCCGTCAAATCGACCGGACATCGACGTGGCGTGTCTGGATGATCTTCCGTACAAGGGAGACGATGCCCCTGTCGCTAGCAGGCTGGATGGGCTGCTGCTGCAGCGATTGGGCTACAGACGCTGGTGTGCTGGGAGGCCGGCCCAGGTATGTTCCTCACTTAGCTTTCCGTTTAAAAAATAAACAGTCACCAAAGGAAAAGTCTAGGAGGTTTGGGGAAGAATATGGAAGAAGTAGAGATATACTCAGACTCCTGGAATTATGGTCCATTTGAATAAATTGCTTTGGGGATTTTTAAAGTAAGAAAATTAAATCAAGTTTGAATTAAATTCAAACTTGAGTCAATTTTTTACCCTAACCAAAACATATTCAAATGAGTTGAAAATTGGCAGAGAGGATGTAGGCATGGTGCCAGATTTAAAGGGAGAAGATGAACATTTATGGAGTAGGGCAAGATGGCACTTGCAAGAAAATAAAACAAAAAGGGAAGGAGAGGAGGTGATGCATGGAGGTGGTGATGCATGGATCACACATAGAACATGCAACAACATATCATGCATGAATATCATGGAAAAGCAAGTTGACATAAGCACAACACAACATAGATATGCACAAGATGCAAACATAAGATGGGGCCATAGAGCAACAATGGATGACAAAAGAAATATGACAAAGCAAAGACAAGATAAAGCAAAGACAAACAAAACAAACCCAATATGAAACCCACCAAGAGGAAAACCACTTGGAATAGATGAAGAACAAGATGTATATATTGTCAAAATGGGAAGTTTTACATCTAGGGTGTTACATTTTTCTCCATGTGTTAGTGTGTAACATCCCAAAATTCTAAATTTCGGAATGTTATATTAAATCAATAGTTTTGATTGTTTGTTTGATTTTGGTGTGGTTGCTTGTGTGAAAGTGAATGAAACTTGAAACCTTTTGAAAGTTGAATGAGAGGTAATGAAATGAATTTCCCAAACCTTCACCGTGCATTTATGATCTCCATGAATTCATATTCATTTCATCACAACACCCTAGAGTGAAGATGATATGACTTCTTCCATTTAAATAAATGAAAAGGGTTTTGAAATGATTTGAATTCCATTTGGAAATATTTCAAATTCGGAAGAGAGAAGATAAAATGACTTTTTCAAATGTTAAGAAACTTCGGATGACACTTAAGCACACAAACTTCGATCCATTCGGGTCGGGTTGCTACAAGATGGTATCAGAGCACATGTTGAATGTAGGACGTGACCCCTGGAAACTGGCAAGCCCTTAGGAAATGATTTTTATAAAACTTTTTTTTTAAAGAGATCCCTTAACTCTCATCTTTTCTAAGCTTGACAAAATATTTCCTCTCATCTCAAATAGTTAGACTATACCCCTTTCCCCTTTTGACCACACGAAGATTTGACTGATGGGACCACTCCAAGAAGTACAAGATATCGGACAACTAAGACCACTTAGGAATAAAGATGATTTTACTATGCATTAGAATAATTGAAACTACAATGGTTGAAGACTCCGATGAGTCAGAGAATTTGAAGGCTCTGAAGAATTCCCAGAGTGAAGTGACTTGGAAGGATATGATAGGATCTACTTAAGTTATTCTCGTACTCTTCTGAAATTCTTTACTAAAGAAACCCCTGGCTTCAAAAATTTAGATGAAGAGTTTCACCCTGAACCAAAGACAGCTCTATGAAGATTTTCCCTGTGGTCTAGCCCTAATGGATCTTGTCAGACTATTGAAGCTGCCGATACGTGAGATCAAGGTGTGTCAGAAGAAGACCGGAACATGGAGCGTCAAAACTCAAATTTTTGGTCATCAAGAAAACCCCAAGGCAGGAGATATCAACTATGGAATGATAGCTCATGGCAGAGACATGGGCATAAACATGGCTATCCATGATGCTATCATCACAGTGCTGAGTTTAGCATGCATTTCTTTGGAAGGATTGGATGGCAGAAGGCTGATGGAGCACCTATCGCCTTGACGAACGAGCAAAATATGAAGTTTTACCTTAGATAGTGTATCACCGGGATCTGGAGTATTACATCAAGAATCTTCATATGGACCTTCTTGAAGCCTTATTCGACAAGGAAGCACTTGTGAAGAACTAAGGACCCAGAAGCTAAAAGTAGCCAAGTTGAAGGAGAAAAACCTAGAAATATTGAAGATTCGCCAGGAACTGAAAGACAGTAGGACCATGGTTCATGCCAAGGATGTTGAAATCCAGAAGCTTCAAACACAACTCCAGGATATTCATGGACGTCACAAGAGACTTCGCGTCAACAGAGATGATCTGGTAGAAGAACTTGGGAAGATCAAGCATGATCGGAAGAAGCCCAACAGAGACATGATCCAAGACATGAAGAAGCCAATCTAGCTATAGCCCACCATGAGTGAATTAAGATAAATGTTTTTTCGATTAGAGTATATGACCATACCAACTTACGTGGGTGGCAGTACTATAGGATTGATTGAACTGAATGAATCTGTGGAGTTATTCCATATTTTAGCTGTTGTGCCTTTGTTGGCAGGGGTACCTTCCCCCCTCTCTCTCCAATCTTATCTCTACCTTACACAAAACCCTTTGATCCACTAGAACATATATGGAGATGACCTCATATTTTCTGGATCGATGAGTCAGCTGGAGACGGACCAATGGATTCAGAATATGGAAAATCACATGAAGAATAACACTATAGCCGGAAAGGATATGGCCCAACATGTCCTTCAGTATTTGAAAAAAGTGTCGCTACTTGGTTGAGTGTGTATCAAGCTATTAATGGATGGCAAGGAGAAATCACTTGGGAGGAATTTAAGTTGATTCTCCTAAGGTCTCGTCTTGTGCCCCAAAAATTGAAGTCTTATGGAAATGATATGAAGAAACCTTGTGCATGCAAGCTTTGTGGAGAAATAGGACTGAACTATAAAGAACACAAGGATGAATGCCCTCATTGTGAAGAAAGTCAGCCAGCTGAAGAATGCCCAACTAGGCATATTACTTGTTTCTTGTGTGAAGGGACTACCCACTAATCTGTTAAGTGTCACATTTACCCCAAGGTAGTACGAACTATCCGGCAGGGGAAGGAAGCAATGAAAGGAGCCCTCGTGGAAATTTTAGAATAACCTGTGATGAAGGAAGATGTTGAGGACACACACAAAGAAGACCTAATTAAACCCTGCACAAAGTCATGTTATTCATGTGGAGAAGGACAGATCTCCCAAAATTTTCCAAAGGAGGATCTAGTTGAATTCCCGACAGTGGAAGTAGGGTATGACCCACAAGAAATAGAAGCCCTGATTGGTACGGAAAAATCCAGGAAGAGAAACAGAATGTGTCCCCAGAACAACCCAATTTCTACAAAGAAGGACCTGAGTCATTTCACATGTTATAGGTGCAAGGATTTATGTCATTATGCTTATAAATGTCCAGAGAAGAAGCTAAAAAATCCAAGGAGCATACATAATTACAAGGAAGCCCCGAGACAAGTCAGAAGTCAATTGTTTTTGCTGCAAAGAAGTGGGACATTTTGCTAGGGAATGTTCAGATCAGATGAAAGCTGGAGCTGAGTAGTTGAGATTTCGATATGGATAATAAGAGTAGTAGAAAGAAATTTTATTTTCATAAGTTCGATGAGTTGAATTATGTAATGGGTGCTCATAGATTGTAATAAATTCATGAAATCAATAAATTCATGTGTCATGATTTCATACGTTAAATTTTATGAGTTGTTACTCTATGAAGAAAGATTTTGACCATTTTCGAGGATATGAGAAATATGGTCTATGGAACAATTTGTGCATTTGAAGGGTGGTAGTACCCTATGAGGACACTTGACCCTAGGAAAGGATAATGGTATTCCACGGAGTGGACTTCGGACAAAATAAGTATGAATTTTACCTCGATATATGGGATACCCATATAAATGTGGTATTATGTTGGTAATATGGAATAATTGTAACTCTAGGATGAGTTAAAGCTATAAATGTGTTGAAGTGTGCCCATAACCCACATGCCTAGGAGTTATTAAGAATCAAGTACTCCCTGGAAGAAGAAATTGCGGAAGAAGCTGTGATTTGATCAGCAAACGTTTCTTAGGAGGATACGAGAACCCGAGAGTTGTGAAGAACGATAGATGCTTTGTTCAGCTTGCAGAAGTAATGGATATATCCGAACTCAGTTCATCGACAAGAGAAATTTTGTAATGCTTGTGAGGATGATCGTGTGTTAGAATGAGAGATTCACTAAACCATATACAAGGTAATGATTTGGTTGCGGAATGGATTGATCACCATGCCTACTTACTCTTATTATTCGCCTCTGCTATATGGGATGGTAAATCTGAGTGACTTACCCATAGTAGAGAGAGACGACGATATCAAAAACCTTGTTTGCACCATAGAATGGCAGAACAATTTTCCCTTGTACAAGGCAGTTGTTGCCAACCATAGGTCATATTGTGAGAATGAAGCCCAGACCCGTTTTCTGCAGGGATCCAATCAAATTGTTTGATGACCACCATGAGATATCTATAGTTGTTTAGTATTGGCGCCAGTCCTGTCAGCTAAGAAGGACCAGTCTCGGAAGAACCTTACCAAGATGAAAGGACACGAGAATTGAGAAAAAAAATATTATGCTAGTGCCGAAAGAGCCCAGAGAAGGAATTATTCTGAAGATCTGAGAAGATCGACACTGCCAACAATAAGGATGTAGTACCTGAGTTTTGATGGAACCCTGAACATGCTTCTAAGGGTGGTAGCACCCAGACCTTCATGACAATCGATGGATATTTGACGAGACCCCAAACCTAACCTATGTATTGCTAGCCTCTCCGAATCTGGAGGGCGAGATTCATTTTAAGTGTGGTAGGTTTGTAACATCCCAAAATTCTAAATTTTGGAATGTTATATTAAATGAATAGTTTTGATTGTTTGTTTGATTGTGGTGTGGTTGCTTGTGTGAAATTGAGTCAAATTTGCAACTTTTAGAAAGTTGAATGAGAGGGAATGAAATGACTTTCCCAAACTTTCACCTTGCATTTATGATCTCCATGAATTCATATTCATTTCACCACAAAACCCTAGAGTGAAGATGATATGACTTCTTCCATTTAAATAAATGAAAAGGGTTTTGAAAAGATTTGAATTCCATTTGGAAATATTTCAAATTCGGAAGGGAGAAGATAAAATGAATTCTTTAAATGCTAAGAAAGAGAGTTGGAAGTTTCAAAGAATCAAATTGGAAGTCCCTTTGAAGTTATTATGAAACCCGCTATCAATTTGGAGTTATTTGATTTTGATTCAAATTATTTTTCTCCAAAAATAAAATATATGGAAAATAGGGTAAAATGACTCCCTACAGTAGAAAAGTGAAGAAAAATGAGTTTCAAATCATTTTGATATTTTAAAATATTTTGTTTAGTTTTTCAATGAACCAGTAGCACTATTTGCTTTATTTAATTTTTTGCGGAATTTATCTGCCGCTGAAAATATGTTCATGTTTAAAAAATCTTTTTCTCACAATTTTGATATATAATATGCCTATATAAAATTTTATTTTATTTTCATTATCCAGTTTTCTTTTTCTGTTTTTATTTTAAAAAAGAAATGCGCGTACGCCATAACTATATGTCGCCCACATGCGCAACTTAGATGCAGCGGTGCCCCAATTTTTTTCCTACATGGGCCAGGCCCAGCCAGCAATTTCCTTCTCAGTTTTTTTCTTTTTCTTTTTTACTTTGGCCGAATAAAAAAACTGCAGCGTGCGTGCGGCCGGCCCGTGGTGCTTTTTAGCCCATGCGATTCCCTTCGTTTTATTTGTTCATCTACATTTAGTCCCACATTGACTAGCCTATGACCCCTAAACCTCTTTTCCATCTATAAATATAGACCCACAAAGCCTCCAAAAATCATCCGATTCGGGTTAAACCAATATTTTGGTTTGAGTAGATTCACTAAAGAAAAATATATTTCTCCTCTCCGGCGGGAATTCTGGAAGTCGTCTCCTCTCTTTGAAGTCTTTTTTTACCTTATAAAGGTATATTTCTTCGTAGCTTATTATTTCTAGACTAGTACGGTAGAATAATTAGATTACCAATTAGTCTCCGTATTTATACTTTAGACCTAGTATTCTTTTAGCCGTAACTATTTTTCTTCCGTAAAACAGTTTGACCCTGATTTTTCAAATAGCAATAACTTTTTAATTCGTTCATCCAAATTAGTTAAAACCAACGCCTACATTTTCGTCTTGATTCCACCTATCTAGTGAATCTATCAAATAAACTTTTTTGCAACTTTCGAATTTTGAAATTTGTTCAGATTCATATTCAAACTTCTTTTGATCATATCTTTTTATCCGTAGCTCCATTTGTGATAAACCCAAATGCATCGGATTCGTGTTGAACTAATCTTTCTGTTCGCACAATTTAGTGTCATATTTCCAACATATAATTTTGATCTTAGCCAGTTACTTTACTAGTCCACCAATGAGTTGTTACACAACATTCTAAACGTATTCAATGCTATGTTGAATTACTTGATCCGTTATTTTCAATCTAGTAATTCTTTTTCCTACATATTCATATTAACTCCCTACATCCAGTAGCATCATTAGTTTCAATTTTTGTTCTTTTCAAATTTGAACGATTCAAATTTGAACTGGAAGCTTCACTTGATCATATCTTGTAGACTGTAGCAGTTTTTCAATTGATTCTTATTTCAAATTGAATCCCTAGGCATAATCTAACATCTTAGCCATGACCACACTTTTTCACCGAAATTAGGATTTGATCTTGTAAAATAATTTGATTTGGTTATTTTGCGATTTTCACGATTTTCCTTTGCATTTTGTTTTGGGTCTTTGAGTGTGTAACGCCCCAAGACCGGAGCTTCAGATGCCTTCCAGGGTTTCCGAGTTTCGTCATGTGATTTGTTTTGCTTGTTGCATTCCTCTTTGCATATTTTGCATTGCATCATGTCATCATGCCATTTTTTCTCAAAGCTAACTAAAACTCTCTCAAATAAATTGCATGGATCTTTGGTCCATTTAAACCGAGGGAATTCACGTGTTGATTCTCTTTACAACATATATCCAATATTGGGGAGCTATAATAAATATTCCTTTATTTTGGAATTACCTTTAACACACTTGCAAATAATCACATGCCTTTTTCCGCTTAAAGTTTGGTCCTCAAACTTTTCCTGTGAATTCTTTCGTCCTTCCCCAAGCTCCACCTAAATTTTCAACATTATTGGTTACTTCAAAAACCAAGTCCTAGTTCAAACCCGTTGGAATTAAATTCAAACGAGTTTGAATTTTACATCTTTCAATCTTCACCTTTTCTATTTTCTCGAAACAAGCATATTTTTGTGAGTTCGGGAAAATTATCCCCGTGCCCAAATCCTGTATCCACCCTTCTTTTCTTTTTCTTTCCTTTGTTGTTATTTTTTTCTTCTTTTCTGGGCAATAGAAGAGAGGTTAAGACAGAGCGAGCCCAATCCAGCAAGCCCTTGAGCTAGCGCCCTCCTCACTGGGCCAGCCTGCTAGGCCCTACTGTGCTCCAGCCAGCCCACTCCCTGCCGAAACCTAGGCCTCGACCCTCTCTTTCGACCTCTCCCTCTCGCTCCCACCAACGCCGCTAGGAGCCCGAGACCCATCTCCCTCACTCGATCCCCTCCCCTGGTCTCCTTCGAGAGCGAGCCCCGCAGCGCTCTGCCTCGCCCTTCATTCTCCCCTCGTGCCGCCACAGGAGAGCTTCGCTCTCTTCCTCACGCGCCAAGGAGGAGCCCCGATCCCTCATCCTCTGTCCTCGCGCCCGAGGCCTCCCTGCCGACCTTGTCAACCCGCCAAGACGCGCCCTCCAACGGCAACTTCCAGGCCCCCGCCGGTGACCTCGACCTTCAAGAGGCCTCAGCTCCTCCGTCTGCCTCCTGATGGCCTCCCATGGTGACCTGCATCTGCCTCGCGCTCGCCTTCTTCTTCTCTTCCTCGTGCACCCGCGGCCATGGCCTCGTCATCAAGCTCTCCTGCGTATCCCAAGTGCCGTAGCTCCTCCATGCAGCCTCCCCCGAGCTCCAGCGGCCGTCGTCGTGCGCCCGCAGCGCTTGGCCTCCTTCCCGAGCTCGACACAATGACCCCTCGTCCAGCGCGCTGTCTCCTTCCACGCTGGAGTTCCTCATGAGCCTCCCCCTCGTTCGCATCCACAGCCACCAGGCAGGGCCTCCTCACGCGCCCATGCTCCTCCCGATGTATGCGCTGCCTCACCCGCCTATCAGGAACACCATGGCTGCCGCCCCATGGAGTTCCATCGGCTCGGATCTGGCCAGGAATCAGACAAGCCCCGTGCCTGATTTTGACGCTGACCACCACGATCGCCACCTTGCTACTGCTCACTCGAGATCATCGTGTTGCACAACAAGAGTACGACCACGGACGGCTACCTCCACATGGATTTCGTCAAGTTCAACGACCCGCCAAGTACCACGATGCCTGAAGCCCTCGGATCCGTCAAGTTCCACTACCGCCGACTAGCACGACTACCGTTGCAAAAACGAGACCGTCAAGACCCGACTAACAAGTACCCTGACGACCTTGTACCACTGTCATCGCAATACCGCGAGTACCTCTACCGTCGACCCTGAACATCTACGGTCGTGTACGACTACCGTTGCCCGAAAAACCGTGGGTCACAAGATTCGTGTTCAACTCCCATCGCCGTGTACCACTACTTCCACTACCGTCGCGAGAACGTCTACTTCCTCTACGTTGCACCGAAGCCGAACCGTCTCGTTTGCACACTTCGAAGGTATAACTGCCGAGATGATGACCCGCGAAATGAATGCATGTTGTGTGATGTATGAGTTGCACCCTATGTTTGCACCGTGTCCAAGTTGTCACTTGCTCGGTCCTCCTCGTTTGCCGCTAACCCGTGGGAACCCAGTTACCGGGATCACCCCACCATCGTACATGACGCGCTCCCGTCACACCCATTTCTTTTGCACCGGTATCCCCGTGAGCTATCGGATCATCGGAATGTTGTCGTGCCATCATTTCCGTTTTGCCGCCGTGGCACCATTTCCGTTATCGTTGTCGTGGCACCCCTTTCGTTTCCGCCACGATGAAAAATGCTTCATAACTTGCTCTTATCAACATTTTCATAAACTTGTATAAAACTCGCACATGTCATCCGCATCATGATAATAACATTTAAAATGTTTAAAACTATTGTCTGCCTTAAATTGCTAAATGCATATGGGGATTTACTGGAATTGTTGTTTGTTCCGGCCTCATTTAAACTTGTTTAGATAGAGGTTTTACTTTTGCTTCACCTCTTGCCATGTTAACCAACATTTAATATTGTTGAGTACCTAACCGGGAGTGAACTAAATAATTGATGTGGTGTTCCGTCCTCGTTGCATATTGGGCTCCACTTAACCGGGAGTGCACTTTGCCTTGCCATGCATATTTAAACCGGAAATGCATCATACTTGATTGTGCATCATGCTATGTTTATGTGGTGGTTGTTTACTATGTTGCTTGCTTCTTTCTAGGTTGCTTCTCTCGTTAGCTTCGGTTCCATTCCGGAGTTGTGAGGATCCGTTCGACTACGTCCGTTTGTCTTCTTCATGGACTCGTTATTCTTCCTTGCGGGATGTCAGGCAAGATGACCATACCCTCGAAATCACTTCTATCTTTGCTTGCTAGTTGCTCGCTCTTTTTCTATGCCGCGATACCTACCACTTGCTATATCATGCCTCCCATATTGCCATGTCAAGCCTCTAATCCACCTTGTCCTAGCAAACCGTTGTTTGGCTATGTTACTGCTTTGCTCAGCCCCTCTTATAGCGTTGCTAGTTGCAGGTGAAGATGGAGTTTGCTCCTTGTTGGAACAGGATTATTGTTGGGATATCACAATATCTCTTATTTAATTAATGCATCTATATACTTGGTAAAGGGTGGAAGGCTCGGCCTTATGCCTGGTGTTTTGTTCCACTCTTGCCGCCCTAGTTTCCGTCATACTGGTGTTATGTTCCTTGATTTTGTGTTCCTTACGCGGTTGGGTTATAATGGGAACCCCTTGACAGTTCGCTTTGAATAAAACTCCTCCAGCAAGGCCCAACCTTGGTTTTACCATTTGCCACCTAAGCCTTTTTCCCTTGGGTTCTGCAAACTCAAGGGTCATCTTTATTTAAACCCCCGGGCCAGTGCTCCTGTGAGTGTTGGTCCAAAACAAAGCCACTTGCAGCGCCACCTCGGGGAAACTTGAGGGTTGGTTTTAGTTGTACGTAGTGTTCATCCGGTGTGCCCTGAGAACGAGATATGTGCAGCTCCTATCGGGATTTGTCGGCACATCGAGCGGCTTTGCTGGTCTTGTTTTACCATTGTCGAAATGTCTTGTAACCGGGATTCCGAGTCTGATCGTGTCTTCCTGTGAGAAGGAATATCCTTCGTTGACCATGAGATCTTGTGATTGGCTAAGTTGGGACACCCCTGCAGGGTTTTGAACTTTCGAAAGCCGTGCCAGCGGTTATGGGCAGATGGGAATTTGTTAATGTCTGGTTGTAGAGAACTTGAAACTTAACTTAATTAAAATGAATCAACCGCGTGTGTAGCCGTGATGGTCTCTTTTCGGCGGAGTCCGGGAAGTGAACACGGTTCTTGTGTTATGTTTGACGTAAGTAGTTTCAGGATCACTTCTTGATCACTTCTAGTTTCATGACCGTTGCTTCGCTTCTCTTCTCGCTCTCATTTGCGTATGTTAGACACCATATATGCTAGTGCCTCCTGCAGCTTCACCTCACTACCTTTTCCTACCCATAAGCTTAAATAGTCTTGATCTCGCGCGTGTGAGATTGCTGAGTCCCCGTGACTCCAGATTACTTCCAAAACCAGTTGCAGGTGCCGATGATATCCGTGCAGGTGATGCAACCGAGCCCAAGGAGGAGCTCGATGAAGATCGTGTTCGTTGTGTTGTTTCATTTCTAGTTGATCAGTAGTGGCGATCGGGGATCTATGCATTAGCGGTAGTCTTTCTTTATTTTGGTTCCATAGTCAAACCTTGATTGTATTCTGGATGATGTAATGCTATATTTATGTATTGTGTTAAGTGGCGATTGTAAGCCATCTCTTTATCCCTTTCTTATTCAGTACATGGGATGTGTAAAGATTACCCCTCTTGCGACATGCCTACTATGCGGTTATGCCTCTAAGTCGTGCTCCGACACGTGGGAGATATAGCCGTATCGGGGGTGTTACAAAGTGATTGCTTATGCCTCTAAAATTGCTTGCTTACAATAGATTGATCAGAGTGTGACAAGTAGAACTATCTGAAATTATGAGTGCGTAGAATCTTCATCAACAGTACGAGGCAAGTTCACACTTTGATTATATTCTTTCTATACCCAGTTTTACTTGCATTAGTTTCAGCCTCAAAGATTGCATGAGTAGGTTTGGTAACAAGTGGTTTTGCTATGTAGTTCATGAGGTAGGAACCTATGATCCTTGAAACACCCCGGGAATATACACTATGCTCATAGATTTCTTAGCCATGCTCATAGACGGGGATTGGTATGTGAGATTCATGCAACTTGTGAGAGATAATAATTAAGGGTAACTTAAGGTGGCAACATCAATACTCATTTGGGTGGAATGGTTGGGTCACCCTGGAGAAACTAGTGGCTTGCCCGGGCACCTGGAGAAACCAGTGCTTGCTGAAGGGAATCCCGGAGTACCCGTGTGATAACCCTATGGAATGCCACCCAGGCTCAAAGGGATCATACGTTATTTCATGCCTAGACGCGTCCGTGTGCAGCCACAAGCTAAAATGGGATCTGGTGTAGTTGATTAAGTTGTGGGAAACCTTTCCATGATAGGCTAGCAGATGTAGGGGATTGTAGGTGTACCGGCCAATCTATCGGTTAAGTGGACCTCTTCGGAAAGACTATGTCTCGATCATCCAGTTCTCAAACATCAGGAAATGTGAGGAATTAAATGGAGGAGATCGAGTCTTGTGGGGAAAGTGCGCAAACCTCTGCAGAGTGTGCAAACTAATCATGATTAGCCGTGTCCCCGGTTATGGACAACTTGAGTATCTAGAAGTGAATTATTGGTTGATCTCGTCACTCCATTTTAGTTAATGTATTGGGTTATTAATAACTTGGGAATTTTGGGATCGAGTTGGAGGAACCTTCTCAATAATGGCATAAGCTTGGTAGAAAATAACAATTTATTCCATTGTTGTAGGAAAAAATTAGCTTCATGCAAAATTAAACTTAGAGCCTCCACCAGCCAAATATGCATATAGAGATAGATATTTACATTATTTTTCTATGGTGTGAAATTGCCAGTACATTCAATGTACTGACCTACATGGCTGCAACGTCTCATGTTGCAGGAATCATACGACGAGTTGGCGATACGTTAGGGTTACGATGTCTACACTCAACTTTGCCGTTGGTGTTGTTGGGACTCCACAACTTTCTTGTTACTTCCGTTGTATGGGTTGAGGGAATAGTATTAGTGTTACTTCTTACATGTGATTGAACTCTGTTATAAATCCTCGAGTATTGTGTGTGTCAGCATACCGATCCAGGGATGACACTTAAGCACAGAGTCTTCGATCCATTCTAGTGGGGTCGCTACATAGTGCCTAAGTATACATGAAGATTGAAAATAGTGAAGTGATAACCCACAAGTATAGGGGGTCGCAACAGTTTTCGAGGGTAGAGTATTCAACCCAAATTTACTGATTTGACACAATGGGAGCCAAAGAATATTCTCAAGTATTAGCAGTTGAGTTGTCAATTCAACCATACCTGAAAGACTTAATATCTGCAGCAAAGTATTTACTAGCAAAGTAGTATGGAAGTAACAGTGGCAAAAGTAATAGTAGTACACTGGTATGTGTCGGTCCTAAACAAACAGTTTTTAACCCCTTTTCACGACGTCATTCGGAACCTTCGCCAAGTGAGTGTGGGCGATAGGGGGGTCCTTCCCACACGACCTAGAAACTGTTGGGGATATGCCCTCCTGGCACACACGATCGGCAAAATGAGGTCGTGTGCCCTCCTAGAAATATGTATATTAGTGCTAAAAATACAATTATATGGCGAAATTGTTTCCGGTCACAAGTACATCCCACACAGTCAGTCCCCACTAAACGTTTCCGTTCGTATATACATCCCACACAATCGCTACAAGGAAAACGTTTGCGCAAGGTTGCGTAATGCAAACAATTTTAAAAAGAATGTCATGTGTGATTGTTCATTGATCCAACACGGTTTATTACTAGAAACTGTGTGCGTTGCTTGAGGTCATCGCCCACGGTGTTTTTCATTTTGCAATAGGAAAACCCAATAAGCAAGCTAATTGACCAATTAGCGGGCTAATTTCCCTATTATTAATAATCCATTTACTAATATAATTGACATTCATATTAAGAACATAATATATTCCATTTCCATATTAAGGAAGCAGGACTTTATAATTGAAATACATCCGAGTACAACCTGATATAGCTTCAGCACTCACCTAACCCATTACATAACTGCACCAGCAGCAAGTTTCACATGCAACATCTAGAACCTTCCAAAATTAGCATCATAGACGGTACATAGAGAGATGCATCTCATATGGAAAACTCCTGAAGCGGAAGGCGAATATTGAGCCTTCATTCTTGTTGAAGGTCTTTGCAACTTTAGGCCAGTGCCTATGGATGATTGACCGTCCATCCTTCGACCTCTTCAGGAACACTTCAATATTGAACCGTGGGTGTTGTATGAAAACATTCCTCGCCTCCTGACTACAGAGGTGGTTTGAGAGGTAATCATCAGTGAACATTGAAAACAAGGATGTGCATAAATATCTTCTCTATATTGGAAACGGGGCAAAGGAATAAAAAAGGAACGATATAATAGTTAGTACCATCTTGTAAACCTTAGTGCTTCCCATTGTTCCCCTGCAACACATATAAGGTAGTAAGTCATCGGGTTAAGTAAGGGTTCGCATGCTATCAGTAAAATATGTTGATGAAAAATAATCACATTGCAGATTCATCAGATTAATTCAGGCCACATGGAACACCAATTTACCCAAACCAAGCATGATTAAGAACTAGGAAATATAGCACTTGTATATGTTTCTCATGTATTAAGTGCAGCCAAATTCAATTTATTCCTCACATGGTATACAATAACAAAATGTAGCCACAACAATTGAACATCGCATTGCAGAATTGAACCAAGCAGTTAACTAAACACCACAACAAGTGAACCAAGCCACAACAAAATAAACCAAGCAGTTAACTAAACACCAATTGAACAATATAACATACTCCTAATAGAAGATCAGTCGGATAACCAAACCAAGCATGCTTAACAACTTGGAAATATAGCACCCTGAAGAATTGAACATCACATTTGCAGAATCGAACCAAGCAGTTAATTGAACACCACATTGCACGACATATAGAACATATACACTATAGCAGAAGATTGCATGGTAAAAGTAGATAGCAAAATTCACTAGAATTTGTTAAGGAAAGGCAATAGCTAGCAATGATGATTGGCTCCTTGGACATGGAAGAGGGCGAGGCCTCCGCATCATGGGTGCCCTCGTTGTAGTGGTGAGTTGCCTGAGCCACTCCGGGCACCAACCTGCTGGCTCTCGAGATGAGGTAAGCACGTGCACGCTGAGAAAACACTTCATAGTCTTCGTCGAAGGCACCGACAGTGGCCTCGAGAAAACGCCATGAACTGTCATTTAAGGCAGCCAACCGCATCGCGGCGTCGGCGCGCAAGGCGTCAACGGTGGCCTCGACACCGAGGTGGTCCTCCATGTTCTGGGGGTCGGCACGAATGGCAGCCATTACGACCTCATCCACGCGTGCGGCCGCGATTGGCTTCTCCGCTGCCAAATGCTCCTTGAGGTCATGGCTATAATGTGTGCACCATGGCTTAGGCCAACGCTTATTTGGTGGAGGGGTCGAGGATTTGGGTGGAAGGTGTCGCGCTCGCGCTGGCGGTCGGGGCATGTGGGATGTGGGAGGAGGAGGAGGATCGGGGTCGGGTGTGGATTACCTGCCTGGATAGGCGAGGCCGAGCAGCAGGAAGGAGGGTCGCCGATGAGGAGGCGGTGGTGCTGCAAGCAAGGAGTGAAGGTTTCAACTTGGAAAAGAATGCGGAAACACGGGAAATGTGGCTTTTGGTAAGGGGGAGGGGCGAGGAGGTAGACATTCCCGTGGAAGCCAAAAAATTGGAATCACTTCAACCAAAAAACTGGCGAGCAAAGTGTCATCAGACACGGTCCGAAGATATTTTTTGCTGATCTCACACGGTTGGTTATAATAAACTGTGTGGGATCTACTTGATTTTTCGTCTTGATTTGAATTACATAATGGGGTCACATGGGCCATGGACCATATTTTAATGGCTAGAACTTTTATCTGCAGTGATCATGCAACTACATGTGTGTCATAAAAGAAGTGGAGTTATTCATGGTTCGTTTGGACATTTTTATGCATTAAGTGAGTTTTCAATGCAGTTATGTGCATAATTCAAATTTGAACTACATGCACATGCTCCAGTGCATATAAATTGGTTGAAAAATGAAATCTTTGTCCTTGGGTGCATGCTTTGGTCCTATGAAAGAAATGGGAATGCATTTCAAACACCAGGGCACCATTGATTGCCTGCAAAACATTAAGATGCCTGGTTTTAAATTCTAGTAAATCCAAAACTCTTCTGAAATTCATAAAACTTGGCATGCTATCATGGAGCGGCATCAACATGTTGTGGTATTTTTTTTTCCATTTTGGGCAGGTTTGGGCATATGCTTCTCACAAACTAGAGCTTCTCACAACAAGCATAATGGTTTCGGTAGGGAACGCCCCACCTTTGGGGACGAAATGATATCCATTTCCTCTTATTGCTTTCAAATTTTTTTCTCGTGTAAACATAGAGCAACGGGAGTGTTGTGTTATTTTTTGTGATTTTTCGGGGTTCGTTTGGACATTTTTACGCATTAACTGAGTTTTCAATGCATTTATGTGCATAATTCAAATTTGAACTACATTTACATGCTCCAGTGCATATAAATTCGTTGAAAAATCAAATCCTTTTCCTTGGGTGCATGCTTAGGTCCCATGAAAGAAATGAGAATGAATTTCAAACACTAGGGCACCTTTGATTGCCGGCAAAACATTGAGATGTCTGGTTCTTAAATTCTAGTAAATCCAAAAGTCGTCTAAAATTCATGAAACTTGGCATGCTATCATGGAGCAGCATCAACAAGCCATGGTAAATTTTTTGTCCCATCTGGGACACATTTGGGTATACGCTTCTCACAAACCAGAGCATCTCACAACAAGCATGATAGTTTCGGTAGGGAACGCCCCACCTTTGGAGACGAAACAGTATCCATTGCCTCCTTTTGCTTTCAAAATCTTTCTCGTGTCAACATAGAACAACAGGAGTGTTGTGTTATTTTTTGTGATTTTTCGGGGTTCGTTTGGACATTTTTATGCATTAAGTGAGTTTTCAATGCATTTATGTGCATAATTCGAATTTGAACTACGTGCACATGCTCCGGTGCATATAAATTGGTTGAAAAATCAAATCTTTGTCCTTGCGTGCATGCTTAGCTCCCATGTAAGAAATGGGTATGAATTTCAAACACCAGGCACCATTGCTTGCCGGCAAAACATTGAGATGCCTGATTTTTAAATTCTAGTAAATCCAAAACTCGTTTGAAATTCATGAAACTTGGCATGCTATCATGGAGCGGCATCAACATGCCGTGGTAAATTTTGGTCCCATGTGGGGAAGGTTTGGGTATATGCTTCTCACAAATACCAGAGCTTCTCACAACAGGCATGATGGTTTCGGTAGGGAACGCCCCACCTTTGGGGACGAAACAATATCCATTGCCTCTTATTGCTTTCAAAATCTTTCTCGTGTCAACATAGAACAACAGGAGTGTTGTGTTATTTTTTGTGATTTTCCACGGTTCGTTTGGACATTTTTACGCATTAACTGACTTTTGAATTCATTTATGTGCATAATTCAAATTTGAACTACATGCACATGCTCTGGTGCATATAAATTGGTTAAAAAATCAAATCTTTGTCCTTGGGTGCATGCTTATCTCCCATGCAAGAAATGGGAATGAATTTCAAACACCAGGGCACCGTTGATTGCCGCAAAACATTTAGATGCCTTGTTTTTAAATTCTAGTAAATCCAAAACTCGTCTGAAATTCATGAAACTTGGCATGCTATCATGGAGCGGCATCAACATGCTGTGGTAAATTTTTTGTCCCATTCGGGGCAGGTTTGGGTATATGCTTCTCGCAAATCAGAGCTTCTCACAACAAGCATTATGGTTACGAAAGGGAATGCCCCACCTTTGGGGACGAAACGATATTCCACTGCCTCTTATTGCTTTCAATTTTTTTCTCATGACAACATAGAAGAACAGGAGTGTTGTGTTATTTTTGTGATCTTTCGGGGTTTGTTTCGACATTTTTTGCATTATGTGAGTTTTCAATGTATTTATGTGCATAATTCAAATTTGAAATACATGCACATGCTCTGGTGCATATAAATTGGTTGAAAAATGAAATCTTTTTTCCTTGGGTGCATGCTTAGGTCCCATGGAAGAAATGTGAATGAATGTCAATCACCCTTCCACCGTCACTTGACCACAAACATTGAGATGCCTGGTTTTTAAATTCTAGTTAATCCAAAACTCATCTGAAATTCATGAAACATGGTGTGCTATCATGGAGCGTCATCAACATGTCGTGGTAAATTTTTTGTCCCATTTGGGGCAGGTTTTGGTATATGCTTCTCACAATCCAGAGCTTCTCACAACAAGCATGATGGTTTCAGATAGAACACCCATATGCAAAGTGAGAGTAGGATTTGTGCATCTCTTGAGCACTAACGGTTCTTTTCGATGACCCGTGGGAACCACTTACAAACAATTTGGAGCGATTTGCATCTATCATATTGGGTATGTTGCCATTTGTCAAACTAGAAAGATTGACATTTGTTGATCTAGTAACATTGCCATTTGCCAACCTTGTAACACTGCGATTTTTCAAAATATGAAGTTAAAAATCACTAGTAGTATCTAATTTTTGCAAACTAAAATTCTGTAATTAAGCATAGATGGAGGCGAGGAGGCATGTTCAGCCAGGCGTGTAGCAAGCGGCGCAATACTATTTGATTTGACGGTGGGCGGCGCAGTTCCCGATACGGCTTTAATGCAGACGAGGGAGAGGGTAGTTGTTCTCGAACTGTTGAACAACCAATGATGCATCCTCCTTCATTTAGGATCATTTGAATGCATGAGGGAAGTAATGGGAGGACCAGGAAAACAGAGACAACACGATGTGAATGCAACGTAGTTTGCACTCATATAAAGGCGCCCCTCCATTCCAATGCATCTACCACATCGTACGCACCTAAGCACCTATACTAATAAGCGCAAAAGTGCCCACTCCAGACCCATGGCAGTGATGCGCGCGAGCAGCCAGCGGCTGTGCCAGATGGTCCACGAGGCCGGCCTGCGTCATGGCACCGTGGATCATCTTCATACGGTGTTGGCGACCGGCTGGTGGATGGCCGCTGTCGACGCCAGCTACGACTCCTCCAGCACACGTGCTCGAGCTCCTCATTGCCTGCCACCCTAATCGGCCTCCATGGTCAGAACCTCTTTCATGCACTAGTGGCCCTGTGACTGCCCGCCGACGGCACGAAGAATGTCCACCTAGAGTTCGTGCTCGCCACAAGGCGTCTCGCCCTCCAAGAAACCGTCGGCCTACACATCCATGTGTATGAGAGAATTGTGTACATATGTATCTACAAGGCCAGTGAGGACGCTACGATGTTGGCCTTGTTTAGCCCGCTGGAAGCCTTGGATGCCTTTGTTGAGAAGCACCTTGACCTCGCCACAAAAGCCGCCGCTCCTTACCCACCAGTCGGTAGCCCGGCAAGCGCACTGAGTTGAGGAGGAGGAGGTCGTACGTTGATGGATGCATCTTTCTTATCACCACCTGTAACCACCACTGCGCTCGCATCGTCGTGGCCTTAATTCTTATTTTGCTATTGCATTCTCGTTCCAGTCAATACAGACATGTGCGATCCCTTTGCTCGATACAGACATGTCCGTTCCAGTCTTATTTTGATTGGCTTGAATGAAGGTCTATCCCACCGCTAGGCGCTGCGGCGCGCTCTGCTCGCTTCCGTCGGTGTGCTCAGCTTGTGGACAGATTTTCCTTGCGTGTTCAACTACTATATGTGGAGCACTCTACGGAGTGCTCTGCTTGTGTCCCTCCGCGTGCGCTCTGCTAGCGGTTGGGCATGCGCACGATCACGTCGGGGGGCCGATATGCATGTGGTTGCGCCGCGCGCGTTGCCATGTGATGTAGTGACGTGCAGCACGTTGGAGTTACCGCTGCAAATTAGAACTGCCATTAGGGCCTGCCGATATTCCTCGCCATTCGGCTACCCCTTTAATTCTCACGGCCATTATAACCTTAGTCTCTTCAGCCTTTTGATCGCGCCCCACAACACAACAAGCACACGCAAGACGACACATAGAGAGGGGCTGTCCGGTGGCGCTCCAATGGAGTTCGGTGAGCATAGAGTGGAGACCCACGCGAGAGAGACAGATCTCTTGGTGGTGTACACCATCGACCCAGCTGTGGTGGACGACTACATCAACAACGTTGAGCAGTTGCTTGCTGGAGACAAGTACAAGGTGGTCGGCATCGACCTCCAGTACACCGCCAGTCGTCCCGGCATAGATCAGAAGGTTGTCGTCGCCCAGTTGTGCGTGCGCCATCATGTCCTCATCTACCACTACTGCATGGCCATAGAGCCTTGCGACCGTTTCAACAGGTTTTTCAACAGCACTGACTACAAGTTCGCCATGGTGGATACCGCCAACTATGTAAAAGTGCTCAGTGTTACGGGCTTGGCCTGCAAGAACCTTGTCGAAATCCATGACCACTACAGGGTCTAGGGCAGCACGAAGAAGGACTCCCTGGTCGAACCCTCCTCGGCCATCATCGACCCCTACTATGAAAAGATGAAGCAGGATGTCCAGAGAACAAGTCCTGTAACCTGGCATGGGGCCTGGATGTGGCAACTGGATGAACCTCACCTCAGGTTCGCCGCGAAGAGCGTGTACACATGCTACGAGATGCATAGGCGGATTGTTGACATGAGGAAGTGCCTTGTTACAAAAATCGATGAGCCCAGATCGAGCCACAAGTAGAGCAAGCGTCACAAGAAGTAGATGATGATCAAATGATCGTTTGTGCTAGTAAATCATGCATGTAATATATAGTTTACTTTATTGTTGGTGTGTGGAAATGACATGTGTGTAGTAGCCACCTATGTAATTATGCATGTAATAGTTTACTTTGGTGTGTGCAAATGCCATGGTTGTAGTAGCCACCTACGTAAGTGGATGTTTAATTTGGTTATGCAAGCATGTTCTTATAAGTGTGTGTATATATATATATATATGTTGTCCTGTATGCAATCCCATCACACAACACACACGTCTTGTTAAGTTGAACCGTTTCTATTCTCTTGTGTCAACGCAAACAGTTCATCCGAGTGAACCACATGTCGTATATCGCACACACCTTGATCTCTCCAACCATTTCTTTTGTGTTGCCTAATCACAAACAGTTCATCCGGGTGAACCGTATGCTGTATATCGCACACACCTTCATCTGGCTGACCATTTCTTTTGTTTTGCCTAATCACAAATAGTTCATCCGAGTGAACCATATGCTATGTATCGCACACGCCTTCATCCGGCTGCCCGTTTCTTTTGTTCCTCCTCGTCGCAAAAAGTTAATTGAACTGAACCGTATGCCCTTCATCGCACACGCAACTAAAATCTGAACCGTGTTTGATGCATCCTCCATCACAAATGTTTTGCACCTTTTTTGACGGTTGTCATACACCACCATTTGCAATTATTGCATTGCACACAGTTTCTCGACGGGTATCTGATCGTAGTGTCGCATTAGCAGCATCCTGTAGTAGTGGTAGTTTTGTAGCAATCGTAATAGTGGCAACGGAAAAGTAACTAAGCAAAGATCAATATGTGAAAAGCTTGTTGAGGGAGTCCTGGATTAAGGGGTCCTCGGGCATCCGGCCTGTGTGACGTGGGTCGGACAATTGGGCCATGAAGATACAAGATAGAAGACTTCCTCCCATGTCCGAATAGGACTCTCCTTCACGTGAAAGGCAAGCTAGGTGGCCGGATGTACCATTTCCTTTCTATGTAACCGACTTTGTATAACCCAAGGCACCCCCGGTGTCTATATAAACTGGAGGGTTTAGTCCGTAGAGGCAATCATAATCATAGATGCTGGACTTCTAGGGTTTTAGCCATTACGATCTCGTGGTAGATCAACTCTTGTAACCCCCATACTCATCAATATTAGTCAAGCAGGACGTAGGGTATTACCTCCATCAAGAGGGCCTAAACCTGGGTCAAACTTCGTGTCCCTTTTGTCCTGTTACCATCAACCTCAAACGCACAGTTCGGGACCCCCTACCTGAGATCTGCCGGTTTTGACACCGACATTGGTGCTTTCATTGAGAGTTCCTCTGTGATGTCGAAGAGGGTTGATGTCTGGCTTTGTTATCAAGGACAGTATCACCTTCGGAGGAGCCCTGGCCTCAGGCCAAACCCTCTGGCTGGGTGGCTTTACCATGACCGCCCGTCCGGCCATTAAGCCGACGATGACTTCTCGGGTCATCAAAAATAGCCTTCGTGGTGACCCTGAATACTCCAAACGGATGGATCCGATAGAGTTGTCGTCTTTAAATGAGCTCCTCGATCGCATTGCCTCCTTGGGGGTTGCTACGGACTATGATCGGATTGGTTTTAAACCCGATCAGAGAGAAATCAAATCTCGCCGATCACCCATCAGATAGCGGTAGTAGAGGAGCAAATCAACAACTCTTCCTCGATATTAAGGATGAACTATGTTCGGATTTCCGAGCTTGAAGAGCCAGATGCCCGTCCGCAGAACAACACGCCCCGTCCTCCGAACCTAGAATCGGACGGTGGACCTAAAAATTGGTTTATATCCCGGAGCCCGAACTATTAAGCTCGGAAGTTCCTCAGACTCACCCACCCAGATATGCGCGACCTCACGTGCATATGACAGCAGTCTCAGGAAACAGTCCATCACTTTTGGGCCAGATTCCTCCTTGTCAAAGACGAAATTAAATATTGCCGCAACGAAGATGTGATCTCAGTATTCTGCAATAATTGCACGGACAAAGGAATCCTCAACGCCATCAACCCGCGTCATGTATCAGTCTTTGCTGACTTCTCAACCATAGTGTAGAAGTATTGTGCAATGGAAAGCGCCTGGAAAGCACTTGCAGCTCGCTGGGAACCACCGGTTTCCACTCAACCCCTCGTCCGGGCAAGAAGGATGCACCCTAGCGGGGCGCCTGACCAAGTAGTAAAGAAATCGAAGCCCATCACAGGACGTGGAACCGTTCTAGAGGGATGGCTCGATAGGCCATGCAAAATACACACAACACCGGATACCATACCAACCCACAGCCTTAGAGCATGTTGGATACTCCGGCAAGTAGCCAAGAGCGGCGAGGATATCCTCACCAAAAACACTGCGGAGAAACTCCCCCCGGAACACGACGACCACATAATATTGACAGTCTTTGATACTTTCTCTTCAAACAATTGGCGCAAGAGGGCACTCCGCGACCTCGCCGAAGTCTGCCAAGTCGCAAAAATAAATCCTTGGAACGACACGTCCATAACTTTCAATGCCAGTGACGAACCAAAAATCCGGTCAGTCCGGGCACCAGCTGCCTTGGTCCTCAATCCAATTGTGGACGACTTTTGGCTCACTATAGTGCTCATGGATGGTGGTAGCGGACTAAACCTCATCTACGAGGACACACTGAATAAAATGGAAATAGACAGGAGCCGCATCAAGCATAGTAATACAACCTTTTGAGGGATCATTCCCATCCGGGAGGCACGATGCGCGGGGAAAATTACACTCGATGTGGTATTTGGCACGCCGGAGAACTATCGGTCCGAAGAGATAACCTTCCAAGTGGCCCCTTTCAACAGTGGATATCATGCCCTGTTGGGGCGAGATGCATTCAGACACTTTCAAGCTATACCTCATTACGGTTATATAAAGCTCAAGATGCCCGGGCCCAACGGTATTACCACTCTTGCTAGTGATTCGGACATAGACCTCCGCGCCGAAAACAAAACAACATCCCTAGCCCTCGAGGCACTGTCTAAGGCCCTCGCGGCCAAAGAGTTAATTGTACTACACTCCATAGTGGATAGGGACAACACAATCCTTGATAAGCGTCCCAAATCCACCTCTTTCAAACCAGCAGAAGAAATAGTCAAATTCCAAGTCCACCCGACGGACCCCAAGAAGGCAGCTTGAATTAGGGCACAGCTGGACCCAATGGTTGATGCCGCACTACGAACGTTCCTGCGCGAGAACTGGGATATATTCGCATGGCACCCTTCTAATATGCCAGGAATCCCACGCAGGCTGGCCGAACACAGCCTCAATATATTGAAGGGATATAAGCTGGTCAAGAAAACACTGCGGTGCTTTTCCGAACATAAATTACAAGCCATGGGGGAGGACCTAGACAAGTTAATCGAGGCCGGATTCATTAGAGAAATAAAACACCTAGACTGGCTAGCAAACCTGGTGATGGTACCAAAGAAGGAAAATCCTGTCGCCTGTGAGTCGACTTCAAAGACCTCAATAAGGCTTGCCCTAAGGATCTCTTCCCCCTCCCCAACATCGATCGGATCATTGATGCTACTGCAGGACACGACTCACTGTGTTTCCTCGATGCATACTTAGAATACCATCAAATTGAGATGAAGGAATCCGATCAAGCCGCAATGTCATTCATCACCCCATACGGGCCTTTTTGCTTTAACACTATGCCCTTTGGTCTTAAAAACGCCGGCGCCACCTACAAACGCATGATTCGAACATGCTTGGAGAAGCAAATCGGCAAGACAGTGGATGCATGTGTGGATAACGTCGTCATCAAAACTAAACACATCGAGTTTTTAATAGACGACTTGCGTATCACAATCGACAATCTCCGGACATATGACATTAAACTCAATTCGGAAAAGTGTGTTTTTGGCGTTCCCGCCTGAAAGCTGCCGGGCTTCATCATTTCCAATAGAGGAATTGAATGTGTGGCAGCTTTGTCACAATTGACCACGCCAACTGACCTCAAACAGGCCTGAGCTTTCCGCCGCAAATCTAGCCAAAATCCGAGCTTTGTCACAATTGGCCACGCCAACCGACCTCAAACAGGTCGAGAAACTAGCCGGATGCATGGCAGCTTTAAGCCGCTTTATCTCCAGACTAGGAGAAAAAGCATTGCCATTTTATCGCCTTCTCCGATGTACCGACCACTTTGAGTGGACGGAAGCGGCAACGGCTGGATGGAGGAAATAAAGGCTCTTTTAGCAAGCAACCCGATCTTGGCCGCGCCAAACGTCGGCTTATCGATTTTATTATACATCTCTGCAATGCACCTGGTGGTGAGCGCAGTGCTCGTCATTGAGCGAGAGGAGGACTGACACAAGTTCCCACTCCAGAAACCGGTATACTACGTATCCACTGTCTCATTACCAAAAGATAGCATATGCGGTATTCATGGCATGCCGAAAGATCCAACACTACTTACAAGAGTGCTCGATTACAGTGGCTTCCGAAGTACCACTTAATGACATAATAAATAACCGTGATGCTACGGGTCGGATTGCTAAGTGGGCTATTGAGCTCCTACCATTTGACATAACAAACAAACCATGCCAGGACATTAAATCCCAAGTATTGGCCGACTTCATTGCCGAATTGACAGAGGTCGAACTCCCGAAAGAGTATGGCATATATTCCAAATGGGTCATGTACTTCGATGGCTCTAAAATGCTGGCTGGTTTAGGAGCAGGCGTCGTTTTAACGTCCCCCACTGCAGACACAGTTCAATATGTACTCCAAATATTATACACAGACTCCAACAATGCATCCGAATACGAGGCCTTATTGCACGGTCTTCGGATGGTTACCTCCATGGGAATACAATGCCTGCAGGTGCACGGGGATTCAAAACTCGCAATATCCTAGATAAATGGAGACTTTGATGCCAAGGACCCGAAGATGGAAGCCTATCATAATGTCGTACTCAAAATTTTAGCATGGTTTGAGGGACTCGAGTTCCATCACGTGGCTCGAGAGAGTAGTCAAGCGGCGGACGTCCTCGCTTTCATGAGCGCCAAGCACGACCCCGTCCAGCTTAACATCTTTTTGGAAAGGCTCTTCAAGCCATCTGTGGTATGGCAGGATGAGTGGGGCAACACTAGTCCGGATGCGACTATACCCCAGATTTTGAACACAATACCGATATCATCGGGGGCTCAACCACCGAAATTACACCATCGACCAATCTAATAATGGTAGTAAATGCCCCATGGACTGAACCATTCTTGGCCTACCTTAATAGGCGAGAGCTCCCAGCGGACCAGAATGATGCTCACTGCATTCTTTGGCGCTCGAAAGCCTACAAGGTCCACGATGGAGAGCTCTACAAGAAAAGTGCTACCGGAGTCCTTCAAAGATGTATCTCCGAAGAAGAAGGACGACAACTGCTGGCTGAAATCCATGCTGGCCTCGGCGGTCACCATGCCATGGCTCGGGCCCTTGTAAGTAAGGCCTTCTGTACAAGTTTCTTCTAGCTGACGGCCCGAGGAGATGCCCAGGACTTGGTCCAACGTCGAGTCGGATGCCAGCTCTTCGCCAATCAAAGCCATATGCCGCCTACTACACTACAAACAATCCCCATTACTTGGCCTTTTGCGGTCTAGGGGCTTGATATGGTGGGACCCCTTAAAGGAGGGAGCCATAAGAAAAAATATATGCTAGTCATGGCAGATAAATTCACCAAGTGGATAGAGGCCAAACCAGTGAAAACGGCCGAAGCTGGACTGGTGATAGACTTTATATCCGGTGTCGTGCACCATTATGGCGTCCCACACAGCATCATCACCGATAACGGCTAAAATTTCACAACCGATGAAGTAAAATCCTGGTGTGTTAAATTGGGCATTAAACTCAATTACGCCTCGGTCTATCATCCACAAACAAATTGTCAAGTCAAACAAGCTAATGGTCTTATTATGAGCGGCATTAAGTCTAGACTAGTGCGGTCTTTGAAAGAATCACACAAGCACTGGGTTGAGGAGCTCGATTCCGTACTCTGGGGGCTGTGGACCATGCCCAACCGCACTACCGGATATACACCTTTCTTCATGGTGTACGGTGCAAAGGTTGTGTTGCCCTGCGACATTATTCATGACTCACCTAGAGTGCGCATGTACGAAGAGAAAGAGGCTGAGCTTGATCGGCAGGACGGCTTAGATGCCCTGGAGGAGGAGCACGATGTCGCAAAAGCCCATTCCACATTTTATCAATAGCAGGCTCGCAGATATCAAAGCAGGGTGGTGCGGACCAAGACTTATAACATTGGCGAACTTGTTCTACGCTTAATGGAGAAGAAAAAGGACAAACTCAAGCCCAAGTGGGAGGGTCCCTTCATCATTGTCAGATCACAGGTTCCAGCAAAACCCTTAAGGTTCTAACACTAGGGTGCACGCGAAGATTTCCCCCCTACCGATCCATGTCCTAACTCAGCTGAGATCTTACGAACTAAGTCGACGAACTCGCAACACAGAGGACACAAGATTTATACTGGTTCTGGCCACCGTTGTGGTGTAATACCCTACTCCAGTGTGGTGGTGGTGGATTGCCTCTGGGGCTAATGATGAACAGTAGAAGGGGAAGAACAGCCTCCTCAGGTTGAGCTGTTCTTGTGCTTGGCGAACTTGTGTGTGAGGGTCTTGGTGGGGTGGATCCGGTCCAAGAAGAGATCCCTCTCTACGGTGATGGCTAGTCCTATTTATAGAGGCCCTGGTCCTCTCCCCAAATATAGAGCGGGAAGGGAGCCAACAACGGCCAATTTGAAAGGGGACAGCTAGTACAGTTTATGCTGAGAAAAGTGGTCTTCGCCTGCAAATGGCTCTGGTGGTGAGGACACCTTGGGGTCCATGGTGACCTTCGTGTTTCCGTCCTACCGATCTTGGTCTCGTTGCACTGATATGGAAACCTTTGCTTGATTCCTCGGTACTCCGCGCCTGCGCTTGCCCCCTTAGCACCAAAGAGGAAACAATTACGCTGCGCACGCTAGCGCCCGCCTGGTCTCGATCGTCATGGCTCACATCACGAGAACCTCGCAAGGTTTGCCTGGCCTTGAACTCTCCGCCCCTCGCGAGCCTGCCTAGTGAGGCCGCTCCTGAGGCGGTCTTGCGTCGTCCGCCTCGCGAGGCTTGGCCCCTCGCGAGGGTCTTGATTGCCTTGTTGATGAAGATGGGACGTATAGGCCTGCTAGCAAAGCCACACCGTGGGCCACAGGTAGGCAAGTCTGGGGACCCCCGTTCCCAGAACGCCGACAGTAGCCCCCGGGCCCAAGGCGCGCTCGGGCTTGGCTTCGAGGCGAAGCCAAAGGTCAAGTGCGGAGCGCCGCGAGCCCTAATAGAATGCGGCCTTGGTCGACGCGTGGCAGTTGATTGGTCATGGGCGTCTCCATTTCCCCATGCTGCCTTGATACTCGCCTGGCTAGACAGCCTCTACGGTCTACACGGTTATTCTTCCATCGCTTGCGCCATTCTCCTCCAATTCCTCTGCTCCCTCCCGGAATCTTCTCCTCTTTCCAATCTGACCTTAGCTCTGCTCGCCCCATCGCCATGGTGCCGACGCGAGTGGATAAGGGGAAGAAGCCTCTATCTTCGGCTAGTGCGCCCCCGGCCACAGAGCCCGCAGTTGGCCAATCGCTGGTGATCAACGATGAGGCTATGGTCAAGGTGCGTCCCATGCTCGCCTCCAGCTTCAATTAGTGGGGAAAGACGGTGGCTTGGCTTGCATCTAACGCTCGCATTGACCAGGCGGCCACTGACGTCCCCTTCTTCATCAACCCCTTTGGGCCGGCTTGGTTCCTCCTTTCTCCGCCTTCCTCAACGGAATGCTTTCCCATTATCAGATCCACATGCTGCACCTTGATCCCCAATCCATGACCCTTCTTGCCGTCTTCGCCTGCATTTGCGAGGCCATGGTAGGGATTGCTCCTTCTGTGGCTCTTCTCCGCCACTTCTTCTCGTTGCACCTGATTGATCCTCATCAGAGCTTCGGATGCCTGAGCTTTCAGGCCTTGGCGGTGACGGCCGGCGACGGGATCGACTTCGAACTTCCACCATCCACGAGCGAGTTTTGGACGCAGTGGGTGTTTGTTGATGCCGGAGTGCTCAGCCGCCTGCTCTCCTCTCAGTCAGGGCCCGCCATTCCTAACTCCGGTTGGTGCCACCGGAGGCTTGCCGGACCGTGCCTTGCCACCGTCTGGCTTAGGTTGAGGTGGCTCAGAGACCCTGGTGTGACTGAGCCTATGGTGGTGAGGGAGTTTGTCCGGCATCGAATCACTCCGCTTCAGCGCCACTCCCGGCCAATGTGGGCTTTGCTAAGAAGCCAGGACCACATGAGACTTCAGGAGTCTGGGCTCTCTCCTGAGGTGCGGCGAACATTGCTTGAGGTCCTGACGGGCGTCCCGTTGCCAGACGACTTGCCGAGGAGGAGTTGCCTCTTGTATCGCTACTCGAACAAGATGACATTCGTGGAGCGGATGCCCTCCTTCGACGAGTGGGGTCTGCGCCCAGTTGGCCTGGTGGAGCCCCGTGAGAACCCCATCGTCGTGGTCCCTCTCCTTGACACTGGCGTCGAGCTCGCCCCAAGTGTTGGTGCAGGGGGGCGAGCACCGCTGGGGGCCGATAGTGAAGGTGCCGAGATGCCGATGCCGCCAAGGGCTCCTGAGGCGTCGACCTATGGGACTCGTGACTCTTGCCCTGGGGCGACGGTTGAAGGGGTGACACAGCCCGCATCTCCCGTGGCCGGGGCTCCTGAGGGCTCGGCAAGTCACTGCGAGGTAGAGCCGGCTAGATCCCCTCAGCTTGGCGCTTCTGAGGCTGCCCCTCCGAGCACTTCTCCAGCCGCCCTCGTGTCGGCCGCCATGTCCAGCGCTTCGGCCGGCTTTGCATGGACTTCGAAGAACTCCTCAAGAGGAAGGGGTCCCGAGCTGCGCAACGGTACCTTGGGATCAGTAAAACGGAGGAAGTATATTGTCGTGGACGAGTAACTACCTCATCTTGGTGATCTTCTGTGTGTTTCTTTCCTTCCTGACGATTGTCTCCTCAGGACCCCTTCTGCCAAGGCCATGAAATCTCCTGAGAAGCAGCTCCCTCTCGCCCCATTTCCCCAGCCAAACTCGAGCGCTGTAGGCTTATGCATTGCCCACGGCGTGGGGTCAACCGTGGGGGTTTGCACGTCATCAAGGTGTATTGAGCTTGCGCCTTCGCCGTCTTTTCTTCGCGGCCTTGCTCGGAGCATAGCAAGCGTGCTAAGGGCTCCTCCCCTAGTTGCGGACCGTGGCTGGTTGGCTTCGATCCTGGGGACTTCTTCAAGCAGTGGGCCCCGCTTCGTTCGGGCCCCTCGAGAGGCCCAGCTGGCGCCTGGGGCAGCGCCAGTCCCCAACCCCCTGCTGAGAGGGGGTGCTCCGCTCCAGGCATCACCCATAGCCCCTTTGGCAGAGGACGAGATGGGCCCTGCGCTTGAGTTTGAGCACGTGTGAAGAGTTGTTCGTCATGAGCTCTTCTATGAGGCGATGGGGTGACGTACCGACTCGGTGAAGAACTTGTTGGTGTCGACGCGCGCCTTGAGGCCGAGGGTATTCGGTTGGTGGGGGAGTGGCACAAGCTGAAGGTGGCCATCAACCTTAGGCGCCACTAGAACGAGCTCGATAATGCGAAGGCAGAGACTTCCCTCGTAGCCTCCCGTGAGGCCTGCTCCCGAGCTCTGGAAGAGGATCGGGAAGCTGACTGCCGTTGCGAGGCCGCGAAGAAGCGCGCGTGGGAGCTCCAAGCCTGGAGCGCCATCTTGGATCAGCAGCAGGAGGAAGAGATCCGAAAGCGCAAGGAGGTGCTGGTGCTAGAAGCTGTGTGGCGCAACCTTGAACTCGAACGGCTGGCGACGAGGGAGCGCCAGGTTGCTCAAGCGGAGGATGACATCAGCGCGTGCGAGGCTAGGGCCCAGGAGGAGGTCGACCATCGTGTGGCCGAGGCTCGCGTGGATCTTGAGAGCAGGCACGACCTGAAGCTGAAGCTCGTGGAAGCCGGGGCCGATGGTAGGACTGCTGCCCTTAATTCCAGGTTGATCGAGGTGGAGCGGCACGAGGAGGCCACCGCAACCGCCCTGGGGTCGGCACAGGTTGAGCTGGCTTCCGCCCGTGCCAAGCTGCACTCTCTTCAGCAGCGGGTCACTGACGCCGAGTCCGTCGCGCGGCACAACAAGGACGAAGTGCTTGAGCAGCGGACGTTGGAGCGTGTGCACGCCCCCATGCTCAAGGACCTCAGGAATAGGGCCAACACCACCCTAGGCCATATCTGTGATGAGAATGCTCCTCATCCCCATGCGAATGACTACGCTAGCCACCTCCGCTTCTTCGCCGACATGGTGACGCGCCTGCAGAACCATTCCGAGTGGGCTCGCCAGTTTGTTAAAGAGAGGAGTCACGGTGTGCTTGGGCGTGCATTCTCCCACGTCTTCAGCCATCTCCAGAATGCCGATCCCAACTTCGATTTTGACGCCGCCATTGCTCCCGTACCTGAAGCCATCTAGGGTGACCTGGCGCGATGGGTTGAAGACAACGTGGATGCGCTGGTCAGGGCCTTCGCTTCTGAAGACGACGCGTTGGTGGTCGCTGCAGACGAAGGTGACGTGGTTGACGACGGCGATGCTAGCGCCGGTGAAGGTGGAGGCGACGCCAACGACGGCGACAGCGACACCAGCGGTGCATCTGTAGACGACATGCGGGACGCGGTGAGCGACATATCCGGCTGATCCCACGTTTCCCAGTTGTTTGCCCTGTAAAAACTTGGGCATGGCCCCGGATGATTGTATGAGCATTTTGAGAGGGGGAGCCCCTCATGTAAACAAATCGCAGCTTTTTATCCTTCTGTGTCAAATTGGGTACGCGTCGTCACGAGCTCACGTATGCTGGGGCAAGGTTGTTGTTGTGGTTTACCTTAGCCTAGACGAGCCTAGAACAGGAGCAAGAGATTGTGGATTTCTGGGACGCTCCTGAGAAATTTGCCAACACGCCCGAGGGGGCCGTGTGATAAGCGAGCGCCAACCATGGCGCGACACGTGCATGGCTCATGTGCTTCGTGCCCAGCCCCGCTCATGAGGGGGGAGCGACAGGCGCGATCTCGGAAATAAGGCAAGAACCAGACTGCGAGAAATAGCTCGAACGAGAAAATACATCCCTCCTGCGCACATCAAACGAAAAAAATTCAAAATCAACTTAAATCCAAATCCAGAAGGCAGAGTTACAGAAAAGAGATCCAAGGAAAATGGCCGCGTCCGGCGCCTAGTCTAGTCTTTGACGTCTTCTCACCAGCGCGGAGCCAAGTGCTTCCACTGGGCGTGGGAGGGAGCCCTCGAGGCCTGAGGGCGGCTCTCCTGAGGCTACGGGGCGTCGACATCCCCACTCATTATTACGTGAGAGTGTCACGAGTGGTGATTTTCATAGGCGCGAGCCTTACTTCATATCGCTTGACTAGGGCCCCGCCATGCGCCACCCCCTACCACCGCCGGGAAGATCGGAAACCAGGACGGTCCAATGAGGGCAGAGGGGACGCCAGCGGTGCCCTCGGCGACCACAGGCCCTCTGCCGGGGAAAGGTCGTCGGCGCCACCCCGGCAGAGGGCCTACCTCCAGGCATTGCCTTGCTCCATGCAACGTGGGGAGGGGCCTTGCTCCTGGGCCCTCTTATGTAGCCCCAGTGAGTCTCTCCTGATGGGGAGGGCATCGCCATGTCGGAACCATTGCCCGGCACCGTGACTTGGTTCATATGTGGCTCATGGTTAGCATAAGCTTGTCCCAGAGGGATTAGTGGTACCCTGTATCTTTTGTTGACGGTGCGGCTGGTGGGGCTCTCTGGCAGCTCCTGGAAGGCTTCAACTCCTAATGCCTCCTCCTCCCATCCTGGCCCGAGGAACGAGCCAGGGTAGTCCTCCGGCGTGTACTCTTGGTCCATCATGCGGGGCACATAGGCCTCCAAGGCCGCTACCCAAGGACCTCGCTGAAGTGCCCCACGCTCCATGCTGCTCGGCCTGTCATGCTGGCCTGAGGATGGCGGGGCGGCGCCTCACCAGGGCCGTGTGCGATGACGCTCATGCCCGCATCCATCTGAGGTGGCACAGGTGCGAGGGGGCGCCCTCCGCCGTGGATCATGCTGATGTCGACGAAGCCCCCCGGGCGCACTTGGGGGTATGCGGCGCGGCGAGGCCCAATGTGGGATCCTGCCGCTGCCCGGGGCGTGAGATGGTAGCAAAATGGCCGTGCTCCCGGGGCCGCCGCGTCCACTAGCTCAGCGACGCGTTCCAGCAATGCATCCTGGCCGCTCTCCATTAGTTGGCACCGCAGTAGCTCCCGTGCCACCGTGAGCATGACCCGCATGTTCGCCTGATCCCTCCTGGTGTGCGGCGCCGTTGCCGCGGCGTGGCTTGCGGCCCTTGCAGCAGCTCGTGTCTGTCGGGGAGTAAGAGCAGAGGGTGAGTGACTGCGCCGCCCACGCCACACGGTGTTTGGCGGTGCGCGTGCTGCCCAAGACGCAAGGTTGAGGTCCTCCTGGGCAGGCGGCGCTGCCCTGGCGGGCTAGGCTTCCCAGCGGTCGTTGTCAGCCTTCGGGTCGCCGGACATCGGAACCGTGGAGCATCGGTGGATCGATTGGTGGGGAAGAGGCTCCGGCACACCCCTACCTGGCGCGCGAAATGTCGGATCATGGGTTCTGGCAAAACCCTTAAGGTTCGAACACTGGGGTGCGCGCGAAGATTCCCCCCTACCGATCCACGTCCTAACTCAACTGAGATCTGACGAACTAACTCGACGAACACGCAACATAGAGGACACAAGATTTATACTGGTTCGGGCCACCGTTGTGGTGTAATACCCTACTCCAATGTGGTGGTGGTGGATTGCCTCTAGGGCTAATGATGAATAGTACAAGGGGAAGAACAGCCTCTTGAGGCTGAGGTGTTCTTGTGCTTGGCGAACTTGTGTGTGTGAGGGTCTTGGTCGGGTGGATCCGGTCCAAGAAGAGATCTCTCTCTACGGCGGTGTCTAGTCCTATTTATACAGGCCCTGGTCCTCTCCCCAAATATTGAGTAGGAATGGAGCCAACAACGGCCAATTTTAAAGGGGACAGCTAGTACAGCTTATCCTGACAAAAGTGGTCTTCGCCTGCAAAAGGCTCTGGTGGTGACGCCGCCTTGGGCTCCATGGTGACCGCCGTCTTGTCGTCCTGCCGGTCTTGGTCTTGTTGCACCGATATGGAAACCTTTGCTTTATGCCTCGGTACTCCGCGCATGCGCTTGCCCCCTTAGAACCAAAGAGGAAACAAGGTCGCTGCGCGCGCTGGCACCCGCCTGGTCTCGATCGTCATGGCTCACGTCACGAGAACCTCATGAGGTTTGGCTGCCCTTGAACTCTCCGGCCCTCACGAGCCTTCCTGGCGAGGCCGCTCCTGAGGAGGTCTTGCGCCATTCGCCTCGCGAGGGTCCTGATTGCCTTATTGATGAAGATGGGCCGTACAGGCCTGCTAGCAAAGCCACGACATGGGCTGCAGGCAGGAAAGTCTGGGGACCCCCGTTCCCAGAACACCGACAATCATAGATGAAGTTCTCACTGGAGGAGCATACCGCCTGTGTGACACATCGGACAACCACTTAGAGCCGAACCCGTGGAATGCCGCCAGACTCCGAAGATTCTACGCCTAGAGCCGAACTCTTTGTTCATCTTCTTCTCCCTTTGTTTTCATTATTTTCTTTTTCCTCTCTTTAACTTTTTCGTTTACCTCTTTAGCTCTTGTGTGGCCAAACCATACACCTATGATGTGCACATCCTTAAATGTACACATTCATAATACCTGGGGGCTTCTTTTACAGAAGCTTATTATTATTTTCTGAGCATCAAGCTCAACAAATATGTGTCCTCTTCCGCATATGTACTTTTTCTTCGCCATTATATGCATAATTATGACTTAAGTTTTGGCCAAGCTGGGTTGCCTAGATCATGTGCTTATGCCCTACGTTCTCGTTTCTTCGGCTAGGGCATAAAGGGAGCACCTCTGCGATTGTTACTGCCGGGTCATCCGGACGTGTTCCTCAGACTGGGTGAAGCTGAAAGCTCGCGTTCTTAAGGGAATATTCGGTCGGCGAACTAAAGACGAGTTACACTCATTACACTATGAACCCCCAGATGTCACCCACACTACAATTTTTTTTTCAAACACAGTTCGGGCATACTACCGCATATTCGCCCAGGGAAAGGGACCCTTAACGGAACTATTCTAACCTGAAGATGTTTCTTACAATTACAACGTAATATAACATAACTAGTCGAATACAACTTGTCTGTTCAAGCAACTATGACCCCTATGTCTGGATTCCACGCATGCCCCGATTTATATTATTGAGAGGTATTCAGAAACACTCCGAGCCTTTGGGTCCATAGGTCGAAGCGAAAAGGTTTGCCATGACAATCGTTTTACAATCCGGCTAGGGGCAAATTTGTCAATTGAAGTACATAGTCATCTAGACTCAAAAACTTCTTCCTATATGTCGTCTAACAGGCTGTCTAGCTTACAATCCTGTTGGTAGTATGTGGCGGCTATCTTTACTTGGTCAAATAACAAACTCATTGGAATTTCTTTTCCATCTGACCCCTTAGGTCCGACCCGGGCCATATGATTCGGATCGAGCTTCGTATACCGTATTTTTACCATGGCCCAGGTCTTTCGCGCACCTTCTCGGCAGGCTGATATCTTCCATAATTGGAAGCGCCACCGAGCTCCCTGGAATAGCTTCACAAGTTCCCCCATACTTCCTGGAGGAGAGGCGGACGACCACAAAGCTTTGGCAATGCTCTTCATTGCTTGACGAGCTCGCTCGTGCAATTGGGAAAACTCTTCTAGAAGGTAGCCTTGAGAGCCGGACATTTCCTCTTTGGGGCGGCTAGTTAGCATACCTGCAGATATCAATCTGTCAGATCAATTCTTCGCTGGAATGCATAAAGGTGAGGTGAAAAACATACTGAATATGCCGCCTTGTAGCCTCCTATTCTCCTTGACGGCGTCAGCTAGTTGGGCTCGAACATCTTTTAGTTCTTCACCCAGCCGGGTATTGGAATCCTACAGTTTGTTCTTTTCATCCCTGACCCGCGTCAGCACACATTCGCCTACCGCATGTTGGCTTTTGGCCTCTTGTTCACCAGCCTGGGCGACCTTCAGTTTCTCTCTCAGTTGCTCTACTGATTCTGTCAGCACAAACACAACAATATTAATATTACAAGTATATGATTATACTTTTTATGATGGGGAGAAACATTACCAGGCGGTGCCTCCTTGATTTTTCCAATTCGGTGATAGCCGCAGTCAGCTGGGTCTGACACTTTTCTAGCTCTTGAGACAGCAGGCTATTCTTCTCCGTAAGTGTTTGATTATGCAATGATCCTTAAATTAGTTGTATCAACTGCTTTATGTCTTAGGGGTTACTGGTATATGATTATCAAATCTACACTTACCCGCATATCTTTTAGATGCTGGTCCCTGGCTCTGGCAAGTCCATCCCGAGCAGCTCGGATGTATGCATCGGCTGAGCTGAAGGCATTGAATGCCTATGTTGAAAAGCCGGGGTCACGGAGAGCGGCCCTCCGGCGAGGTTGATTCATGGCACTCTCCACTTCAGAGTTCGTGACGGACATATCATCCGAATCCTTTGCGGAAGGACTGTCCGGCGCCACTCGCGTGTCATCCCCCATCCTTTGGGCAGGGTCTGGAACCTGACTTGTGGAGGCGCGACCGGCTGGATCCCTGAACATAGTCCGGCGGACGCTCTTCCTGATAAAAATGCGGCGGATAATGTCACAATTTGATGTGATGACCAGGAGGCATCTTTAAAAAGAAAGCCATACCTCTTTGATGAAGGTTCGGGCATATAGTCGTTCGCCTTTCTCTTCGAAGATGTGCTCGGCGCGGGCACCGCTCTCCTCGGAGATGCCTCTGGTGCACGTTGTGGTGTCGAGCGCCTCCCCTTTGGAGCACGAAATAGTGCGGTGGGTGAGGAGTAATAAGGAAGCTCTTTCGAAGAAGGTATCTCTTGATTACTTACATGTGAGTAAGGAAGGAGGCCGGGATAGTCGGCCACGATTGGCACAACTGTGCCATCATCGCTTGCCTGGTAGAATACTCCCTTCTCGAGCTCCACAAATAAGTCCGGATCCTCTTCGAATCCGGGGTCAAGATCTCGGTTGTGATCCTATGGCTGTGGGGCGGGGTTATGGATCCCCTCAGTAACCTTACGCCATTCCTGTTATAAATAGATGGGTTAATGTCCATTAAAAGTGATTCAGGCAGAAGATTGAGTAAAGTGGTGGGATTAGAGCTCACCCATCTCGGAGGATTATACATGGACAATCCATCTCGGCGTTTAAGACGAGCAAACTCCTCTTCCTCCCCTTTGTAAAGTTCGGCCAGTATTTTGACCAAAGCGGCGGGGGTCTCCAGACCCTTCCGGCCGCAGCGTGAGGTGTCATCCTCTCAATTATAGTGCCACATGGGAAGCCCTCGGTATTGGAGTGGCTGGACCCCCCGCACTATGGAAGTCGCCATCACCTTGATTATTGATAATCCGGACTAGGCAAGTGTCTTTATCTTGCCCATCAATTCACGGGCTTCCGCGCTATCCCCCCCCCCCCCTCAAGGCTCCGAGGGCGCTAGCTGTGACATTTCTTAAGTGGAGCATTTGAAAATTCGGGAAGGCCCATTTGAACTAGGTCGGGGAGAGCGACTTCCTCAATATAAAACCATTCTGAGGGCCATTCTTTGGGCGCCTTCTTCGGCGTGCCGGACAGGTATCTGGTCCTAGCTATGCGCCATACTTTGGCGCCGCCCACCTCGAATATTGACCCTTCTCGATTGTGAGGGAAGAGGCAGAATAGGTTCCTCCACGAATCAAAGTGGGCTTCACAGCCCAGGAAAAGCTCGCACAGGTCAACAATATCCGCAATGTGCAAGATAGAGGCCGACATAAGGTTGTGCAGTTGGAGGCCGTAATACTCCAGTAGTCCATGGAGGAAAGTGTGGATTGGAAACCCGACACCTCTCAACAAGTAAGATACGAAGCACAGCCATTCCCCCCTAGTTGGATTGGGGAAATTTTCTACCAGAACATCGCCTGTGAAGGAGGTCAATCCTACTCAAACAGGGACCAGATCCGCGGGGGGAAATAATCCCTGTGTTTGGATCTTAACCAACTGCTCATGGGATACAGAGCATCTCTCCCAATTGCCTTTTTCGGAGCTGTGAGGGCGGGAGGAGGAACTAGGGACGCTAGCCTGTCAAATGGTTTCCCCTGGCAAGACTCTGAGGAATTTCTGCTAGGTGTGGAATGCATCTGAGATCCAACCCCTTTAAATAGAGGCCTTTCTTATGTGGCCGGAGGGGGGTTATGAAAAAATACCCCGACCTCTCGTATTCGCTCGACGCCTGGAAGCAGAAGGTGTGGAGGCACAGAAGCCGATGGGTGCGACATTAATTGGAGGGCCAAATACAACTCTTAAAGTCAGGTAATTTGAAGTGGTCGGAGGAGGAACCCGCCTTGCAATGCCGAAGACAATCTGTGGGCCGGACACCTCGTCATTGAAGCCTGGTTCGGGGGCTACTAAGGGAGTCCTGGATTAAGGTGTCCTCGGGCATCCGGCCTACGTGACATGGGCCGGACTATTGGGCCATGAAGATACAAGATAGAAGACTTCCTCCCGTGTCCGGATAGGACTCTCCTTTACGTGGAAGGCAATCTAGGCGGCCGAATGTACTATTTCCTTTATATGTAACCGACTTTGTATAACCCTAGGCACCCCCCGGTGTCTATATAAACCGGGGAGTTTAGTCCGTAGAGGCAATCATAATCATATAGGCTAGACTTCTAGGGTTTTAGCCATTACGATCTCGTGGTAGATCAACTCTTGTGACCCCCATACTCATCAATATTAATCAAGCAGGACGTAGGGTATTACCTCCATCAAGAGGGCCCGAACCTAGGTAAAACTTCGTGTCCCTTCTCTCCTGTTACCATCAACCTCAGACATGCAGTTCGGGACCCCCTACCCGAGATTCGTCGGTTTTGACACCGGCACTCATAGGCAATGGATCAATGATGGATTATTATGTCGGATGTGGTTCCTCATGCCACAGTTATAACATAGGGTGACACAGAACGAGCTCCAGTTCATCAATGTAATGTAGGCATGTATTCCGAATATAGTCATACATGCTTATGGAAAGAACTTGCATGACCTATTTTGTCCTACCCTCCTATGGCAGCGGGGTCCTATTGGAAACTAATGGATATTAAGGCCTCCTTTTAATAGAGTACCGGACCAAAGCATTAATACTTAGTGAATACATGAACTCCTCAAACTACGGTCATCACCGGGAGTCATCCCGATTATTGTCACTTCGGGGTTATCGGATCATAACACATAGTAGGTGACTATTGACATGCAAAATAGGATCAACAACTCACATATATTCATGAAAACATACTAGGTCCAGATCTGAAATCACGGGACTCAGGCCCTGGTGACAAGCATTAAGCATAGCAATGTCATAGCAACATCAATCTTAGAACATAATGGATACTAGGGATCAAACCCTAACAAAACTAACTCGATTACATGGTAAATCTCATCCAACCCATCACCGTACAGCAAGCCTACGATGGAATTACTCACGCATGGCGGTGAGCATCATGAAATTGGTGATGGAGGAAGCTTGATGATGACGATGGCGATGGATTCCCCTCTCCGGAGCCCTGAACAGACTCCAGATCGGCCCTCCCGATGAAGATTAGGGCTTGGTGGCGGCTCCGTATCGTAAAACGCGTTGAATCATTCTTTATGATTTTTCTCTCTCCGAACGTGAATATATAGAGTTGGAGTTGAGGTCGGTGGAGTCTCAGGGGGCCCACGAGGCAGGGGGCATGCCCCAGGGGGCACCCTGCACCCTCGAGGACAGGGTGTGGGCCCCCTGATGTTGATTCTTTCGCCAGTATTTTTTATAAATTCCAAAATGAGTCTCTGTGGATTTTTAGGTCATTTCGAGAACTTTTATTTCTGCACAACAATAACACCATGGCAATTCTACTGAAAACAGCGCCAGTCCGAGTTAGTTCCAGTCCTCAAGCAAATCAGTTGACAAACTGAAAGTGATAAAGAAATACTTTTACAAACTCTGTTTTATCTTGTTGTTGCAAATATGTAAAGCCAGCATTCAAGTTTTCACCAAAGATTATGAACTAACCATATTCACAATAACATTTCGGTCTCATGTTTACTCATATCAATGGCATAATCAAGTAGCGAGCAATAATAATAAATCTCAGATGACAACACTTTGTCAAAATAATCATAATATGATATAACAAGATGGTATCTCACTAGCCCTTTATGAGACTGCAAAACATAAATTTAGAGCACCCCTGAAGATCAAGGACTGACTAAACATTCTAATTCATGGTAAAAGAGATCCAGTTACAGTCGTACTCAATGTAAATTAATAGCACTGCATGTGAATGATAGCGGTGCTCTCCAACTGGTGCTTTTTAATAAGAGGATGATGACTCAACATAAGAGTAAATAGATAGGCCCTTCACAGATGGAAGCAGGGATTTGCAGAGGTGTCAGAGCTCGAATTTTAAAACAGAGGTAAATAATATTTTGAGTGGCATACTTTCAATGTCAACATAACAACCAAGAGATCTCGATATCTTCCATGCTACACACATTATAGGCGATTCCCAAACAGAATGGTAAAGTTTATACTCCCCACCACCAACAAAAATCAATCCATGGCTTGTCCGAAACAACGGGTGCCTCCAACTAACAACAATACTGGGGAAGTTTTGTTTGCAATTATTTTGATTTGAGCATGGGATCGGGCATCACGGTTCTCGGGCATTTTCTCATGATTAATGAGCGGAGTCCACTCATCTTGAGAATAACCCACCTAGCATGGAAGATATAGACATCCCTAGTTGATACATGAGCTATTCGAGCATACAAAACAGAATTTCATTTGAAGGTTTAGAGTTTGGCACATACAAATTTACTTGGAACGGCAGGTAGATACCGCATATAGGAAGGTATGGTGGACCCATATGGAATAACTTTGGGCTTTATGGAAGTGGATGCACAAGCAGTATTCCCTCTTAGTACAAGTGAAGGCTAGAAAGAGACTGGGAAGCGATCAACTGGAGCGCGACAATAGTCAAGCACATGCATTAAGATTAATAAACAATGAGTGCAAGCATGAGTAGGATATAAATAACCATGAACATAAATATCATGGAGGCTATGTTTATTTTGTTTCAACTACATGCGTGAACATGTGCCAAGTCAAGCCACTCGAATCGTTCAAAGGAGGATACCACCCTATCATAGCACATCACAACCATTTTAATAGCATGTTGGAACGCAAGGTAAACCATTATAAACTCCTAGCAAATTAAGCATGGCATGAGAAACTATAATCTCTAATTGTCAATGCAAACATGTTTCATTCATAATAGGCTTAATTAGGAATGATGAACTAATCATATTTACAAAAATAAGATAGGTTGAGTTCATACCAGCTTCAATCATCTCAATCAGTCCATCATATATCGTCATTATTGCCTTTAACTTGCACGACCAGACGGTGTGGATAATAATAATAGTGCACGTGGATTGGACTAAGCTGGAATCTGCAAGCGTTTAATACAAGGGAGAAAACAAGGTAATATGGGCTCTTGGTTAAATCAACAATCATGCATATGAGAGACACTCAACATTTTCATCGTGGTCTTCTCCTCTCGAGCCCCAAAGGATAAGAAAAGAAATAAAACTATTTACAGGGAAAACTCCCGACAAGCAAAAGAAGAACGAGAAATATTTTTGGGTTTTCTTTTAATTACTACTACTACAACCATGGAAAGTAAACTAGCTAAAAGCTACAACTAATTTTTTTTGTTTTTTCTTAATGTGTTTCAAACACACAAGAAGAAGGCTTAGAAAAGAAAATAAACTAGCATGGATAGTACAATGAAAAAGTATGAGCAATGACAACTAGAATGAGTGTGTGAACATGAATGTAATGTCGGTGAGAAATACGTACTCCCCCAAGCTTAGGCTTTTGGTCTAAGTTGGTCTATGCCCATGGATCGAAGCTACTCTCTCCGGTGTACTGAGGAGGGTCCTCAGGGTGGCACTGGTTGGCGATCTCCTCCGGTTCCCACTGATAAACAGACTGTCGATAAGGATCAAGTGGTGGCTCAGGTTCAGGCTCTGGGACTTGTGTTAACCTCTAGTATTCATAAATGGCCTCGGGTAAGATGAGGTACATGCCTAAAAGTATGTTAAACAAAGAGGGTGCAGGCAACGCAATATTCTCACCGTGAGTTTTATCAAATATCAAATTATACTTAAGCATCTTCTTCTTATTTTTAACAATAAAATCATGTGCTACCATACTCTTATAATCTAGAAAAATAGGGGGCAACAACATTTCCTCTTTCTCATAATGCCTAATAGGTATTTCAAATTGTTCAACAAGGCGTGAAGCAAAGATGCCTCCGAAGATGGGGTCTGTTGTACGGTTCAGATTTAATCGTTTAGCAACAATAGCGCCTAAGATAAAAGTTGTATCTCGAAACAAAGCATGGCGCAAAATGACAGTATTAGGTGCACTAAGGTTTTCACTGTTCCCGCGACCAATTAAGCATCTAGTAGCAAATATCGCAAATTAATGTAGAACAGGAAAATGTATACTAGTAATTCTTGTATCTGAAACTTTCCTTGTTTCCCCTACAACAATTCTATTAATAAATCCATCCACATCACTACGATGTGGTTCCTCTATGCTGCCTACAAAGGGTATCTTGCAGACCCGACAAAAATCAAGGAGTGACATCTCCTTAACCTCATCATATAAGTGAAACTCCACCGAAGGTGGTGATTTCTTAGCATGGAAATAAAAAATTTGCACAACAATATTAGTGAGTAGGAGATACTGTTCACGCTGGTCGTGGAGGAAGTCGGTGAGGCATGCATTCTCAGCCAAGTAATAAAAGTCATCGTAAACTTTGGTGGCTCTCAAGAACGCATCACAAGGCCATTCACAAGGCCGAACCTTCATAGTGCGAGGAAGATTGTATTTGGGCTTTTTATTCTCCTTCTTCTGCTTATCCTTCGAGCTTCGGCTCGAAGAGCCCCTCGGCAATCTCTTCATCATTTTCTTTCTCTGAAAAATTTCTAAAATTTTTAGTGACTCAAAATAGAAGTGCACGAAAATCAACAAGATTGATAGAAACTACTCCCACATGTGCCTAGAGGCTATATCATGCATTAAAACTACTTTTGACCATATAAATTTAACATGCAAGCTCAAGAACAGGGTCACCATAGCAGCAAAAATAAAGCACTTTTGTGAATGATGTACTAGTAAGCACTTTTGTGAATGTATACTAGTAATTGATGCAATAAATAAAGCACTCGAACAAAAACTAATTGGACCATTGGAGGAGTCACATACAGAAGAACAATCCCCCAGAGCTGTTTTGTGAATGGAGCTTTGAGGAAGGAGATCAAAAATGGCAGCAAGATGAGCTAGAACACAGGTTTGAGCTACTGGATGATTTTTTCTGGTGGAAGACGAAGCATGTGGGTGCTGGAATAAGTGGAGGGGGTCCATGTGGGTTCCACGAGGCAGGGGGTGCACCCCATGGGGGTGGGCGCGCCCTGCACCCTCGTGGCCAAATGGTGGGCACCCCTGGTGTGTTCTCAGTGCTAGAAATTCTTAAATATTCCACAAAAAATCATATTTCATTTTCAGGACATTTGGATAACTTTTATTTTTGGGGTATTTTTTATTGCAAGGATAATTCAGAGAGCAGACAGAAAATACTATTTTTGCTTAATTTAATCTAAATAACAGAAAGTAAAAGGAGGGTACAGAGAGTTGTGCTTTCTAACTTCATCCTTCTCATGCAACAAAGAGTCACTCCAAAGTCACTAATAGCGGAGAACAAACGAAGAGATTATTATAGGGTACGAAACCACCTCAAAGTTATTCTTTCCAATCAATCCGTTGGGCTATTCCTATAAGTGTCACAAACAGCCCTAGAGTTCATAGTAAAATAACACCTTAAGACACAAATCAACCAAAACCTTAATGTCACCTAGATACTCCAATGTCACCTCAAGTATCTGCATGTATGATTATACGATATGCATCACACAATCTCAGATTCATCTATTCAGCCAACACAAAGAGCTTCAAAGAGTGCCCCAACGTATCTACTGTAGAGTCAAGACACAAACGTGTGCCAACCCCTATGCATAAGTTCAAAAGGTCATAGAACTCTCAAGTTGATCACCAAAACATACATCAAGTAGAACACGTGAATATCCCATTTTCACCACAGATAAGCACATGCAAGATATACATCAAGTGTTCTCAAATCCATAAAGACTCAATCCGATAAGATAACTTCAAAGGGAAAACTCAATTCATAACAAGGAGATAGAGGGGGAGAAACAACATAAGATCCAACTATAATAGCAAAGCTCGTGGTACATCAAGATTGTGCCATATCAAGAACACGAGAGAGAGAGAGAGAGAGAGAGAGAGAGAGAGATCAAACACATAGCTATTGGTACATACCCTCAACCCCGAGGGTGAACTACTCCCTCCTTGTCATGGAGAGCACCGGGATGATGAAGATGGCCACCGGCGATGGATGCCCCCTCCGACAGGGTGCCGGAATAGGGCCCCAATTGGTTTTTGGTGGCAACAGAGGCTTGTGGCGGCGGAACTCCCGATCTAGGTTTATTTTGGGGGGTTTCTGTATTTATAGGAATTTTTGGCGCCGGTCTCACGTCAGGGGGGTCTCCGAGTCATCCACGAGATAGGGGGGCGAACCTAGGGGGTAGGGCGCGCCCTCCACCCTCATGGATGGCTCGGGAGTCTTCTGGCCCAACTCTTTTACTTCGGGGGCTTCTTTTGGTCCATAAAAAATCATCATAAATTGGCACGTTAATTGGACTCCGTTTGGTATTCCTTTTCTGTAAAACTAAAAAACAAGATAAAAACTAAAACTGGCACTAGGCTCTAAGTTAATAGGTTAGTCCCAAGAATCATATAAAATAGCATATAAAACATCCAAGATTGATAATATAATAGCACGGGACAATCAAAAATTATAGATATGGTGGAGACATATCAAGTATTCAACCCAAATTTATTGATTCGACACAAGGGGAGCCAAAGAATATTCTCAAGTATTAGTAGTTGAGTTGTCAATTCAACCACACCTGAAAGAATTAATATCTACAACAAAGTATTTAGTAGCAAAGTAGTATGGAAGTAACGGTAACGGTGGCAAAAGTAACAGTAGTAGGTTTTGTAGGAATCGTAAAAGTGGCAACGGAAAAGTAACTAAGCAAAGATCAATATGTGAAAAGCTCGTAGGCAATGGATCAATGATGGACAATTATGTCGGATGCGATTCCTCATGCAACCGTTATAACATAGGGTGACACAGAACTAGATCTAGTTCATCAATGTAATGTAGGCATGTATTCCGAATATAATCATACGTGCTTATGGAAAGAACTTGCATGACATCTTTTGTCCTACCCTCCCGTGGTAGCGGAGCCCTATTGAAACTAAGGGATATTAAGGCCTCCTTTTAATAGAGTACCAGACCAAAGCATTAACACTTAGTGAATACATGAACTCCTCAATCTACGGTCATCACCGGGATTGGTCCCGATTACTGTCACTTTGGGGTTGTCGGATCGTAACACATAGTGGGTGACTATTGACTTGCAACATAGGATCTAGAACTCACATATATTCATGGAAACGTAATAGGTTCAGATCTGAAATCATGGCACTCGGGCCCTAGTGACAAGCATTAAGCATAGCAAAGTCATAACAACATCAATCTTAGAACATAACGGATACTAGGGATCATACCCTAACAAAACTAACTCGATTACATGGTAAATCTCATCCAACCCATCACCATCCAGCAAGCCTACGATGGAATTACTCATGCACGGCGGTGAGCATCATGAAATTGGTGATGGAGGAAGGTTGATGATGACGATGGCGACGGATTCCCCTCTCTGGAGCCCCAAACGGACTCCAGATCAGCCCTCCCGATGAAGATTAGGGCTTGGCAGTGGCTCCATATCGTAAAACATGATGAATCCTTCTCTCTGATTTTTTTCTCCCAGAACATGAATATATAGAGTTGGAGTTTCAGGGGGCCCACGAGGCAGGGGCGCGCCCTGCACCCTCGTGGACAGGGTCTGGGCCCCCTGATGCTGATTCTTTCGCCAGTATTTTTTAGAAATTCCGAAACGTGTCTCCGTGGATTTTCAGGTCATTCCGAGAACTTTTATTTCTACACAAAAATAACACCATGGCAATTCTGCTGAAAACAACGTCAGTCCGGGTTAGTTACATTCAAGTCATGCAAGTTAGAGTCCAAAACAAGGGCAAAAGTGTTTGGAAAAGTAGATACATTGGAGACGTATCATTAAGGTTTAAAGAAGAGTGTATCGAATGAGTGACAGCTGAACGATTAATTCTAGTACAATATATACAGGCTTTCAATGTGCTTGAATTTATCACCTTTATATACAAATTCTCCAGTCATGGAAAGCATCGCAGCAAGCCAATAAATATGTTCAGATCATAACTAAACATTCCGATATATAAGATCTTGATAGAATCCAACAGCATTGATAGGCTATCCATGGATTAACTCTTCACCAAGCATATAACATAATATTAGTACCCAAAGTGTACTCCAAGATGATATAAAACTTATGCGCACAAATGAAAAATGCAGCCTATGATTACAAATGTGTATATGATAATACACGGTACCTGAATAAGTGTGGAGCCAAACACCAATTTGTGATAATTAAATGTATCATGAATTACACCCAAGGTCTCCAGTTTAGGCATAGAGACGAAGCGAAGGTATATAACAGTAATCAAGGAGCAACCTTTAAAGTGATGGGGCATCTTCGATGATGAGCTAATGTCCTTCAAAACAAATCCCAATGCTTTTAAGGTGAGGTGACTTTATTTGGTGACAACTGATAGGGATTTCTATTCCCAAAACAATCAGCAAGCGCTCCAAGGCAGGGCAACTAGAGTGGATGATGCTCTGTAGTGAGGCCTCCGACAGATCAACCACCACAAGCAAAAGTCTTTTTAGCAGTGGGAGTTGAATCATTAGTATGAGATTGTCTGGTAGATGGCACCGGGCTATGGTGAGGGTGTGGGAGAGGAGGAAAACCATGAGATGGATAACGGTGGTGTGGGCACAAATACACGGCGTTCATGTCGCGGTATGTAATTTTCATAGTAATGGTAGAACTCAAGCTGCTGTAGTTTTTGAATTCAGTGGATGTCAGCCAGGCGTCCACCACGCAGGGAATGGACAGCAGGTAGCGCGTCAGGATGCATAGGCGTTGAACGGGGCCCTGGTGGGAGGAGATGATCGATTGCTCTGAGTTCAAAATTAGGAATGATAGATAGCTGACGACAATCGAGATTAAGGGGTGTGGCGCGCCATAGAGGGTGCCACCGAGTTGAGAGGACTTGGGTGCGGCACCAATCTTTGGTGGGGAGAAGCGAGATGATCTCCCCAAGGATGGCATTCGGGAGATCGCTGATGCGGTCCACCCGAGATTCTACGGGTTCCTCAGATCCGACGGGTGGGGTCTCATGGCTTCTCCGCGCGTTGCCTAGTGCGGGATCTACAACCGGCGTCGCCACTAGTGGGAGCCTCATCTTCTTGGCGTTGGGGCCAGCCGACTTAATTTTCCTTGCGGGCACCATGTTGAGCTCACGGGTTTGAGCAGAGCAGCCAGAGACGAGCCTAGTGGAAGTGCGAGTGGGGAAGAAGGAGGGCTAGCGTTTTCTATAGGAGCGAGGAAGAAGAGGAGCAGGCGTTTTCTGTACAAGTGAGGAAGAAGGTGAGCGGGGGTTTTCTGTACGAGTGAGGAAGAGGGATAGCGGGGAGAATTGGGGGGCGACGGAAGCAGGAGAGTCCAACGAGCTGCAGTATAAGTGGAGGCAAGGAGGAAGGAGGGTTATTCTGGGATCGCCCCTCTTCAACAACTACGGGCTTTTCCTCGCAATAAACAAAAACAAATGGTCTTTAAGATGGATAGGCTTCTGTATCGGCCTAGTCGGTTGCCTGTGTTTCGTACTGGACGTCCTTAACACCAGGGGCATCTCATTAGAGACACTCTCCAGCTCTCCAGCTTATTGCCCATTTGAAAGAAAAAAGAGACGCCCTGCAGCTTATCACTCCTCATCGGTATCCTTTTTCAACTTATGGCTCCTTCTCGGTCCCGCTTGCCATCCCCCAAATTAGAGGATGCAGTACTACATCCAGACACTCACACTAGTCATAGTGCGGCAAAATGAGGTGTCAACATTCACATGACACTAAGCTTCAGAAGATACGGTATGCATACTAACATTCACGAAGCACAAAGTTCACCATGTTAATGCATCTCAATGATTGACCATACTATAACCAATACAAAGTGATAACCCACAAGTATAGGGGATCACAACAGTTTTCGAGGGTAGAGCATTCAACCCAAATTTATTGATTAGACACAAGGGGAGCCAAATAATATTCTCAAGTATTAACAGTTGAGTTGTCAATTCAACCGCACCTGAAAGACTTAATATTTGCAGCAAAGTATTTACTAGCAAAGTAATATGGAAGTAATGGTAACGGTGGCAAAAGTAACAGTATTGGTTTTGTAGTGATTGTAATAGTGGCAACAATAAAGTAACTAAGCAAAGATCAATATGTGAAAAGCTCGTAGGCATTGAATCAGTGATGGATAATTATGTCGGATGCAATTCCTCATGCAATAGCTATAACATAGGGTGACACAGAACTAGCTCCAGTTCATCAATGTAATGTAGGCCTGTATTAAAAATATAGTCATACGTGCTTATGGAAAAGAACATGCATGACATCTTTTTTCCTACCCTCCCATGGCAGCGGGGTCCTATTGGAAACTAAGGGGTATTAAGGCCTCCTTTCAATAGTGTACCAGACCAAAGCATTAACACTTAGTGAATACATGAACTCCTCAAACTGTAGTCATCACTGGGAGTGGTCCCGATTATTGTCACTTCGGGGTTACCGGATCATAACACATAATAGGTTACCATTGACTTACAAGATAGGATCAAGAACTCACATATATTCATGAAAACATTATAGGTTCAGATCTGAAGTCATGGCTCGGGCCCTAGTGACAAGCATTAAGCATAGCAAAGTCATAACAACATCAATCTCAGAACATAGTGGATACTAGGGATCAAACCCTAACAAAACTAACTCGATTACATGATAAATCTCATCCAACCCATCACCGTCCAGCAAGCCCACGATGGAATTACTCATGCACGGCAGTGAGCATCATGAAATTGGTGATGGAGGAAGGTTGATGGTGATGATGGCGACGTATTCCCCTCTCCAGAGCCTCGAACGGACTCCAGATCAGCCCTCCCGAGAGAGATTAGGGCTTGGTAGCGGCTCTGTATCGTAAAATACGATGAATCCTTCTCCTTGATTTTTTTATCCCCGAACGTGAATATATAGAGTTGGAGTCGAGGTTGGTGGAGCCTCAGGGGCTCCACGAGACAGGGGGCGCGCCCCAAGGGGGTGGGCGCACCCCACCCTCGTGGACAGGGTGTGGGCCCCCCGGTGTTGATTCTTTTGCCAGTATTTTTTATAAATTCCAAAAATATTCTCCACGAAGTTTCAGGTCATTCCGTGAACTTTTATTTCTGCAGAAAAATAACAACATGGCAATTCTATTGAAAACAACATCAATCCGGGTCTGTTCCATTCAAATTATGCAAGTTAGAGTCCAAAACAAGGTTGATACATCTCCAACGTATCTATAATTTTTTATTGTTCCATGATATTATACTATCTATTTTGGATGTTTAATGGGCTTTATTATGCGCTTTTGTATTATTTTTGGGACTAACCTACTAACCGAAGGCCCAGTGCAAATTGTTGTTTTTTGCCTACTTCAGTGTTTCGCAGAAAAGGAATATCAAACGGAATGAAACGTTCGCGAGGATCTTATTTGGAACAAACACAATCCAGGAGACTCGGAGTGGAGGTCAAGGAAGCAGCGAGGCGGCCACAAGGTAGGGCGGCACACTCAGGGGGTAGGCGCGCCCCCACCATCATGGGCCCCATGGAGCTCTACTGACCTACTTCTTTCGCCTATATATACTCTTATACCCTGAAAACATCCAGGAGAGCCACGAAACCACTTTTCCACCGCTGCAACCTACTGTACCAGTGAGATCCCATCTGGGGACCTTTTCCGGTGATCTGCTGGAGGTGGATTCGATCACGGAGGGCTTCTACATCAACACCGAAGCCTCTCTGATGATGTGTGAGTAGTTTACCACAGACCTTCGGGTCCGTAGTTATTAGCTAGATGACTTCTTCTCTCTCTTTGGTTCTCAATACAAAGTTCTCCTTGATATTCTTGGAGATCTATTCGATGTATTACTTTTTGCGGCGTGTTTGCTGAGATCCGATGAATTGTGGGTTTATGATCAAGTTTATCTATGAACAATATTTGATTTTATCTGATTCCTTATATGCACGATTTGATATCTTTGCAAGTCTCTTCGGATTATCAGTTTGGTTTGGCCTACTAGAATGATCTTTCTTGCAATGGGAGAACTGCTTAGCTTTGGGTTCAATCTTGCGGTGCTCGATCCCAGTGACAGAAGGGAACTGACACGTATTGTATTATTGCCATCGAGGATAAAAATATGGGGTTTATATCATATTTCTTGAGTTTATCCCTCTACATCATGTCATCTTGCCTAATGCGTTACTCTGTTCTTATGGACTTAATACTCTAGATGCATGCTGGATAGCGGTCGATGTGTGGAGTCATAGTAGTAGATGCAGAATCGTTTCAGTCTACATGACACGAACGTGATGCCTATGTTTATGATCATGCCTAGGTATTCTCATAACTATGCGCTTTTCTATCAATTGCTCGGCAGTAATTTGTTCACCCACCGTAATTTATGTTGTCTTGAGAGAAGCCACTAGTGAAACCTATGGCCCCCGGTTCTACTTTACATCATACAAGTTTCCGATCTACAATTCTAGTTTACTATTTATTTTGCAATCTTTACAATTCTATACAACAAAAATACCAAAAATATTTATCTTATTGTCTTTATCCGATCTCACTTTTGCAAGTGGCCGTGAAGGGATTGACAACCCCTTTATCGCATTGGTTGCAAGGTTCTTATTTGTTTGTGCAGGTACTAGGCGACTTGCGTGTAGTCTCCTACTAGATTGATACCTTGGTTCTCAAAAACTGAGTGAAATACTTACGCTACTTTGCTGCATCACCCTTTCCTCTTCAAGGGAAAACCAACGCATGCTCAAGAGGTAGCAAGAAGGATTTCTGGCGCCTATGCAGTTTTATTCACCCTCTTTTGTTCGTCCTTCTGTTTGCTCATGTTACCATGTGCCTTCTATTAGCTTGTATCTTCGCTTGCTAAATATCTATTGTTATGGATCCTCATCCTATTGCTAATATTTTTAAAAGAACCAATTATGAAGAACCAATTTCTAGTCAGTTGAGTGCACTAGATAATCTTTATGGAGTTTTGCTTGAAATCCGTGAATCTAAAAATTGTGATCAAGTGCTTTATAAAGTGATTCACAATAGATCTTTGAATAAAAAGCATGATTGCAATAATGTTATTATAAATATCATGAATGTCAACTGTGCTAATAATATGCAAAACCCTAAGCTTGGGGATGCTAGTTTTGCTATGTCCACTACTTGTTGTAATGATCATGATTGGGGCGATTCTTCTTATGATCTTGAAAATTTATTTAAGCTCCATGATGAATATAAGATTGATAATAATGTTTGCAATATTGAAAGTGGGTTTGGAAGAGTGTCACCTTGGGATCCCACGTATTTGGAGAATGTTCAATCTTATGCAATTTTTGATAAAAGTGGGTTTCTAGAGGCCATGACTTTAGTTAATGTTAATCCCACTATTTTGTAAGAGCGTCAACTTTGCATGCATGTGGATCATGTTGAAAATATTTTATGTGATAGCTATTTTGTTGAATTTTCTTATGATCCCACATGTAATTATTATGAGAGAAGAAAATATGATTGTAGAAATTTTCATGTTACTAAATTACCTCTCGCTATGTTGAGATTGCTATTGTTTCTTTCCGCTTCCTTCCATATGCTAGTTTTTGCTTGCTATGGTAATTTGTTTGCGTATAAGATGCCTATGCATAGGAAGTATGTTAGTGTTTGTCACGTGTTTCATGATGCTCTCTTTGTGCTTAAATTCTTGTCTTTCATGTGAGCATCATTGAAATTATCAATGCCTAGCTAGGGGCGTTAAACGATAGGGCTTGTTGGGAGGAAACCCAATTTTAATTTTTTTCCTTGATTTTTGTTCCTTTTTAGTAATAAATAAATCATCTATCCTCTGTTATGATTGTGTTTTTTGTTTTTTAATTAGTGTTTGTGCCAAGTAAAGGCTTTAGGATCTTCTTGGATGATTGTTGTTTGATCTTGCTGAAAAAAACAGAAAGTATGCACTCACGAGAATAATATTTAGTTTTTTACGAGAGAGCAATAAAATACCAATTCCAACTGCAGTAGATCAACATACAAATTATTTAGGATTTCCTAATTTCTCAGGATTTTTGGATTTACAGAAGTATTCGAACCTACAGATTACTATAGACTGTTCTGTTTTCTGACAGATTCTGTTTTCGTGTGTTGTTTGATTATTTTGATGAATCTAAGGCAAGTATATGGGGGTATGGACCATAGAGATGTTGGAATACATTAGATTTAAAACCAATATAAACAAATAATTAGTTCATTACAGGACCTTAAGGTGGTGATTTGTTTTCTTATACTAACGGAGCTCATGAGATTTTCTGTTGAGTTTTGTGTTGTGAAGTTTTCAAGTTTTTGGGTAAAAGATTTGATGGATTTTGGAACAAAGAGTGGCAAGAGCCTAAGCTTGGGGATGACCAAGGCACCCCAAGGTAAAATCTAATGACAACTAAAAGCCTAAGCTTGGGGATGCCCCGGAAGGCATCCCCTCTTTCGTCTTCATCTATCGGTAGCTTTACTTGAGGCTATATTTGTATTCACCACATGATATGTGTTTTGCTTGGAGAGTCTTGTATGATTTGGGTCTTTGCCTTTTAGTTTACCGCAATCATCCTTGATGTACACACCTTTTGGAGAGACACACATGAATCGGAATTTATTAGAATACTCTATGTGCTTCACTTAGATCTTTTGAGCTAGATAAATTTTGCTCTAGTGCTTCACTTATATCTTTTTAGAGCATGGTGGTGGTTTTATTTTATAGAAATTGTTGATCTCTCATTCTTCACTTAAATTATTTTTAGAATCTTTTAGAACAGCATGGTAATTTGTTTTGGCTATTTAATTAGTCCTAATATGATAGGCATCCAGGATGGGTATTATAAAAACTTTCATATAGAGTGCATTAAATATTATGAGAAGTTTGATACTTGATAATTGTTTTCAGATATAAAGGTGGTAATATTATAGTCGTGCTAGTTGAGTAATTGTGGAATTGAGAAATACTTGTGTTGAAGTTGGCAAGTCCCGTAGCATGCACATATGGTAAACGTTGTGTGACAAATTTGAAGCATGAGATGTTCTTTGATTGATTTCCTTATGAGTGGCGGTCGGGGACGAGTGATGGTCTTTTTCTATCAATCTATCCCCTAGGAGCATGCGCATAGTGCTTGGTTTTGATGACTTGTAGATTTTTGCAATAAGTATGCAAGTTCTTTATGTCTAATGTTGAGTCCATGGATTATACGCACTCTCACCCTTCCATCATTGCTAGCCTCTTCCGTACCGTGCATTGCCCTTTCTCACCTCGAGAGTTGATGCAAACTTAGCCGGTGCATCCAAACCCCGTGATATGATACGCTCAATCACACATAAGCCTCCTTATATCTTCCTCAAAACAGCCACCATACCTACCTATTATGGCATTTCCATAGCCATTCCGAGATATATTGCCATGCAACATTCCACCATTCCGTTTATCATTACACGCTCCATCATTGGCATATTGCTTTGCATGATCATCTAGTTGACATCATATTTGTGGCAAATCCACCTTCATAATTCTTCCATACATGTCACTCTTGATTCATTGCATATCCTAGTACACCGCCGGAGGCATTCACATAGAGTCATATTTGGTTCTAAGTATCGAGTTGTAATTCTTGAGTTGTAAGTAAATGAAAGTGTGATGATTTTCATTATTAGAGCATTGTCCCATGTGAGGAAAGGATGATGTAGACTGTGATTCCCCCACAAGTCAGGATGAGATTCCGGGCGAAAAAAAGAGGCCATAAAAAATAGAAAACGGCCCAAATAAAAAGGGGGGAAATGAGAGAAAAAGAGAGAAGGGGCAATGTGACTGTCCTTTTTCCACACTTGTGCTTCAAAGCAGCACCATGATCTTCATGATAGAGAGTTTCCTATTTTTTCACTTTCATATACTAGTGGGAATTTTTCATTATAGAACTTGGCTTGTATATTCCAATGATGGGCTTCCTCAAAATGCCCTAGGTCTTCATGAGCAAGCAAGTTGGATCCACACCCACTTAATTTCTTTTGTTGAGCTTTCATATATTTATAGCTCTAGTGCATCCCTTGCATGGCAATCCTTACTCCTTGCATTGACATCAATTGATGGGCATCTCCATAGCCTGTTGATTAGTCGCGTCAACGTGAGACTTTCTCCCTTTTTTTCTTCTCACACAACCTCCATCATCATATTCTATTACACCCATAGTGTTATGTCCATGGCTCGCTCTCATATATTGCATGAAAGTTGAAAGAGTTTGAAAAGGCTAAGTATGAAACAATTGCTTGGCTTGTCATCGGGGTTGTGCATGATGGGAGCATTTTGTGTGACGAAAATGAAGCATGGCCAAACTATATGATTTTGTAGGGACAGGCTTTCTTTGGCTATGTTACTTTGATAAGACGTAATTGCTTGGTTAGCATGCTTGAAGTATTATTTATTATTATTTTTATGTCAATATTTAACTTCTGTCTAGAATCTTTTGGATCTAGACATTCATGCAGCAATAAAGAGCATTACATTGAAAATTATGTTAGGTAGCATTCCACATAAAAAATTCTGTTTTTATCATGTACCTACTCAAGGACAAGTAGGAATTAAGCTTGGGGATGCTTGATACGTCTCCAACACATCTACAATTTTTGATTGTTCCACGCTATTATATTATCTGTTTTGGATGTTTAATGGGATTTATTATGCACTTTTATATTATTTTTGGGACTAACCTATTAACCGAAGGCCCAATGCAAATTGTTGTTTTTTGCCAATTTGAGTGTTTCGCAGAAAAGGAATATCAAACGGAATCCAAACGGAGCGAAACCTTCGCGAGGATCTTTTTTGGAAAAAACGCAATCTAGGAGACTTGGAGTGAAGGTCAAGGAAGAAGTGACGCGGCCATGAGGTAGGGCGGCACGCCCAGGGGGGTAGGCACGCCCCCGACCCTTGTGGGCCCCACGGAGCTCCACCGACCTACTTCTTTCACCTATATATAGTCTCCTACTGGATTGATACCTTGGTTCTCAAAAACTGAGCGAAATACTTACGGTACTTTGCTGCATCACCTTTTCCTCTTCAAGGGAAAACCAACGCATGCTGAAGAGGTAGCAAAGGTGAAAAGTGTTTCGAGAAGTAGATACGATGGAGACGTATCAACTCCCCCAAGCTTAAACCTTTGCTTGTTCTCAAGCAAATCAGTTGACAAACTAAAAGTGATAAAGAAAAACTTTTACAAACTATGTTTGATCTTGTTGTTGTAAGTATGTAAAGCCAACAATCAAGTTTTCAACAAAGATTATGAACTAACCATATTCACAATAACACTTAGGTCTCATGTTTACTCATATCAATAGCATAATCAACTAGCGAGCAATAGTAAAAATTCTCGGATGACAACACTTTCTCAAAACAATCATAATATGATATAACAAGATGGTATCTCGCTAGCCCTTTCTGAGACCGCAAAACATAAATGTAGAGCACCTCTGAAGCTCAAGGACTGACTAAAATTGTAATTCATGGTAAAAGAGATCCAGTCATACTCAATGTAAACTAATAGTAATGCATGCACATGACAACGGTGCTCTCCAATTGGTGCTTTTTAATAAGAGGATGATGACTCAACATAAAAGTAAATAGATAGGCCCTTGCAGAGGGAAGCATGGATTTGTAGAGGTGCCAGAGCTCAATTTTTGAAATAGAGATGAATAATATTTTGAGAGTCATACTTTCATTGTCAACATAACAACCAAGAGATCTCGATATCTTCCATGCTACACACATTATAGGCGATTCCCAAAAAATTGGTAAAGTTTATACTCCCCCACCACCAACAAACATCAATCCATGGCATGTCCGAAACAACGGGCACCTCCAACTAACAACAATCCTGCGGGAGTTTTGTTTGCAATCATTTTAATTTAAGCAGGGGAGTGGGCATCCCGGTTACCAGCCATTTTCTCGTGAATGATGAGCGGAGGACACTCATCTTGAGAATAGCCCACATAGCACGGAAGATATAGAAAACCCTAGTTGATACATGAGCTATTCGAGCATACAAAACAGAATTTAATTAGGAGGTTTAGAGTTTGGCACATACAAATTTACTTCGAATGGCAGGTAGATACCGCTTATAGGAAGTTATGGTGGACACATATGGAATAACTTTGGGGTTTATGGAAGTGGATGCATAAGCAGTATTCCCGTTTAGTACAAGTGAAGGCTAGAAAGAAACTGGGAAGCGACCAACTAGAGAGCGACAACAGTCATGAACATGCATTAAAATTAATCAACAGTGAGTGCAAGCATGAGTAGGATATAATTAAACATGAAGATAAATATTGTGGAGGCTATGTTGATTTTGTTTCAACTACATGCGTGAACATGTGCCAAGTCGAACCACTCGAATCGTTCAAAGGAGGATACCACCCTATCATACCACATCCCAACCATTTTAATAGCATGTTAGCACGGAAGGCAAACCATTGTAAACTCCTAGCGAATTAAGAATGGCATGAGAAACCATAATCTCTAATTTTCATTGCAAACATGTTTCATTCATAATAGTCTGAATCAGGAACAATGAACTAATCATATTTAAAAAAACAAGATAGATCGAGTTCATACCAGCTTCTCTCATCTCAATCAGTCCATCATATATCGTCATTATTGCCTTTCACTTGCACAACCGAATAGTGTCGATAATAATAATAGTGCACGTGCATTGGACTAAGTTGGAATCTACAAGCATTTAATACACAGGAGAAGACAACGTAATATGGGCTCTTTCTTAGATCAATAATAATGCATCTGAGATCCACTCAACATTTAATCATGGTCTTCTCCTCTTGACCCCCAATGAAAAGAAAGGAAACAAAACTATTTACACAGGAAAGCTCCCAACAAGCAAAAGAAGAACAAAAAATCTTTTTTTTGTGTTTTATTTTAATTACTACTACTACAGGCATGGGAAGTAAACTAGCTAAAAGCTACGACTAATTTTTTTGGTTTTTCTTAAGGGTTTTCAAATAGATAAGAAGAAGGCTTAAAAAGAAATTAAACTAGCATGGACAGTACAATGAAAAAGTATGAGCACCGACAACTAAAATGACCGTGTGAACATGAATTTAATGCTTGTGCGAAATACATACTCCCCCAAGCTTAGGCTTCTGGCCTAAGTTGGTCTAGGGCCATGGCTCAAAGCTGCCCTCTCCGGTGTACGGAGGACTGTCCTCTGGGTGCCACTGGTTGGTGATCTCCTCCGGATCCCACTGATAAATAGACTATCGATAAGGGTCAAGCGATGGCTCCGGCTCAGGCTCTAGAGCTAGTGTCAGGCTTGAGTATGCATAAACGGCGTCCGGCAAAATGACATACATGCCTGAAAATATGTTAAACAAAGAGCGCGCCGGCAAGGTAATAATCTCACAGTATTTTTTATCAAATCTCAATTTATACTTAAGCATCTTCTTCTTATCTCTAACAATAAAATCATGTGCTACCATACTCTCATAATCTAGAAAAATAGGGGGCAACAACTTTTCCTCTTCCTCATAATGCCTAATAGGTATCCTAAAGTGTGCACCAACGCGCGAAGAAAAGATGCCTCCAAAGATGGGGCCCTTTGTACGGTTCAGATTTAATCGTTTAGCAACAATTGCGCCTAAACTAAAAGTGGTATCACGAAACAAACATGGCACGAAATAACAATATCAGGAGCACCGAGATTTCCACTGTTCCCGCAACCAATTAAGCATCTACTAGCAAATATTGCAAAGTAATGTAGAACAGGAAAATGTATGCTAGTAATTCTTGCATCGGAAACTTTCCTCATTTTCCCTACAGCAATCGTATCAATAAACCCCTCCACATCATCATGATGTGGTTCCTCTATGCTGACCGCAAAGGGTATCTTACAGACCCGATAAAAATCATATAATGACATCTCCTTAACCTCGTCATATAAGTGAAATTCAACTAAAAGTGGTGATTTCTTAGCATGAAAGTAAAAATTTGGCTCAAAAATATTAGTGAGGAGGAGATACTGTTCGCGTTGGTCGCGGAGGAAGTCGGTGAGGCCTGCATTCTCAGCCAAATAATAGAAGTCCTCATTAATCCTGGCTGCTCTCAAGAACTCATCACAAGGCCATTCACACGGCCAAACCTCCGCAGTGCGAGTAAGATTATATTTGGGCTTCTTATTCTCTTCACTTTGCTTATCCTTCGAGCTTCATCTCGAAGAGCCCCTCAACAATCTCTTCATCATTTTCTTTCTCTGAAAAATTTCTAAAATTATTAGTGACTCAAATAAAAGTGAACCAAACTTAACAAGATTGATAGCATCTACTCCTACAAGTGCCTAGAGGCCATATCATGCATTAAAACTACTTTTGACCACATAAATTTGACAGGCAAGCTCAAGAACAGGGTCACCTAAGAAGCAAAAATTTGCAATAAATAAAGCACTAGAACAAAAACTAATTGGACCATTGGAGGAGTCACATGCTGAAGAACAATCCACCAAAGCAGTTTTGTGAATGGAGCTTTGAGCAAGGAGATCAAAAATGGCAGCAAGATGAGCTAGAACTCGGGTTTGAGCTGTGGGAGGATTTGGTCCAGAGGAAGACGAAGTGTGTGGGTGCTGGAATAAGTGGAGGGGCGGGCGTGCCCTGGACCCTCGAGGCCAGGTGGTGTGGCCCCCCTGGTGTGTTCTTAGTGCCAATAATTCAAAAGTATTCTACAAAAAACCATCTAAAATTTTCAGGACATTAGGAGAACTTTTATTTTTGGGGTATTTTTTATTGCAAGGATAATTAAAAAAGCAGACAGAAAATACTATTTTTGCTTTATTTAATCTAAATAACAGAAAGTAAAAAGAGGGTACAGAGAGTTGTGCTTTCTAACTTCATCCATCTCATGCTCATCAAAAGGAATCCACTAACAAGGTTGATCAACTATTGTTAACAAAATCTTTTCGAATAACATGAAACCGAAGAATTTTTGAATAACACTAGGTTACCTCAACGGGGATATGCACATCCCCAAAAATAAGAATAACATATTTCTTCTTGACAGTTGGAAGAGGAAATTCAATACCTCCTATAGTAATTGTTGAAATTTTCCAACAGAATTGATACTGTGGACTTGAGGTTGTTTCCTCGGAAAGTGTATCATATGCTCATTACCATTAACATGAAAAGTGACATTGCCTTTGTTGCAATCAATAGCAACCCCTGCAGTATTCAAAAAGGGTCTACCAAGGATAATCGACATACTATCGTCCTCGCGAATATCAAGAATAACAAAGTCCGTTAAAATAGTAACATTTGCAACCACAACAGGCACATCCTCACAAATACCGACAGGTATAGCAGTTGATTTATTGGCCATTTGCAAAGATATTTCAGTAGGTGTCAACTTATTCAAACCAAGTCTATGATATAAAGAGAGAGGCATAACTGTAACACCGGCTCCAAGATCACATAAAGCAATTTTAACATAGTTTCTTTTAATGGAGCATGTTATAGTTGGTACTCCTGGATCTCCAAGTTTCTTTAGTATTCCACCCTTAAAAGTATAATTAGCAAGCATGGTGTAAATTTTAGCTTCCGGTATCTTTCTTTTACTTGTAACAATATCTTTCATGTACTTAGAATAAGGATTCATTTCAAGCATATCAGTCAAACACATATGCAGAAAAATAGGTCTAATCATTTCAGCAAAGCGCTCACAATCCTCAACATCATTTTTCTTGGATGGTTTAGGAGGAAAAGGCATGGGTTTTTGAACCCATGGTTCTCTTTCTTTACCATGCTTCCTAGCAACAAAGTCTCTCTTATCATAACGTTGATTCTTTGATTGTGGGTTATCAAGATCAACAACAGGTTCAATCTCTACATCATTGTTATTGCTAGGTTGAGCATCAACATGAACATCAGAATTAACATTACCACTAGGTTCATGTTCATTAACAGATTGTGTTTCAGCATCGGAAATAGAAATATCATTGGGATTCTCAGGTGTGTCAACAATAGGTTCACTAGAAGCATGCAAAGCCCTGTCATTTTTCTTTTTCCTCTTCTTAGAAGAACTAGGTGCATCAACATTAGTTCTCTAAGAATCTTTCTAAATTCTCTTAGAGTGGCCCTCAGGATACAAAGGTTCCTGAGTCATTTTACCCCCTCTAGTCACAACTCTAACAACATTACCATTTTTGTTATTATTTAATTCATTGAGCAAATCATTCTGAGCTTTAAGCACTTGTTCTACTTGAGTAGTAACCATAGAAGCCTGTTTACTAATAAGTTTAAGCTCACCTTTAACTCTAGACATATAATCACTCAAGTGTTCAATCATATAAGCATTATGTTGAATTGTCTACCAACATAAGCATTCAAGTTTTCTTGTTTAACAATAAAATTAGCAAACTCATCCAAGCATTGGCTAGCAAATCTATAGAGAGAATTTACCTTTACTACCTGTGTCGGGTTATCAAGACCATGTATTTCTTCAATAGGTGGTAAATTATTAACATTTTCAGCTTTAATACCCTTTTCTTTCATAGATTTCTTTGCCTCTTGCATATCTTCAGGACTGAGAAATGAATACCCCTTTTCTTTGGAGTTGGCTTAGGAGTTGGTTTAGGAAGTGTCCAATCATTATCATTACTCAACATATTATTCAATAACAATTCAGCTTGCTCAACAGTCCTTTCCCTGAAAACAAAACCAGCACAACTATCTAGGTGGTCTCTGGAAGCATCGGTTAGTCCATTATAAAAGATATCAAGTATTTCATTTTTCTTGAGAGGATGATCAGGCAAAGCATTAAGTAATCAGATAAGCCTCCCCCAAGCTTGTGGGAGACTCTCTTCTTTGATTTGCACAAAATTATATATTTCCCTTAAGGCAGCTTGTTTCTTATGAGTGGAGAAATATTTAGCAAAGAAGTAATAAATCATATCATGGGGACTAGGCACACAACCAGGATCAAGATAATTAAACCATATTTTAGCATCACCCTTTAATGAGAACGGAAATAACTTAAGGATATAGTAGTAACGAATTTTATCCTCATTATTGAATAGGGTGGCTATATCATTCAATTTAGTAAGATGTGCCACAATAGTTCCATATTCATAGCCATAAAAAGGATTAGATTCAACCAAAGTAATTAACTCAGGGTCGACAGAGAAATCATAATCCTTATCGGAAATACAGATAGGTGAAGTAGCAAAAGAAGGTTCATATTTCATTCTAGCATTCAAAGATTTTTCTTTCATCTTAGCTAACCATTTCTTAAGATCATATCTATCTTTGCAAGAAAAAAGTCTCTAGCAGTTTCTTCAAACATAACATAACCCTCAGGTACATTAGGCAATTCATATCTAGGGGGAGAATCTTGTCATCACTTTCATCAATATTATCAGTTTCAATAATTTCATACTCTCTAACCCTAGCAAGTTGTTCATCAAGAAATTCACCTAATGGCACAATATTATCAATCATAGAAGTAGTTTCATCATAAGTATCATGCAAAGCAGAAATGGCATCATCAATAACATGCGACCTATCAGAATCAATAGCAGGTGTAGGTGTCGCAAGTTTACTCAAAACAGAAGGTGAATCAAGTGCAGAGCTAGATGGCAGTTCGTTACCTCCCCTCGTAGTTGAGGGAAAAATCTTGGTTCTTTCATCTTTCAAGTTCCTCATAGTGATCAACAAGTATAAATCCCAAGTGACTCAAAGAATAGAGGTATGCTCCCCGGCAATGGCGCCAGAAAATAGTCTTGATAACCCACAAGTATAGGGGATCGCAATCGTTTTTGAGGGTAGAGTATTCAACCCAAATTTATTGATTCGACACAAGGGGAGCCAAAGAATATTCTCAATTATTAACAGTTGATTTGTCAATTGAACCTAACCTAAAAGAATTAATATCGGCAGCAAAGTATTTAGTAGCAAAGTAATATGGAAGTAACAGTAACGGTGGCAAACGTAACAGTATTGGTTTTGTAGTGATTGTAACAGTGGCAACGATTAAGAAACTAAGCAAAGATCAATACTTGAAAATCTCGTAGGCATTGGATAAGTGATTGATAATTATGTTGGATGCGATTCCTCGTGCAACAGTTATAACATAGGGTGACACAGAACTAGCTCTTGTTCATCAATGTAATGTAGGCATGTATTCCGAATATAGTCATACGTGCTTACGAAAAAGAACTTGCATGACATCATTTGTCCTACCCTCCCGTGGTGGCGGGGTCCTATTGGAAACTAAGGGATATTAAGGCCTCCTTTTAAAATAATACTAGACCAAAGCATTAACACTTAGTGAATACATGAACTCCTCAAACTATAGTTATCACTGGGAGTGGTCCCTATTATTGTCACTTCGGGGTTACTGGATCATAACACATAATAGGTGACTATTGACTTGCAATATAGGATTGAGAACTCACATAGTGACACTCGGGCACTCGGGCCCTAGTGACAAGCATTAAGCATAGCACTCGGGCCCTAGTGACAAGCATTAAGCATAGAAAAGTCATAGCAACATCAATCTCAGAACATAGTGGATACTAGGGATCAAACACTAACAAAACTAACTCGATTACATGATAAATCTCATCCAACCAATCACCGTCGAGCAAGCCTATGATGGAATTACGCACGCACGATGGTGAGCATCATGAAATTGGTGATGGAGGAAGGTTGATGATGATGATGGCGATGGATTCCCCTCTACGGAGCCCCGAACGGACTCCAGATCAACCCTCCCGGGAGAGATTGGGGCTTGGTGATGGCTCCGTATTGTAAAACACGATGAATCCTTCTCCTTGAATTTTTTTCTCCCCGAACATGAATATATAGAGTTGGAGTTGAGGTCGGTGGAGCCTCAGGGGGCCCACGAGATAGGGGGCGCCCCCAGGGGGCTGGGCGCGCCCCCCACCCTCATGGACAGGGTGTGGGCCTCCTAGTGTTGATTCTTTCGCCAGTATTTTCTATAAATTCCAAAAATATTCTCTGTTAAGTTTCAGGTCATTCGAGAACTTTTATTTCTGCACAAAAATAACACCATGGCTATTCTGCTGAAAACAACATTAGTCCAGGTGAGTTCCATTCAAATTATGCAAGTTACAGTCCAAAACGAGGTCAAAAGTGTTTTGAAAAGTAGATACGATGGAGACTTATCACAAAGCTATGAGAAGGTGCAGAAATAAAGAAAAACTATCAAAGCTTCTCTGAGCAAAGGGCCTCCTTACGCATGCATTAATTTCCTGGGCATGCATGTTTCTTCTCAATGTTGCGAACACTTTGAGCATGTTGGCAACTGCATAGCTAGCTGCTTGTTTGCTCCTCCACTACTCGTCGTCCAGGCCGTATTTGACTCGGGACTCTTTTATCTTGCGATGACGTTGTGGCTGCACTACTTGTTTGCTTGTCCACACATGACAGGCGCGTTCCAAATTGCAATCAGCAAGTCAACCTACGAATAAGCTTATTTTGTCTTTCGCTGGTCATTGCACCTAGTTACGAATGTAGGAATACCTGGAGGACCATGAGGTTAACTGACAGCAGCTAGATGCAGCCATATAATTTTGGGGAAAAGAATGTGAACAGGCGGCTGATCCAACACCGCGCGTTCGCGCCTTGAGCGTGTGACGCGTGTCCCATGTGTGGCCCACCACTACATCTTTATTGTAATTTTTCTGCAACAACATCCGTGTTGCAGAAGTGCCTTTTGCAACAACACCGATGTTACAAAAAAGTGGAGACGTAAAAAAATGCAACAAGACGCGTGTTGCAAAAAATATATGCAAAAATACCTCTATTGCAAAAATTGCCATAGTACCTCTGCTGCAAAAAATATATTTCCAAAACTAACCTCGTTGCAAATATTTTTGCAACAGGACTTGTGTTGCAATAGGAAACTTGGAACACACCATCTGTTTTGGAAATGAGGACAATACTAAGCCACGAGATACAATGGATCTGATGACTCACAACCTGGCGGATCCGATGAACAAATCCGCGCATAGCACATCCTCAAAAAAATCCACAACACAACACATGTTCGCTCGTATGGCACGTGCCTCATGTGACATGTGCCAATGACTCCTCGTGACCCTCCTCTAATTTTTCTGCAACAACTCCAATGTTGATGAAGTTTCTCTCGTAACATAATATATGTTTCAAAAAAGAAAAGACAATTTTTTTCAACAAACCTCATTTATAAAAAAAATCTGAAACAAGATCTCAGTTGCAAAAAAAATCTACAATAAAGACTGTGTTTCATAAAGGTAAATAGCTGTTCTGACGTTTTGCAACAAGCATCCTGTTGCAGGACTTGTTCTGCAACATCACCCTTGTTGCAAAAGGGAGGTGGCGCTTGTGAGTGGGTTGATCGGATGGAAATCCCCGCATCCATCCAACGGCCAGCACGGCGGCGGATATTTTCTACCTATCCATCAGCGGACGCGTAATGTGACCCATAATTTTGTGTGGTTCTATGAAAATTGAGGTTTGTGTCCCTTCCCCTTCTTATGAGAATTCTTCTTGAATTTGGTACAATGTGACGGCTTGTTCTTTGCATCAAATTTGCCTTTCCCCAGAGATTTGTTCTTGTTGTTTTTGGGCTTGTTGGGCTGGAAGTTCTTCTCATGTACAATGTGGGCACTAGAAGCTACCCTCAGCGACTCCAGCACGTGTGTCTTTTGCTCTCGCCTTCTCTTCAAAACCAAGTGTGCTAATGAGATCCGAAACAGAAAACTCCTATCTCTTATGTTTTAGAGAAGTAGCAAAATTGTTCCACAAAGGTGGAAGCTTGGGAGTGATGGTCCCAGCAACAAATTTGTCCGACAACACACACTTAAAGTACTCAAGTTCCTTAGCGAGTGACTGTATATGACGAGCCTGTCAAGCAACAGAGCGCTCATCAGTCATCTTGTAGTCAAAGAATTGCTCCATGACGTACAACTCGCTACCAGCATCTGCGGCCCCAAACGTGGCCTCGAGCGCAGCCCACATGTCTTTGCCACTATCAAATGACATATATGAATCCACAATGGAATCTTCAAGAACACTTAGAAGGGCACCTTTGAAGAGGGTATCCATGTTCTCAAAAGCTTCCTGCTGTGCAGGATTAAGATCACCCTCAGGCTTGCCCTTAGTGGGGTCAGAGCAGTACATGATCTAAAACCAATAATCTGCTCTTGTGCGCCACCTTTTATATTGCACCCCCTTAAAGGTAGGAGGCTTCAAAAGCATAGCAAAACCACTTGGAGGAAATTGCCTACAATCAGGTTTTTGGATTGGGTTGTTGAATATATGAGAAAATTACTATGAGATTTAATCCGAATAAATAGTAAATAGATCATGACGACAATTGCAAAGATCAAAGTAATGATGCGGACTAAACCAGGGGGACAGAATCACATACTATGCAGCGGGAGCAGAACCACTGTGGTTCATGTTGTCACTCATGTCATTGATGAAGAGGTTGCCGAGGTCGGCGAAGAAGGTTGTCGTTGAGGAAGTTGTCGCTGGCAGCAGTCGCGCGAGTGTGCTCCCAGAAAACCTGATCGCCCTCTCCCATATAGTATCATGAAAGGCGGGGTTCCAGAGGACTGATGTCCCTTCTCGCGGTACACGCCAGAAGGAGGGAAGAGAAGACTTGTGTGGCAGCACTGTGATTTGGAATGGTGGAAAACCATATGATACAACGGCGGCTAAGGTAGAGCCTGTTAGGTCGGTCGTGCAAGTAAAGCCCCAGCTCAAAGGGCTGCAACTCGATCTTCCATTCGGCGATGTGGCCAGTGGTGTTGGGATCACGCAGTACTTGTCCAGTGGGTCAGACATGATCACCTTGATGTTGTGGCCCTAGAAGTAATGGCTAGCTTCTTAGAGGCCAGGAGGAGCGATATGAGAAGCTTCCGTTGCATGGGTAGCGCTCGTGGGCATCTCGCAGCATCATGCTGACGAAGTACACAATGTGCTCGACGAGGCATGCTGATCCATGGTCCTTGGCATGAGGCTTGGTAGGGTCACGAGGCGGATCTCCAGGGGCCTCAGCGGGGGGCCTCCGAAGGAGGGCCCTCTGCAGGCACCGGAGTGGCCTCGGTAGGCTTGGGCGCAGCCTCAGGAGGCGCAGGCGCTGCCATCTTCTTGGTGTGGGCATGCTTTTCTCGCTCCAAGAGTAGGGTTGCACTGACCGTATGGGGGGTGGCCGCCAGGTACAAGAGTAGGGGCTCACGAGGGCGGGGGTGACCAAAATGGGAGGGCTTGTGAGGTATTTCTTGATGCCCTCGAAGGCCAGTTAGCCTCATGAGTCCACTTGAAGGGGGCTAACCTCTACATCAGCTTGAAGAAGGGCATGACCTTTCGCCGAACTCGGAGATAAAGCACTCAAGCGACGCCATGCATCCAACCAAGCGCTGCATCTCATTGGGGTTCTCGAGTGGGCGCATCTCCTTAGTGGCCTTGATCTTCTCGGGATTGGCCTTGATGCCACGGTGGGAGACCAAGAAGCCGAGCAGCATTCCTAAAGGGACTCTGAAGATGCACTTGGCGGGGTTGAGCATGAAGTTGATCTTGTGCAGATTGGTGAATGTTTCCTCAATGTCTATGATGAGTGAGCTTGCCTCACGCATCTTGACGATGATGTCATCAACATAGGCCTCCGCATTTCTTCCCATCTGGGGCCCCAGGCCGATGCGCATCATCCTTGTGAAGGTGGCTCCCACACTTTTTCAAGCCAAGGGGCATGCATATGTATAAGAACACACTACATGGAGTGATGAAGGCGGTCTTCTCCTGATCCCCGACCCACCGCAATTTTGATCTGGTGATAGCCTGAGAAGGTGTCCATGAAGCACATGAGATCACACCGAGGGATGGAGTCCATGATCTGGTCGATCTATCGGAGGGGGAAGGGGTCCTTGGGATAGGCCTTGTTGAGGTTGGTGAAGTTGACACACACACGCTTGTTGCCATTTGGTTTGGGGACAACGATGGGATAGGCGATCCAATCGGGGTGGATCCCTGATGTCTACTACACAACTTTATTCTTGTAGACACGTCTTGGGCCTCCAAGCGCAGAGTTTTGTAGGACAGTACCAATTTTCGGTCAAGTGGATGACCTAAGGTTTATCAATCCGTGGGAGGTGTAGGATAAAGATGGTCTCTCTCAAACAACCCTGCAACCAAATAATAAAATGTCTCCTGTGTCCCCAACACACCAAATACAATGGTAATTTGTATAGGTGCACTAGTTCGGTGATGGTCATAAAAGTGAAATATTGATGGTAGAAATATATTTTTATAATCTGAACAAATAAACACAGCAAGGTAGCAAATAGTAAACGGGCACAAAAACAGTATTGCAATGCTTGAAAATGAGGCCTAGGGTCCGTACTTTCGCTAGTGCAATCTCTCAACAATGCTAATATAATTGGATCATATAACCACCCCTCAAAGTGCGATGAAGAATCAATCAGAAGTTCCTATCTAGCGGAGAACATAAGAAGGAATCGTTTGTAGGGTACGAAACCACCTCGAAGCTATTCTTTCCGATTGATCTATCCAAGAGTTCGTACTAAAATAACACCAAATAATTTCAGATTCATAATATTCAATCCAACACAAACAACCTCAAAGAGTGGCCCAAGATTTCTACCAGAGAAACAAAAGACGAGAACGTGCATCAACCCCTATGCATAGATTACCCCAATGTCACCGTGGGAATCCACAAGTTGAGTGCCAAAACACATATCAAATGAATCAATATGATACCACATTGTCACGACGAGTATTCATATGCAAGACACATATCAAGCGCTCTCAAATCCATAAAAGTATTCAATCCAATAACAATGAAATCTCAAAGGGAAAAACTCAATTCATCACAACAAGATAGAGAGGGGGAAACACCATATGATCCGACTATATTAACAAAGCCCGTGATACATCAAGATCGTGACATCGCAAGAACATGAGAGAGAGAGATTAAACACATAGCTACTAGTACAAACCCTCAATCCCCGAGGGTGGAATACTCCCTCCTCATTGTGGTGGCCGCTGGGATGATGAAGATGGCCATCGATGATGATTCCCCCCTCCGGCAAGGTGCCTCAACGGGGTCTAGATTGGTTTTCATTGACTATAGAGCCTTGCGGCGGCGGAACTTCTGATCTAGGTTAACCCCGAGGGTTTTTTGTAATATTTGGGATTTTATAGGGCAAACAGTGGGTGCGGGAGGCCACCGAGGTGGGCACAACCCACCTGGGCGTTCCTAGGCCCCCAGGCGCGCCCTTGTGGGTTGTGCCCCCCTCGGGGCACCCCCAGGTGCTGCTCTGGCCCATCGGGAGTCTTCTGGTCCATAAAATATCCACAAAAAGTTTCGCGGTGTTTGGACTCCATTTTTTATTGATTTCATGTGATCTAAAAAACAAGCAAAAAACAACAACTAGCACTGGGCACTGGGTCAATAGGTTAGTCCCAAAAAATGATATAAAGTTGCTATAAAATGATTGTAAAGCATCCAAGAATGATAATATAACGGCATGAATACTTCATAAATTATAGATATGTTGGAGATGTATCAGCATCCCCAAGCTTAATTCCTACTCATCCTCGAGTAGATAAATGATAAAAGAAATAATTTATGAAGTGTGAATGCTAGCAAAGTGCACAAGTTTGATTGATGACAATTTCAATCACTTTTCCTACCATCATAACATCAATTCTTTCTTATAAAACTTCTCATGTTAAAGTAGCAACCAATTCACATGTTAAGGTTCAAACAAATAATTCTCTTGAAACTCAATAACCTATGTTCTCAGTCACCATGCAATTGTAATTCAACTTATTGAACAGAGTTTAAGTAAGGGCTCCACATACTCAACCATCATATAGTCTTCTATGATTGCTAACACTCACCACATACACATGAGCAAAACATTTCAACAAGACACATAGAAAGATAGGGGCTTATAATTTCGCCTCCCAACGTATTCATCAAGGGTGATTTCAACAATAATAACTCATGCTACCCATATCCAACTGGATATATGTGCCTGGATCTTTCCTCACCACATGATGCTTGCCAAAAGAGAGAAAGAAAAAGGAATATAAAAAAAACTTTCACTATTGCATGAAAGTAAATACATAAAAGTAAAAGGTAGGCCCTTCGCAAAGGGAAGCAGAGGTTGCGATGCGCTTATTTGTTTGTATGCTCAACCCCTTAGTGCAAAAGAAAGTCATGTTATATTTCCCCTTATGATAGCAACCTTTATTATGCAGTCTGTCGCTTTTATTCCTTGCCATCACAAGTTCGTACAACACTCAATTTTCTCTTACACTAAATGATCTAACACTTTTAGAAGCAATTTTTATCGCCTTATTGCATCAATGACAACTTACTTGAAGGATCTTGCTCAATCCTTAGGTAGGTATGGTGGACTCTTGATAATAAGATTTGGGTTTAAGGGTTTTTGGATGCACAAGTAGTATCTCAACTTGGTGCATAATTTTTGACTAGCATACTACAGGAATCAGCTACTTTGCCGTCCGCCAAGGCAGACGACAAAGGCCTTTGTCATCTGCCGCAGACGGCAAAAGGCTCAGGCAGAGATTGGATTGGTAAAGACCTTCTTTGTCGTCTGCTATCTAAAGAGGTCGGCAAAGGGGCCTTTGCCATCAGCGGCTGACGGCAAAGAAGCCGACGACAATAAATTCGCTGTTAGTCCGTTAGGTGGCTAATGATAGTCTTTGCCATCCGCCAGTTGACGGCAACAAGCATTAGGCCTTTGCCATCTGCCAATGGACATCATCCGCACGTCACTGCCCACCAAAGATTTGTCGTCCACCACTGTAGGCAAAGGCGGTGATCTTTGCTGTCCGCCACTGTAGGCAAAGGCTTTGCCGTCCGCCGTTGTAGGCAAACTGACCAAATGGGTCAGCTCCCAGGAAGCACAAGTGGCTGCCACGTGGCTTCTTTGCCGTCTGCCACTGACGGCAAAGAGCCCGTTGCCGTCGGCGGCAGACAGCAAAGAGCCTGCATTGCCTCTTTTTTCTGTTTTTTAATCCAACAATTTTCACAGCAAATATATATGACATATATATATATATATATATATATATATCACAGGGCTATTTAACAGCAAACATATGACATATCCAGCACATAAGTTTCATTGTACATACATATATAGTTCCATCCATTCATACATAGCAAGTTGCACATACACATTGTTCCATCCATACATATTACAATGCAAAGTTTCATCAAGATAGCAAGTTCGATCATAGCAAGATAGAAGAATACTCGAAGAGAATGAAAGAAAAAACAAGCACTCCATCATAGCAAGCTAGCTTCCGAGAAGAAGAACAATCATGTTACTACTCCTTCTACACGATCGAATCCACTGCTGCATGTCCGTCCACCGCGTGCGGGAGGGATAGCTTGTTGTAGTATAAGCAAAAGCCTGTCCTCGTCTGTGAGCCACCGCGCGCATGGGCGAGGGAGAAGGCGTGTAGTAGTAAAATCAAGCTTCTCATCATTGTACGAGTTGATGCGACACATCATAGCATTGGCCGCACATGCTTGCCTCTCAACTTGGCTAAAAGACCCGCATTGTACAATATATTTGCTGCAACCTCTAACATTTTTCACCACAAATTAAAAATTGTATTCCTGTCTTGACCAGATGAGCATGCAAACTATAATCACCAGGATGACAGGTAGGGCCAGAAGATTATTTTAATCAAAAAAATGCTTCGAGACGGCCTCATAGAATGGAGCCAACCCCAACGATTTTAAGCTTAGAGGCACGATACACGCTATCCTAGACTACACTACACATGAAACTGCCACACGAGCGTCTGGGCTGCGCTTGGCTCTTTGCCTCTTCGAGAAGTAGAACAATGATGGGGTAGTGGAGTACTACAGTATGCTTCTGGCCATCTGACACCGAATGAACTTCTGCATGTCCACCACGTGCGGGAGGGAAAGCATGTAGCGAAAGCTTCTCCTAGTCCTGCCAGGCACCACACTCATGGGAGAGGGAGGGACGCGGCTTCATTGACTTACTGCTCCTGCCTTTGCATGTATGACAGGTGGGCCCAACAGGTGGGTGGCCCACCTGTCATATAGCCAAAGGCAGGTGCGGTTAAGGCACCGTAGCTTAGTCCGCGAGGGAGAGGGCATTGTAATCAAACTTCTCGTTGTTGTGCGAGTTGACGCGACACATCAAAGCACTGCACTCGATATATTTCAATAATTTGCGTTTACTGATGCATTAATTACAATGAATGCATGCATGCCGTGACTTTCCTTTTGATACTTCCATGTGTTGATTTAATGCACCTTGCCAAATTTTGACTATAAATTTAACTAACCAAATATTCATGCATGTCACAAAAATTACATCATTGAAAACTATGTTCAAATACGAATCAAACGATATAATTTTTGTAAACATGCACTAACATTTTGTCAGTTAAACGTTTGGTCAAAATTTAGCACCAATTAGTGAGGGGCCCAATCAATATTGTACTCTCACATTTTGTTTTGAGGATAGTCCCACATAGAAAATATAAATAATAATGCATGTTGGGGCAGCCCACGTTTTCGATAATTTTAGCTGTGCGCCTGTTCACAAATTTTATGAGGCGGTGGTTGTTCATTTAATATAGGGTCTTGTACCAGAGTTGAACGATGCAAAGTGCAACCTGGCACACCGTAACGCCACTTGGAATAATCGGGTAGCTATCACAAAAAACAATCAACAACTAAAAAACGGCGACCTGGCACGTACACAATTTTAAACGAATGTTTTAATGGAGTGAAAAAGGAAAACTACCCTACTACGTATATATATAGGCCAGAGCCTCGACGCTTGCTTGCTAGGGTTGCTCTATTCACACACTCTCATCCTCTCCAGATCTAAACAACATAGCGGTGGTAACACTGTCTTTCTATCCTAAACACTGGTTACAGATCCGGATGTACCCCCCTCCGCTGGTGAAGGGGAGGAGGGGCAGCGTTTAGGCCGTCATCGACAGCAAGGGAGGAGACCCACTACCGGCCGCACCATTATCTATGGCCGAGCGACAACGCGGGATGTCCTCCGATCCCTTCGTCGTTGCCCTAGTGTGGGCGGATCCGGCCTCCTGCCGCCCACCTATCCACATCCCGATGACCTTCAGGTATGTCTTCCTTCCAAACTGCCCTAGCTCTACTTCCCTAGCTCGCTACGTTGTTGCATGTGCATCATTTTCTACCTCTCAACCCCTCTCAATCAGATGGTCCAACGTCACCTATTTTTTCTATTGTTAGAGGTAAAGCCACTTCATGGAGTTGAATTTTGTACTTGGTTCAAACAAGAAATAAGGGGGGGGTGGATTTAGTATGTACATCAGACTTGCTACAAACAGGAAGGAAAGGGGGTGAAAGTAGTACAGACTGGTCATCCAACCGGTCTCTTGGTCGAAAAGGGAAATATAGGGGAAACGATGTACATAGTGGTATGACCGGGACTAAATTTGCTATCCACAAAGGAGTAGGCGGCTAGAGTGAACAAAAATGGGACCAACCAAGATATCTTTCTTGGATGTTTGTTTCTTGAGGCAAAAAACTCTGAATCACCACTTTATGCCCTGGTTTAGGTATATGGTGCTGGACTGCTAGTGCACCCACTGTCCCATGCCCTTATACCAAATATTTAGTTGTTCTTAATCTAATGCCTCTGGTAAAATGAAGCCATGCCACTGTTACAAGCCATGACAAGTTTAGCCAAATGTTTTTGCCTGTAATTGTTTGAGACTCTAACTGTTTCCTCTGTAGCTTTTTGTGCAAACAGGGATATCTATTTCACCTGGTTGCTGTTGTGAACTTTCGGTGCACTGCACAAAACACTTCTTAAAAGAAGTGACTTTTGTGTTGTTTAACTGGCATGTCAGAATGAAATAGTTGGTTCATTTTGGTGGAACTGCACAAAGGGAGATAATGATATTTAATGCATGTGTTCATCTCAATTTTGCGACTGCCATGAGAAAATAATGCTTTTGTTTACTAGTACACTTGTACTCCCTCACTGATGCTACCTCTTGAGCACTTGCGTTGGTTTTCCCTTGAAGAGGAAAGGGTGATGCAGCAGAGTAGCGTAAGTATTTCCCTCAGTTTTTGAGAACCAAGGTATCAATCCAGTAGGAGGCCACGCACGAGTCCCTCGTACCTACACAAACAAATAAATCCTTGCAACCAACGTGATAAGGGGTTGACAATCCCTACACGGTCACTTACGAGAGTGAGATCTGATAGATATGATAAGATAATATTTTTGGTATTTTTATGATAAAGATGCAAAGTAAAATAATAGGCAATAAAAATAACTAAGTATTTGAAGATTAATATGATGGAAGATAGACCCGGGGGTCATAGGTTTCACTAGTGGCTTCTCTCGAGACCATAAGTATTCACGGCGGGTAATAAAATTACTGTTGAGCAATTGACAGAATTGAGCATAGTTATGAGAATATCTAGGTATGATCATGTATATAGGAATGACGTTCGAGACAAGTAGACCGACTCCTGCCTGCATCTACTACTATTACTCCACACATTGACCGCTATCCAGCATGCATCTAGAGTACTAAGTTCAAGAGAACAGAGTAACACTTTAAGCAAGATGACATGATGTAGAGGGATAAACTCATGCAATATGAAATAAACCCCATCTTGTTATCCTCGATGGCAACAATACAATACATGCCTTGCTGCCCCTACTGTCACTGGGAAAGGACACCGCAAGATTGAACCCAAAGCTAAGCACTTCTCCCATTGCAAGAAAGATCAATCTAGTAGGCCAAACCAAATTGATAATTCGAAGAGACTTGCAAAGATAACCAATCATACATAAAAGAATTCAAAGAAGATTCAAATAATGTTCATAGATAAACTTGATCATAAACCCACAATTCATCGATCTCAACAAACACACCGCAAAAGAAGATTACATCGAATAGATCTGCACAAGAGAGGGGGAGAACTTTGTATTGAGATCCAAAAAGAGAGAAGAAGCCATCTAGATAATAACTATGGACCCGTAGGTCTGAGGTAAACTACTCACACTTCATCGGAAGGGCTATGGTGTTGATGTAGAAGCCCTCTGTGATCGATGCCCCCTCCGGCGGAGCTCCGGAACAGGCCCCAAGATGGGATCTCGTGGATATAGAAAGTTACGGCCGTGGAATTAGGGTTTTGGCTCCATATCTGGTAGTTTGGGGGTACATAGGTATATATAGGAGGAAGGAGTACGTCGGTGGAGCAACAGGGGCCCACGAGGGTGGAGGACGCGCCCAGGGGGGGTAGGCGCGCCCCCTACCTTGTGGCCTCCTGGTTGATGTCTTGATGTAGGGTCCAAGTCCTCTGGATCATGTTCGTTCCAAAAATCACGTTCCCGAAGGTTTCATTCCGTTTGGATTCTGTTTGATATTCTTTTTCTGTGAAACCCTAAAATAGGCAAAAAAAATTAGCAATTCTGGGCTGGGCCTCCAGTTTATAGGTTAGTCCCAAAAATAATATAAAAGTGTATAATAAAGCCCAATAATGTCCAAAACAGAATATAATATAGCATGGAGACGTATCAACTCACAAAACTAATTCGGAAGTAGAAGGCCAATCATGTACTTGGTTTCACCAACTGGTGAGGAGAAAGAGAAACAAAGCATGAAGACGAAGAATAAGAAGAATAAAGAGGAAATGGAGATCAAACGCCGGTACTGTCCTGTAACACCCCGGATATGACTTTCCCAATATGTATTCCAATTCTTGCCGTTTCCGACTTTAAGTTATTTTATTTTCTCGGGTTCGGGTCTTTGTCTCCGTGTGTTGTTGTCGTTGTCATGCATCTCATATCATGTCATCATGTGCATTGCATTTGCATACGTGTTCATCTCATGCATTCGAGCATTTTCAACGTTGTCCGTTTTGCATTCCGGCGCTTCGTTCTCCTCTGGTGGTCATTTCTAGCTTTCTTTCGTGTGTGGGGATTAAACATTTCCGGATTGGACCGAGACTTGCCACGCGGCCTTGGTTTACCACCGGTAGACCGCCTGTCAAGTTTCGTACCATTTGGACTTCGTTTGATACTCCAACGGCCAACCGAGGGACCGAAAAGGCCTCATGTGTGTTGCAGCCCAGCACCCCTCCATTTTGGCCCAAAACCCACCTAAACCTCCTCCATCACCTAGGCTGTTTGATCATGATCGCGTGGCCACAAACCGCACCTCCTTTGGAGCTTCCTAGCTCCCTCTATCTATAAAACTAGACCTTCCCCGAAAATCCCGGAGCTCCTCTCCCCCCTAACCCTAAAAATTCAGCTCCGCCGTCATCAGACACGTCCGGCCGGGACCGGACGCATCCACCCGCCGCGCCCAGCCAGCCACAGCGTGCCACGTGGCACCCCGGCGCCCGCCGCCGCCGCGGCCCGCGGAAGCCCGCGGCCGACCCTCCTCCACCGCCTCCTGGGCCGCGCCTCCACCGCGCCCCGCGCCGCTCCTCTCCTCCGCGCGCCGCTCGAGTCCGCCGGCGCCGCCCTGCCTTGCCTCATCGCCGGTGGCCGCCGACCTCGCCGCCGTTCGCCTCTCCGACCGAGCCCCGCCGTCGTTCGGTCGCCCCGTGCCAGAGCCGCGCCTCGCCGCCCCGTCCTCGCCACCTCGCCGCCCGGTGCCGACTCCGGCTGCAGCGCCGGCAAGTCCTTGCTGCAGTCCGGCGACATCCTCAACCCCGGCGAACCTCGAGACTCGTGCATCTACAGTAACCGCCGGCTCGGATCTGGATCTGGAACCCTAACTAGGGCTGACTTCTTCCTCTCTCCTAGATATTTTTGCTCATTTTATCGCATCATAACTTCCTCATCGTAGCTCCGATTTGTGCATATATCATATCAAAATGTTCGTCTCAGAGAGCACATCATTTCATTCCATTGCATCATTTTCATTTGAGTTCATATTGATGCCCTAAATGCTGTTGTAAGGGTGCTACTTGAGAAAATTGTCAGATCTGCTGCTCCATTTAGATATTTGTCATTTTTGCCATGATTATTGTGTGCATGATATGCCCATGAGCTCTTCATATGTTTTGTTAAGGTTTTTGCCATCTTTCCAGAGGTGCAACCCATGTATTTTTGTGATGTGTGTGGTGACTAGCACAAGCTTGCAAAGTGAGGCACTTGGTAAAGCTGATTTCAGGGACTTAGCATTTCCACTAAGTCCTTGACCTGTTTATCTCATTATGCCATATGTTCATTTTGTTTCCTAGTGATCCGTGCCTCTTTTGAGGATGATCAGTAATGATGTTTTATTAATCTGGTAGTTCTGTATCCATCTATTTCTTTGTTTGCAATTATGGAGCACCCTAGCTTGAGTCAATCGAGCTCTACTTTTGCTACTTCGTGAATCTGGGCAGATTGTCTACTTGTTAGCAATTTTGCCGATGATGTTGTAGTTGATCCGTGCATGCTATGCTATTGTTCTTGCCATGTCTAGCTTGCATTTTGTGCATTCTTGATGGGTGTATGCTTAGATTATCAAGACTTGCTCAATAGTGAGTGCATCGAGCTCGTAAACATGCCTACTTGATATCTGTTTTCAGCATGCTCCAGTTTTCACTAAGTCTGTGATCTGATTATGTTTTTGCCATGTTCACATGCTTGCAATTGTATTTTCTGATCCTTTTTGGCTCAAGGTCACTAAGGGACTTTTGTTAAGCTCTTTGAGTAGCTCCATGCCATGCTTTACTATGCCATGTTCAGGTCCTGTAGCATGTAGTTTTTTGCTCCGAAGTGTGCTACCGGATCTGAAATTCCAGACAAGTGTTAATTTCACTAAGTCTGAAATCTGTTTGCCATATGCATTTTTGCCATGCTTGTTTGAACCTGTTCATGGATGAATTGGCCGTTGCTCAGTGATAGACTTTTGTTAAGCATCATGAATGCATCCATTCCATGTATTTTTGCCATGTTTGGGTGTTGTAGCTTGTTCATCTCATTGCATTTAGATGGCTACTTGCTGTAAATCGCAGACCGGTGTCATATTTGAATTGCTTGCCATTTCCAAACCGTAACTCCGATTCCGGCGTTCTTTATATTGTTTTCAAGCGATTTCATCTCATCTTTCTAGTGGCACACTTGGATACCTAAGTTGAGGCCAGGTTCATGCATCCCTTGTCAAATCTTGCATATGCATCCCGCATCGCATCCCGCATAGCATACCATCTTTGCATCATATTGTTTGAGCTTTGCCCGTGGCTGATTGTGTCCTTGTGGCTTGTTTGTCTTGTTTGGGTAGAGCCGGGAAACGAGTTCGCTAACGAGGAGCCCGTTGAGTTTGCTTTCGAGGATCCAGTCAACTCTGACAACTTTGCAGGCAAGATGATCATACCCTCGAAATCACTACTATCTCTGCTTTGCTAGATGCTCGCTCTTTTGCTATGCCAATGCTACGATGCCTACCACTTGCTTTCAAGCCTCCCAAATTGCCATGTCAAACCTCCAACCCACCATGTCCTAGCAAACCGTTGATTGGCTATGTTACCGCTTTGCTCAGCCCCTCTTATAGCGTTGCTAGTTGCAGGTGAAGATTGGAGACCGTTCCTTGTTGGAACATTTATTTACTTGCTGGGATATCATTATATTGCCATGTTATATTAATGCATCTATATACTTGGTAAAGGGTGGAAGGCTCGGCCTCTCGCCTAGTGTTTTGTTCCACTCTTGCCGCCCTAGTTTCCGTCATATCGGTGTTATGTTCCCGGATTTTTGCGTTCCTTACGTGGTTGGGTTATAATGGGAACCCCTTGATAGTTCGCCTTGATTAAAGCTTTTCCAGAAATGCCCAACCTTGGTTTTACCATTTGCCACCTAGCCTCTTTTTCCCTTGGGTTTCTGGAGCCCGAGGGTCATCTTATTTAAACCCCCCCCCCCGGACCAGTGCTCCTCTGAGTGTTGGTCCAAATAGAGCCACTTGCAGCGCCACCTCGGGGCAACTCGAGGGTTGGTTTTAGTTGTATGTTAGTGTTCATCAGAGTGTGCCCTGAGAACGAGATATGTGCAGCTCCTATCGGGATTTGTCGGCACATTCGGGCGGTGTTGCTGGTCTTGTTTTAACCTATCGAAGTGTCTTGAAGAACCGAGATACCGAGTCTGATCGGAATGTCTCGGGAGGAGGTCTATTCCTTCGTTGACCGTGAGAGCTTGTCATGGGCTAAGTTGGGACTCCCCTGTAGGTATTTGAACTTTCGAAAGCTGTGCCCGCGGTTATGGGCAGATGGGAATTTGGTAATGTCCAGTTGTAGATAACTTGAACCTTAACTTAATTAAAATGAATCAACCATGTGAGTTACCGTGATGGCCTCTTCTCGGCGGAGTCCGGGAAGTGGACACGGTGTTGGAGTAATGTTTGTGTAGGTTGCTCTCTAGTTTCTCGCTCGCGCTTTGCCTCCTCTTCTCGCTCTCTTTTGCGAACAGGATAGCCACCATATATGCTAGTCGCTTGCTGCAGCTCCACATATATTTTTACCTTGCCCTACCTATAAGCTTAAATATTCTTGATCGCGAGGGTGCGAGATTGCTGAGTCCCTGTGGCTCACCGATTACTATTACACCAGATGCAGGGCCTGATGATTCCGCTCCAGGTGACGCACTTGAGCTCAAGTGGGAGTTCGATGAAGACTCTCAACGATACTATGTTTCCTTTCCTGATGATCAGTAGTGGTGCCCAGTTGGGGGTGATCGGGACCGTGTCGCATGTTGGGTTATCTTTTATTTTGGCGTCGTAGTCAGGCCAGGAGTGTTTGAATGATGTAATGTTATTTATGTACTTGATTGACGTGGCGAGTGTAAGCCAACTATGTTATCTCCCCTTTTATTATATATATATTACATGGGATGTTGTGAAGATTGCCTAACTTGCGACATATGCCTTCAATGCGATTATGTCTCTAAGTCGTGCCTCGACACATGGGAGCTATAGTCGCATCGAGGGTGTTACAAGTTGGTAATTAGAGCCTTCCCCGACCTTAGGAGCCCGATTGCTTGTTCATTTTAGCGGCCGAGTTGTGTCTAGAAAAATGTTTTGAGTCATTTAGGAATTATATACCGGAGAGTTTAGGAATTCTTTTTACTTCCCAGTCTCCTTATCGCTCTGGTAAGGCATCCTGACGTAGAGTTTTGACTCTTCTCTTCTCAAATTTCACTAAAAAAAATTTTACGATCACGCGGGTATGTTGGAATCGTTCCGATGGTTTTATGATGAGAACATTGTCTTGGTGCCTCCTGTCAGGGGTTTTCTGGAAGTGTCCCAGGGAGTTGAGCTCTGAGGTGTTGTCGTCATAATTTTATCGTTGTAGTTCTGGAATAGCTGAGTTTAGTACGCCGACATCGAAAATCTCTTTTATGCAGTTCGTTGGTGAGATAACCTCAACGCCACCCAGTACTGGGGCGGGAGTTCGGGAGTATCGCCATAACTTGTATAACGGATGCTTTTCGAAGGTTGAGGTAGATGGTTTCTGAGTTTTTCTCGGTTATGTGTTGAAGGATGGATACAGCCGGATGTAGGATTTGTTAGATTTGGGTGAGATATTATGCTTCCCCTGTATCCCCAACACCCGATTGCATAACCGGAAAGGTTCAGGAGTTTCATAGGTGGGAGTTCTTGTAGCTCTAGTTCTTCTTCCACGGATATTTGATTTGAGATTGAGATTTCTTACCGATTATTCGTTCTTGATCCGTACCTTGTTGATTTATTTCTCTACCTAAATTCTAAGTGGCTTCTCAATTTATGGACATGTGTCCATTTCAAGAGGAATTCATTCGTTCATTTTGTTCGGATGTGAAGACTATATGTTGCAATTTTCATTCCGTTGGATTCAGCTTCAACATTTGTCTATCAATGTGCTAATGGATGTCAACCTCTTCAGGATGGCTCCTCCAACGCGCACGACTTCGAATCCTGATCTGCCACCACCTCCACCTCCTCCGGAGGCATGGCAAGCTGTGATGGCCGCAACCAATGCAAACACATAGTTGATCATGCAAATTCTCCAAGAGCGCAATCAAGGCAACCAAGGGAACCAAGGCAACAATCAGAATCACTTTGCTACACTCAACCAGTTCCTTGCTAACGGGCCAAAGACTTTCAGCAATTGTGTTGAGGCAACTGATGCTGATGATTGGCTTGTGGATCTATGCAAGCATTTCGAGTGCAGTAACGTCAGGCCTGAGGACTTTGTCAAGTTCGCTTCCTTCCAACTCAAAGATCAAGCTGCAGAATGGTTCCAGCAGTACAAGGATTCCAGAGGTGGACGTGTTATCCCTTGGGATGAATTCTGTCAAGATTTCAGAGCTCATCATATCCCTCACAGTGTGGTTGAAAGCAAGCGTCAGGAATTCCACAACCTAAAGAAAGGCTCTTTGTCTGTCTATGACTACAACAAGTTGTTTCAGAAGCTCGCCCGCTTTGCTAAGCAGGACGTGCCTGATGAGAAGAGCATGATATACCAGTTCAGGGGTGGTCTCAGAGAAGAAATTCAGCTAGCTCTTGTTCTCTTTGAGCCCTTGAGGTACGATGAGTTCTACAACATGGCATTGAAGCAAGAGGCCGCAACTGAGGTGTGATGCTTCCAAGAAGCGAGTCAGAGATGCTACTCCTTCTTCCTCTACTCAAGTGGCCAAGCAGCAGAAGTATTGGCTTCCTCCTCCTCCGTTCCGTCAGCCGTATTAGCACAAGAGCAAAGGTGGCAGTGGTTCTTCCCACCCACCCAACCCTGGCTTTCAGAACAAGACTTCGTCTCAAGCTCCAAGATCGAGTGCTCCGTATCACCGTCTGCTTTCAGAGGTCACGTGCAACAAGTGCCAACAGAAGGGTCACTATGCCAACAAGTGTCTCAATCAAAGGCGTCTTCCTCCTCCTCCTGTCAGATCGGCAAGTACAACTGTGTCAAGCATAACCCCAAGCACGCCAAGGTCAATTTGCTGAATGCAGGTCAGGCAGAGGACTCGCCAGATGTGATTATGGGTAACCTTCCTGTTAACGATGTTCCTGCAAAAGTTCTTTTTGACACTGGTGCATCACTTTCTTTTATTTCAACACCATTTGTGGCCAAGCATGATTTTGTGACCGAAAGGATTCCTGTTCCATTGAAGATTGTGTCCCCGGGCAAGCAAATGACTTCTAACAATTGCGTCCCGGACGTCTCTATCACGTTGGGCGATTACAAGTTTCTCTCTTCTCCGGTGGTTCTTGGCAACTCGGATATTGATCTTATTCTCGGAATGGATTGGCTTTCTAAGCACAAGGCACATCTTGATTGTGCAGCCAGGCAGATTCAATTGACTCATTTGTCTGAGGATGTAATTGTGTTTGCCGCTCGTGATGATACCATCCGTCTGTTTTCTCTCAATGAGAAGGGTGAACTCGATGCTATCTCGCAAATTCCAGTCGTTTGCGAATATCAAGACGTCTTTCCAGAAGAGCTTCCAGGAATGCCTCTGCACCGGCCAGTTGAATTCGTTATTGATCTTGAGCCTGGCACAGAACCAGTGTGCCAGCGTCCTTACAAGCTCGGACCTGAAGAGTTGAAGGAGCTGAAGAAGCAACTCGATATTCAAGAAAGAATGGGTCTCATCCAGCCTAGTTCTTCTCCGTGGGGTTGTGGTGTTCTTTTTGTGAAGAAGAAGGATGGAACGGACCGACTTTGTGTTGATTACCGTCCATTGAACAAGAAGACCATCAAGAACAAATACCCACTTCCCAACATCAACGAGCTGTTCGAACAACTCAAAGGTGCCCAAGTATTCTCCAAGCTTGATCTCCGTATGGGTTATCATCAGATTCAAATCCGTGAGCAAGATATTCCCAAGACGGCTTTCAGGACAAGCTATGATTCATATGATACACTGTCATGTCTTTTGGCCTCGTCAACGCTCCTCCGACATTCTCTCGCATGATGAACTTCATCTTCAAAGCCTACACCAATGACTTTGTTTTGGTCTATCTCGACGACATTCTAGTTTTCTCGAAGAACAAGGAAGATCATGCCAAGCACTTGCGTTTGGTACTCGATAAGTTGAGGGAACACAAGTTCTACGCCAAGTTCTCCAAGTGCGAATTTTGGCTCGATGAGGTTCTTTATCTTGGTCATATCATCTCTGCCAAGGGCATTGCGGTGAATCCCGAGAAGGTGTCTGCAATTGTGAATTGGGAACCACCTCAGAACGTGAAGCAACTCCGCAGCTTCCTCGGTCTCGCGAGCTACTGTCGAAGGTTCGTTGAGAACTTTTCAAAGATCACGAAGCCTCTTTCAAACCTTCTCCAAAAGCACATCAAGTATGTTTGGTCTCCGAAATGTGACATCGCTTTCAACACTTTGAAAGAGAAATTGATCACTGCTCCAGTTCTAACTCCGCCTGATGAATCCAAGCCGTACGAGGTCTTTTGTGATGCCTCTCTCCAAGGTCTTGGCACAGTGTTGATGCAAGAGAAGTAAGTTGTTGCTTCTACCTCTCGCCAGTTGAAGCCCAATGAGAAGAACTACCCCACTCATGATCTCGAGTTGGCGGCAGTTGTGCATGCTCTTTTGACTTGGAGACAACTCTTATTGGGAAGAAAAGTGGACATTTTCACTGATCACAAGAGTCTCAAGTACATCTTCACTCAGCCTAATCTCAACCTCAGGCAAACTCGATCGGTCGAAATGATTCAAGAGTATAATCCGAGTATCCAGTATACTCCAGGCAAGGCCAATGTGATTGCTGACGCATTGAGCAGAAAGGCTTACTGCAACAGTCTGATTCTCAAGCCTTATCAACCCGAGCTTTGTGAAGCTTTCCGCAAACTTAATCTGCAAGTTGTTCCTCAAGACTTCCTCGCCAACCTTCAAGTCTCTCCTACCTTGGAAGACCAGATTCGCCAAGCTCAGCTTCTTGATGCTATGGTGAAAAAGGTGATGATTGGGATTGCCAAGAGTCAACCCAAGTACAAGTGCTACCGCCTTGATGACAAGGATACTCTCTTCTTCGAGGATCGTATTGTCATGGCCAAAGGTGACCTCTGTAAAGTGATCATGAACAAGGATCACAATTCTCTCCTCTCCATCCACCCTGGGAGCACGAAGATGTATCAGGACCTCAAGCAGGCTTATTGGTGGACTCGAATGAAGCACGAGATTGCTCAATTTGTGAATGATTGTGATGTCTGCAGAAGAGTGAAGGCAGAACACCAAAGGCCAGCGGGTCTCCTCCAACCTCTTGCCATTCCAGAATGGAAATTTGACCACATTGAAATAGACTTCGTGACTGGGTTTCCAAAGTCCAAGCGTGGCAATGATGCTATATTCGTTGTCATCGACAAACTCACCAAAGTGGCTCACTTTCTGCCTATCAAAGAGTCGATCACTGCAGCACAATTGGCGGAACTCTATACCTCTCGAATTGTCTCTCTTCACGGTATTCCACAGGTGATCTCTTCAGACCGTGGCAGCATCTTTACCTCCAAGTTTTGGGATTCTTTTCAGAAGGCCATGGGCACCAACATCCGCTTTAGCACAGCTTTCCATCCTCAAACTAGCGGTCAAGTCGAGCATGTCAACCAGATTCTTGAAGATATGCTCAGGACTTGTGTGATCTCCTTTGGCATGAAGTGGGAGGATTGTCTTCCATATGCTGAATTCTCCTACAACAACAGTTTTCAAGCAAGTTCGGGCAAGGACCCATTTGAAATTTTGTATGGCAGGAAGTGCCGTAGCCCTCTCAACTGGCCTGAAACTAGTGAACGTCAGCTTTTGGGAAATGACTTAATCACAGATGCAGAGGAAATGTGCAAAGTCATTCGAGACAACCTCAAAGCAGGCCAATCCCGCCAGAAGAGCTACTACGATAGTAAGCACCGTGATTTGGCTTTCGAGATCGGAGATCATGTTTACCTCCGCGTCTCTCCTACGAAAGGTACTCGTCACTTCGGTATCAAAGGGAAGCTTGCCCCTAGATACGTGGGACCATTCAAGATTGTCAGCAAGAGAGGCGACCTCGCCTATCAACTCGAGCTTCCTTCAAACTTTGCAAATGTTCATGATGTGTTCCATGTCTCTCAGCTCCGAAAGTGCTTCAAGACTCCTCACCGCATCGTCAACTTTGAGGACATTGAGCTCCAAGAAGATCTCTCCTATCGTGAGCACCCCGTTGCTATTCTTGAAGAGACTGAACGCAATACTCGCAACAAGTCAATCAAATTCCTCAAAGTCATGTGGTCACACCATTCCGACCGTGAATCCACCTGGGAACGCGAGGATCACCTCCGTTCTGAGTACCCGGCGTTCTTTCAGTCCTAGATCTCGGGACGAGATCCTTTCGTAGTGGTGGAGTGTTGTAACACCCCGGATATGACGTTCCCAATATGTATTCCAACTCTTGCCGTTTCCGGCTTTAAGTTATTTTATTTTCTCGGGTTCGGGTCTTTGTCTCCGTGTGTTGTTGTCGTTGTCATGCATCTCATATCATGTCATCATGTGCATTGCATTTGCATACGTGTTCATCTCATGCATTCGAGCATTTTCCCCATTGTCCGTTTTGCATTCTGGCGCTTCGTTCTCCTCCGGTGGTCATTTCTAGCTTTCTTTCGTGTGTGGGGATTAAGCATTTCTGGATTGGACCGAGACTTGCCAAGCGGCCTTGGTTTACTACCGGTAGACCGCCTGTCAAGTTTCGTACCATTTGGACTTCGTTTGATACTCCAACGGTCAACCGAGGGACCAAAAAGGCCTCGTGTGTGTTGCAGCCCAACACCCCTCCATTTTGGCCCAAAACCCACCTAAACCACCTCCATCACCTAGGCCGTTCAATCACGATCGCGTGGCCACAAACCGCACCTCATTTGGAGCTTCCTAGCTCCCTCTATCTATAAAACTAGACCTTCCCCGAAAATCCCTGATCTCCTCTCCCCCCTAACCCTAAAAATTCAGCTCCGCCGTCATCGGACACGTCCGGCCGCGACCGGACGCGTCCACCCGCTGCGCCCAGCCAGCCACAGCATGCCACGTGGCACCCCGGCGCTTGCCGCCGCCGCGGCCCGCGGAAACCCGCGTCCGGCCCTCCTCCACCGCCTCCCGGGCCGCGCCTCCACCGTGCCCCGCGCCGCTCCTCTCCTCCGCGGGCCGCCCGAGTCCGCCGGCGCCGCCCTGCCTTGCCTCGTCGCCGGTGGCCGCCGACCTCGCCGCCGTTCGCCTCTCCGACCGAGCCCCGTCGCCGTTCGGTCGCCCCGCGCCAGAGCCGCGCCTTGCCGCCCGGTGCCGACTCCGGCCACCGCCCCGGCAAGTCCTTGCTGTAGTCCGGCGACATCGTCAACACCGGCGAACCTCGAGACTCGTGCATCTACAGTAACCGCCGGCTCGGATCTTGATCTGGAACCCTAACTAGGGTTGACTTCTTCCTCTCTCCTAGATATTTTTGCTCATTTTATCGCATCATAACTTTCTCATCGTAGCTCCGATTCATGCATATATCATATCAAAATGTTCGTCTCAGAGAGCACATCATTTCATTCCATTGCATCATTTTCATTTGAGTTCATCTTGATGCCCGAAATGCTGTTGGAAGAGTGCTACTTGAGATAATTGTCAGCTCTGCTGCTCCATTTAGATATTTGTCATTTTTGCCATGATTATTGTGTGCATGATATGCCCGTGAGCTCTACATATGTTTTGTTAAGGGTTTTTCCATCTTTCCAGAGGTGCAACCCATGTATTTTTGTGATGTGTGTGGTGACTAGCACAAGCTTGCAAAGTGAGGCGCTTGGTAAAGCTGATTTCATGGACTTAGCATTTCCACTAAGTCCTTGACCTGTATATCTCATTATTCCATATGTTCATGTTGTTTCCTAGTGATCCGTGCCTCTTTTGAGGATGATCAATAATGATGTTTTATTAATCTGGTAGTTCTCTATCCATCCATTTCTTTGTTTGCAATTATGGAGCACCCTAGCTTGAGTCAATCGATCTCTACTTTTGCTACTTCGTGAATCTGGGCAGATTGTCTACTTGTTAGCGATTTTGCCGATGATGTTGTAGTTGATCCGTGAATGCTATGCTATTGTTCTTGCCATGTCTAGCTTGCATTTTGTGTATTCTTGATGGGTGTATGCTTAGATTATCATGACTTGCTCTATAGTGAGTGCATCGAGCTCGTAAACATGCCTACTTGATATTTGTTTTTAGCATGCTCCAGTTTTCACTAAGTCTGTGATCTGATTATGTTTTTGCCAAGTTCACATGCTTTCAATTGTATTTTTTGATCCCTTTTGGCTCAAGGTCACAAAGGGACTTTTGTTAAGCTCTTTGAGTAGCTCCATGCCGTGCTTTACTTTGCCATGTTCAGGTCCTGTATCATGTAGTTTTGTTGCTCCGAAGTGTGCTACCTGATCTGAAATTCTAGACAAGTGTTAATTTCACTAAGTCTGAAATCTGTTTGCCATATGCATTTTTGCCATGCTTGTTTGAACATGTTAATGGATGAATTGGCCATAGCTCAGTGCTAGACTTTTGTTAAGCATCATGAATGCATCCCTGCCATGTATTTTGTTGCCATGTTTGGGTGCTATAGCTTGTTCATCTCATTGCATTTAGATGCTACTTGCTGTAAATCACAGACTGGTGTCATATTTGAATTGCTTGCCATTTCCAAACCGTAACTCCGATTCCGGATTTCTTTATATCGTTTTCAAGCGATTTCATCTCATCTTTCCAGTGGAACACTTGTATACCCATGTTGAGGCCAGGTTCATGCATCCCTTGTCAAATCTTGCATATGCATCCCGCATCGCATCCCGCATAGCATACCATCTTTGCATCATATTGTTTGAGCTTTGCACATGGTTGATTGTGTCCTTGTGGCTTGTTTGTCTTGTTTGGGTAGAGCCAGGAGACGAGTTCGCTAACGAGGAGCCCGTTGAGTTTGCTTTCGAGGATCCAGTCAACTCTGACAACTTTGCAGGCAAGATGATCATACCCTCGAAATCACTACTATCTTTGCTTTGCTAGATGCTCGCTCTTTTGCTATGCAAATGCTATGATGCCTACCACTTGCTTTCAAGCCTCCCAAATTGCCATGTCAAACCTCTAACCCACCATGTCCTAGCAAACCATTGATTGGCTATGTTACCGCTTTGCTCAGCCCCTCTTATAGCGTTGCTAGTTGCAGGTGAAGATTGGAGACCGTTCCTTGTTGGAACATTTATTTACTTGCTGGGATATCATTATATTGCCATGTTATCTTAATGCATCTATATACTTGGTAAAGGGTGGAAGGCTCGGCCTCTCGCCTAGTGTTTTGTTCCATTCTTTGCCGCCCTAGTTTCCGTCATATCGGTGTTATGTTCCCGGATTTTTTCATTCCTTACGCGGTTGGGTTATAATGGGAACCCCTTGATAGTTCGCCTTGATTAAAGATTTTCCAGCAATGCCCAACCTTGGTTTTACCATTTGCCACCTAGCCTCTTTTTCCCTTGGGTTTTTGGAGCCCGAGGGTCATCTTATTTAAACCCCCCTGGACCAGTGCTCCTCTGAGTGTTGGCCCAAATAGAGCCACTTGCAACGCCACCTCGGGGCAACTCGAGGGTTGGTTTTAGTTGTACGTAGTGTTCATCTGAGTGTTCCCTGAGAACGAGATATATGCAGCTTCTATCGGGATTTGTCGGCACATTCGGGCGGTGTTGCTGGTCTTGTTTTAACCTGTCGAAGTGTCTTGAAGAACCGAGATACCGAGTCTGATCGGAACGTCTCGGGAGGAGGTTTATTGCTTCGTTGACCGTGAGAGCTTGTCATGGGCTAAGTTGGGAGTCCCCTGCAGGGATTTGAACTTTTGAAAGCCATGCCCGCGGTTATGGGCAGATGGGAATTTGTTAATGTCCGGTTGTAGATAACTTGAACCTTAACTTAATTAAAATGAATCAACCGTGTGAGTTACCATGATGGCCTCTTCTCGGCGGAGTCCGGGAAGTGGACACGGTGTTGGAGTAATGTTTGCACAGGTTGCTCTCTAGTTTCTCGCTGGCACTTTGCCTCCTCTTCTCGCTCTCTTTTGCGAACAGGATAGCCACCATATATGCTAGTCGCTTGCTGCAGCTCCACATATATTTTTACCTTGCCCTACCTATAAGCTTAAATAGTCTTGATCGCAAGGGTGCGAGATTGTTGAGTCCCTGTGGCTCACAGACTACTATTACACCAGATGCAGGGCCTGATGATTCCGCTCCAGGTGACGCGCTTGAGCTCAAGTGGGAGTTCGACGAAGACTCTCAACGATACTATGTTTCCTTTCCTAATGATCAGTAGTGGTGCCCAGTTGGGGGTGATCGGGACCGTGTTGCATGTTGGGTTATCTTTTATTTTGGCGCTGTAGTCGGGCCATGAGTGTTTGAATGATGTAATGTTATTTATGTACTTGATTGATGTGGCGAGTGTAAGCCAACTATGTTATCTCCCCTTTTATTATATATATATATATATATATATATATATATATTACATGGGATGTTGTGAAGATTGCCTAACTTGCGACATATGCCTTCAATGCAATTATGTCTCTAAGTCGTGCCTCGACACGTGGGAGCTATAGTCGCATCGAGGGTGTTACACGTCTTATGTTATCTGGACATCTTGCTAGTGGTATTGTATTGCTGTGTTGCTACTAGTCTTAATTTACTTGGAAGACTAGCAAGATGCTCGTGCGTTGCACGTAACATCAAGATCCATTTGTATGAGTACTTTATCTTGTGGGAGAAAAGGATGAACGAGGGAAGGCCTTATTTGCAAATGTGGAGAGGGTTGTGGGTACCTTTTTGCAAAATTGCCATAGTTTCCTTCCTATCTGTCAGATATAAATCGGACGGCCTATAAGGCAGGATGGCAGGCACACCATCATACCAACTCTATTTTTATAGTAGTAGAGTTTATAAGAGTAGAGTAGAGATAGATAGAGAAATGTAGCAGGGTAGTACTTGGGTTGATGACACATCATACTAATTAACTGGATTCTAGATGCATCTGTGATCCAGCTCTACACGATTAATAGTGCCAAGGTGATCTTGGTGAAGCACAAGGCCTTAGTCGAGGCCTTTCAAGGGCTCTATCAACGTCTACCTTACATGTGAGACGATCCTCCAGGGATCCCTTCCACTTCTGCTGTCTCTCCTGCAAGGTCATTTAATTAATTAGGAGTACTTAAGTACCACTAATTTATTGCTGCCTAAATTTCCTGTCGGAGTTGAACAAATCTTTAGTAGCACCATATGTTGACTCATGTACGTGTGTATGTGTGTCTATGGAGGTGAATCATGTGGTGGAGCAGGGAGGGACTCTTGGTAGTGTCATGACATAATAGTGCTATTGTTTTGCATGTCAATTTATTGCCATTGGTTCAATGAGGCAATGTTTTGCGTATTGGCCATCATGAATTTGAAGCTACTGTTAGAGTAATATGGTAATGTCTTTCTATCCTTCCTCACTAAGCAAATGAAGGTTTCACCTTGTTCCTACTTGTGCAAACAGGGATCATATTGTGCCAATCATAAATTTTAGTGGAACTACACAAGACAATACAATGAACTGTATCCCAGCCAGTGCTTCAACTCTGTTGTAAGTTCTTGATAATCTTTCAATATAATCTCATCACTAGTAAACAAGAGTGCTTTCAAACATACATTTGAAGTGCACAAAAATATATACTATTGAGTGATTCCAGTGAGTGCTTTATCATCTCTTCTGGGACTACATGAATAAGGTTTTTTCTTAGGTTGGTACCGGCCTAAGGCCTTCATCCATATTAGTTTGCTGTCATCTCTATTTGTATCATGCTACTATCATGAGAAACTCATTTATCTTTGCACGTTAAAGTTTTGCAATCTATGATACATGGCAATGCTTTGAGTGTTGAGCTAATTGGCACTGATAAAATAAACTAATACCTCTCTTTAAGCAAGACTACTATGTTGCTAACTTTACCAATTAAGATAATGTGGGTGCTTCTATTTGTTAGTGTATGTTTCATCAACTAGTCCCACTATTACAGTAATCTCACTCTCTCAATATATGTGCCAACATGGATACTCGATTTTGGTGGAACTGCACAAAAACTTTGGGTGCTTCATTGCCTCGAATGCTTCCTTCCTTTCCTGTCAGTCGCTTATCTTAGCTTCCTTCCTTCCTTTGTTGTCAGTCGCTTCACTTATCTTGTCTTCCAGTCAACGGAAATAGTAATTGATATGCTACCTCACACAGGTTGGTATTGGTCTTTATCCTGATTATTGTGCTTGTCATATATATTGGTAATTTGGTATTGTGATACTGTTTGCCGATTTAATAAAGGAGTAACATGGAGCCTGAACTCACAGGAAAATCATTACACTGGGCGATTTTAGTAGAACTGCACAAAAAGATTAGATGGACAGATACTTATGCTGCTGCTATGTACTCCAAAGTTCACTCAGACAAGCATCGATGTAGACAAGAAGAAGTGCATATATTCATTCGAGGATCAACCGGCATCAACTAGTTGTCAAACTCCAAGTATTAGGAGAGGGAACACCAAAAATATTGCTTGGCGCATAGCCCAGAAAAACGCAGTCCAGTCTTTGGTCCCAACTTGTGCTTGTTGGCTATTGGCACATATGGTAGCAAACTGTATGACATGGAGTCTAAAGATTCCAGACAAGTTGGTTGGCGTGTATATTCATCTGGCACTTAATCAGTCTGCATGCTAGGGATGCTCCATTTCAGTTGAACTGCACAAAAAATTTGGGTGCTTCATTTTTTCAACCACCTCCTTTCTTGTCTGCAATGTTGAATTTTGGCGAGCTATAGGATCAAGATGAGCCAGTAAACTAGTTGGATGATAGTAGTAGCCAATTTGCTCAAACCTCCCTTGGCACGAGGGCACTATTTGAGGATAAACCTACCAGAAAAGTTCAGATTGCCTGTGCTGCCTCTTATGTACTCAAAAGTTTACTCATACAAGCATTAATTTTAGCAAGAATACGTCCGACTGAACACTATTTACCAGTCTGTACCCTGGGTAATTAAAGTTCGTCCATGGATGATATTGGCTGTGATCTCAATCATATGGATGCATAAACATACTGAACATCTGTATATCTGAATCATTTTGTGAATTATCTATGAATATTGTCTTGTGATCTATCAATTATTTGGATGCATAGACATGCTGAACTTGTGTATATATGAATCTTTTGAGTTGTTGATTGTGAATGTTGGCTATGAATATGAACATGTCCCGTGAACATGTGTTTCATACAAATGTTTACCTTTTCTGTTGTACTTGTGTGTGAACTTGTTAGTATGTCTACTGTGGGATTTGTGACGTGTGGGTGTCAACGGCACACCTTCTTCCCGAGAAGAATTGCACCTGCTTTGTTAGTGTAGCAACGACGCATCAGCTCTTTTTAATCTTTTTGCTTTGTCTTCCCCCCTCCCCCGCTCAACCCCTACCGTAATGTTTTCGGTCTCAAAAGAAACATAGTACTGTGTTGTTTTGGGGGCTAGATGAAAACTCAAGTGCTGATTTTTGTAGGTTGGGCCGCCCAGCAAAGGTGCTGCTGGTCCACCACAGACTGGGAGGCTAAAAATACAACTTTTATGGTGTAGAGGCAAGTAAAAAACCCATCAAGAGCCATCCACTAAAAAAAATCGCATCTGATGTGCTTCTTCAATCGTGCCGTCGGCCCCTTTTTAATCCAGTATGCTCCTTTCCCCAACAGGCAACACAGGACGGAAGTTTCTTTCCCCCTCGCGCCTGTCGGGGGATTGAAGAAGCGCAACATCGAATCCAACACCGGTGATGGCTGCTTGTCCAAGTGATTTTCAGATAAGAAACTGCATGTTTCAGAGGCAGAGCATTTAAATCAACAGGCACTTTTCAAACATGGATAACATAATGTTGGAAATTTTATTCATGGTAAAAAATTGAACTAACAACAATTTAACATCATGCTAATCAACATTCATGTATAGCACATCTTCATATGATGCAAAGTCAAGAAGATATGCTATTTTCAAAATGGCAAGACAATGTTTTTTTGAAACTTGGAATGTCAAGACAATGTTGAGTGTGTGAAAAACTGGGTAAACTAGGGACCAAATTTTGGCAAGTGTTAGATATTTTTCAAACCAGTTGGAATCGAACCCGGATGGTACAACTTTTGGGTGAGAGGGCTGCAGCCACCGGGCTAGTACGGTATGTTTGAAAGAATGAAGGCGTCTTCCCCGACTCTGGTTCTTTTCCGTCGGTGTGCGCTTGCCATGGCGCTGCCATATGCCATTGTCAACATGCTCAACAAACGAGAGGAACCCGGAGAGGACTGTACGCCGAGAGACTGATTGTGGTGACCCACCAGGTCCAAGCCGTACGCAAGAAAGTGCCCCATTGGAAAAAAGCTTCCTCCTAATTGTATACTGACGTTGCGGCCCACGGGTTTGTCAACCTTAGTCAATAAACGAAATAAATTTTCAACAATGATTGTCATCAGGGAGCCTTTTTTCCAGGGGTATCGGGGATCTTTTTTGTTGTTGTTGTTGCGGGAAAGGGGTATGGGGGATCTAGCTGGTATCATTTTTTCCAGAGGGCGAACAAGTATCAGCTAGGCCTAGGTTTTGTTTTTTAGCATGTGTAGCCCTTGACACAAGGAGACAGTGGTATCAACTTATTTTTTTAGGTCCATACCGGCCTATGGGCCTCCCAGCGTGGTTTTACTTTTTCTTAAGGATCAGCAGCCCAATGTACTTTTTTAATAAAACTCAGATCTCTGTTCTATTTATCTATATATAAGAATAATAATGTTGTGTCCAATTTATGTTTTCCCTTCTAACCACATTATATATATATTTATATTATTACTATTATCGTATATTTTATAAACACTTATATATAGATTATAAAAATATCCCACGTGTTATTAACATATAAAAGTAAATGTTTAATAGAAGTTGGCAAGGAAAATCCGGGTTGATTTTGACTCACAAGCAAGGAAAATCCTGGTGATTGCGTACAAAAGCTTGCGAATATTTTAAGGACCAATGTAATAATAACACGCTCGTTTTTGTTTTGAGCAATAACTCGCTAATTAGTTAATTATATATATATATAAATGTGTCGCTTCGGTTTATTTTTTGATATTAATTGCTCCTTCTAACCTAACATTTTATATAGAACGAGCCCAGCTAATTCGTGTATTTCAAGAAAGTGCAAATGGGTGGAGATTTCTTAGAAAATATTAAATGGGCCGCATTGACGGGAAATTATTTGTTCACCCAGCCCAGCAAATGGACTGTAAATTCTAGAAAACATGGGTTAAATATATGCCACATTTTTGCAGGCTGACATGTGGCCCAATAGGTCGAATCCTACGCAAGGCGTTGTCAACTTGGTCAACAAATTATTATGACATCCACAATCATTGGATTTATATCCAACGGCCGGCATGCACCTTCAATCTCTCGTCTTCATCCTCCAGCGTCGCCAGGACCGCCTGGTCCGGCCTCCGGCGGCTAGCGGCTCTGCTTAGCATGCATCGCTGCGAAGCACTACCCCACTGCCGACAAGGGTATCCCCCCATCCACACCTCCTGTTATTATCAACCGACTACAGCCCCAAGCCAGACCAGAACAAGTTATAACCCTTGTACTCCTCTCAATCTGCGACTCAACTACCGTGTCTTCCCATCTCCGAGTCGTTCCCGTCGGGGTCCTCGCCATCGTCCATCGCCTCACTGCGCTAGGCGCGGTGTGGTCAACAAATGAGAGTCATCATAAGAGGACTGTACGTGGAGAGCCTGACAGCTGTGACCCACGAGGTCCATGGTTGCACGCAAGGAAAGTTCCTCCTTATTAAGCTGAAAAAAATGTTTCCTCCCCCTGGCAGCTGGGACCCACAGGCTGTATCTTTGCATGGAAGGAAGTGCCTCCTTGTTATGCAAAAAAAACTATTCCCCCCGTTTACAGCTGGGACCCGTCAGATTTGGTGGCTGACTTGTGGGCCTACTAAGCGGGCGTGTACGCAGGGCCTTGTCAAATTAATCAACAAATGATTCTAGCAGCTCGCCCGTTGGATGTTAATCGAACAGCCGTGCTCCTTCTTCAACCTCTGTTCTTACTCCTGTCTCCTGTGGCTGGCACCACGGAGGTACTGCCACGCACCAGAACCAGTCAAGTTTCCCACTCCTCTCCATCTGCGACTCCACTGCTTCGTCTTCCCCATCTCCGAGTTGTTCCAGTCTGGGGCCTCGCCTCGTCCACCAGCCTTGGTGCACTCAACACGATGTGTTTAATGTGGTCAACAAAGCAGAATCATTGGAAGATGACTGTACGTGAGAGGCTGACAGTGGGGACGCACCACGCCCATGGACGCATGCATGCAACTGCATCCTTTATACCATGAAAAATAATGTTTTCTTCCCCTGACTGCTGGGACCCACCAGCTACATCTTTGCATGCAAGGAAGTTCGTACTTATTAAGGGAAAAAAAGATTCCCCCTGATAGCTGGGACCTAGCAGCTATATCTTCGAACAAAAGGAAGTGCGTCCTTATCCTCCCTGACATGTGGGACCCACCTGGTCGAAGCGTACGTACCATTGTCTGTCTTGACGCGAACATGAATGTACATACTGGTCGATTGGTCGCTCTGCAACGACGAACCGTGTCCAGGTAAGTAGCAGCACATGTCATAGTAGAGCCCCCCACGTAGTAGTTCAGGCTGTCCCTCTAAACCGTGTACACGTACATATAGCCACACGCCAAAAAAGACAGCCACGCACGTACCTACGGGCGGGGTCTTGAACACCCACTCGCGCATATGTACGGCCAGGGCTCGTGTACATGGCTGGGTCGGAACAAAGAAAGTGCATCGTCGTGTTCATCGGGAGCCAACTGGCTTGGATGAAACAGCCGATCGAAACAAGGCCTGGCACATCGCAGAATGGAGGATATAGCCTTGTGTTCGACTGGCCATGGTCGAAACAGGATCCTGTTCATCGGGAGGGGTCTGGTGTACTGCAAAATGGAGGAAACAGACTTCTCTGGGACCTCCTACGGTCAAAATGGGGTCATGTTGATCGGGAGGGGTGTGGCGTACGGCAAAATGGAGGAAATGGACTTGTGTTGGAGCACTACGGTCGAAACGGGGGTCCATTTCATCAGGAGGGGTGTGGTGTACCACAAAACGGGACTCCACGGGATACTCTTCATCTCCACCGTTGACTACCTCCAGCCTCCACGGGCTACTATTCATCCACCGTCGACCTTCTCTAGCCTCCACCTCCGACTGTTCATCCACAGCGTCTCCCCTCCTACCTCCACCAGCCACTATTCATCCAGCCTCCACTGCTCCTCCACCGGCTACTGTTCAACCAACCCTCTCCATGGGGTCTTGTTCAACCACCCTCCATGGGCTACTGTTCATCCAGCCCTCCACCGGCTACTGTTCAACCAGATTTTGTTGAAGTGATAAGGGATCCTTTTTGCAAGAATCAAATCTTTGTTCCTAGAAGTGTTGTTATTGAAAACCTTTATGCTAAATCTTTGAAGGATTCTAAGTGTTTGATTGAAGAGTTGGACAAAGATGAAAAAACTTAGATCCTTGCTTTATGCCAGCTAAGGGCGTAAAACTATAGCGCTTGTTGGCACAATTATGCTACTGTTATGAATTCATTGGTGTTCTCCCAATGAATTAATATTATTTTTGCTCTTTTCTTTCTGTTCTTGAGTGTTAGCACAATTATACTGTTATGATTGTGTTTTTTATGTTTTAATTAGTGTTTGTTTTTGATGTTTTAATTAGTGTTTGTGCCAAGTAAAGCCTTTAGGATCTTCTTGGGTGATAATTGTTTGATCTTGCTGAAAGAACAGAAACTTTTACGATCATGAAAATAATTTTCATTTTTTACTAGAGAGCGATAAAATTACCATTCCACATGTAGTAGATCAATATACAAATTATTCGGGTCTTCCTAAGTTTTCAGAATTTTTGCAGTTACAGAAGTATTCGAAATAGTCAGATTGCTACAGACTGTTCTGTTTTGACAGATTCTGTTTTCTTTGTGTTGCGTGCTTATTTTGATGGATCTATGGTTTTCTTTGATGAGTTTTGCCATAGAGAAGTTGGAATACAGTAGATATAATGCAAGAACAAAATATGAATTGGTTTGATACAACACTTATAGTAGTGATTTATTATTCTTATACTGACGGATCTCACGAAGGTTTTGTTGAGTTTTGTGTGATTGAAGTTCTCAAGTTTTGGGTTATCTTAGGATGGATGAAGGAATAAAGGATAGAAGAGCCTAAGCTAGGGGATGCCCTGGCATCCCAAGCTATTATCCAAAAATGAGCAACCAACTAAGCTTGGGGATGCCCCCGAGTGGCATCCCCTCTTTCTTCTAACGACCGCATCACCACTAAGGCCCAACAAGGCACTGCACAAGGGAATCACCGTGGGCCCGAAAAGATAAGTGACCTACACATAAGCGTAAACCCGTAGTCTGGAATTTCAACTCTCGCAATCTCGCTCTGGCATCACCCTTTTCCTTTTCAGCCTCCAGGAAGTTGCTTGCACGCCAAAGCGGACCTCTTGAGCATCGCGCCTCAGGATCTCTTACGGGACCTCGGGCTGCTCACCTCCTGGCCTTGACCACGGCATCACAACTTGGCATACCAGCGACTGTTGAAGCCTGCCTGGGACTAGGATCTGCCGGCGTAGAGCTCGAAGCTACTGCGAGAACAAAAAGGAGGAGCAATGCCAGAGCGAGACACACAATCAAAAACTCATACTGGGAATGATAAACTTCAAATCAAAAGCATTACAAGTTTTTTTACATGGCCCCATGGGGTTTGTCTCGATTCCTCGCAGGGAAAAAAAGAAGAAAAACTCCAAGGAACCCTAGCTACGGGCATCACCGTTGACGCCATCATCAACAGTGGGCCACGTGAGGCCGACGACAACCCCATCAAGATCATCGCCAATGCCGAGCAGATGCCGCTGCCGCACTGCGGGTGTGGCGAAAGCTCGGGGGCACGTATCTATCATCACTGGACTCCGGGGACTCGCTGGGCTCGGGAGAGTCGCTGGATTCCCAGGATTCTTCACTGCTGCTGGAGGAGCCGTCGACGATGCTGGGGCAGGATCAACGCCCGTGGCCGCTTCACGCGGGCTGCCTCCTCCTGGCAGCACTCTAGCCATCGGCCTTCCTCGTCGAAGACCTTGAAGAACAGCGCGGAGGCACCATCGTACTCGAAGTCGATGTTGAGGGGCCCCTCCATGTGGCATGCGCGGCAACCTCGCCCCATCCTCTATCCATGAAGATGCCGCTAAGAGGGACGGCCTCGACCTCTGCCCCCGCAGCCAGGCTGTAGCACCCGGCGTGCTGCAGACACAACTCGAGCGGCCCCCTCGGCGGCATCTCCTTAGCGAAGAACCGCGAGAACCGGATCCAAGTGCACGGAGGCATGGCCGCCCATATCACGAACTCACGTGAGAAGCCCTTGACGTGGGTTCGCGGGCCGGCCGCCCGCACAACCTCGACCTGGCCACCGTGGCCATGGCTCGCGCGGCGCTGGGCGCTGCCGCCATCTCCAGAGCTATGCACACAGGCGTAAAGAGGGAGCGGAAAGCCAGGCGGTGGCCGCTCATACTAGGGTCGCGTCACCTCCTGCCTCTCCCCGGCATCACGAGGGGGACTGAACCTTTCCTTCGGTGGAAGCAGTTCAGGCTCCCGGCCTTTCCTTTTTCGCCGCAGAGAACCTCCTGATCGGTGCCATGGGAGCTATAGCAAGACGGAGGGACACGAAAGAAGAAGAAGCAGACTGAGAAGACGGAGATGAGCAAAGGGGGGCTCCGCCCATCTACTTATTTATAGCCAGAGGGAGGCCAACCGCCAGCCTCCACGATCCCGCGCAATAATGGTTTCCCTGCATGCAGTGGAGTCTCATCAAGTCGAACGGTTGCCGAGGCAGCGTGGGGAAGCGGAGGCGCCCACGTGCCGTCAATTGCCACGCGACGACCAAGGCTTCAGGTGGTTAGGGCCCGCGGTGCTCCGCACTTGCCCTTTGGCTTCGCCTCGAAGCCAAATTCGAGCGCGCCTCAGGCCCGGGGGCTACTCTCGGCATTCTAGGAATGGGGGTACCCAGACTTGCCTTCCTGCGGCCCACAGCGTGGCTCTGCCAATGGGTTGGTACAACCCAGCTTCAGCATCGACAGCTGAAGACCCTCACGAGGGACCAAGCCTCGCGAGGCGGATGATGCTAAGACCTCCCAGGGGGGCAGCCTCACTAAGCTGGCTCCCGAGGAGCGGATATGTAACACCTCGGATGTAACTTGCCATATTTGTAACACTGACTCTGCCATTTTCGGCTTTAAGTTATGAGATTCCCATCATGTTTAGGTTTTGTCTTTGTTTTTCATTTTGTTCTTGTCATGCATTTCATATCATGTCATCATGTGCATCTCATTTGCATACGTGTTCGTCTCATGCATCCGAGCATTTTCCCCGTTGTCCGTTTTGCAATCCGACACTCCCATGTGCACCAGCGTCCCCCTTTTGTCTCTTTTTGTGAGCGGGTGTTAAACGTTCTCGGAATGGACGGAGATTTGCCAAGTGGCCTTGGTACACCACCAGTAGTCCGCCTGTCAAATTTTGTGCCATTTGGAGTCCGTTTCCTACTCCAACAGTTAACTGGGGAACCGCAAAGGCCTCATGTGTGTTGCAGCCCAACACCCCACCAAAACGGCCAAATAACCCATCCAAACCCCTTCCATGTCCTCCGTCGTCGGATCATGATCATGTGGGCGAAAACTACACCCCATTTGGACACTCCTACCTCTTTCTATCTATAAATAAGTGCACGCGTCCTTCAAATTTGGGTCCCGAAACCCTAGACCCAACTCCCTCCACGCTGCCGGACACGTCCACTGCCGGCCGGATGCGTCCGCCGCCCCCCTAAGCCAATCCGGGTGCGACACGTCACGCCGGCCGTCCCCGACAGGGCCCGCACGGGGCCCTCCGGGCCCGGTTGCCGCCGCCTCCCGTCCGGCTCGCCCGGCCTACTGCTCCGCCCGGTCACCGCCGCCTCCTGCCCGGCCTGCTCCCATCCCGGCAGCGCCGCGCCCTCGCCGGCCTCAGCTTCCATGCACGCCACCCCGCCGCCTCGGCTTCCGTGCGCTGCCGCCCACGCCCCCGCACCACCGCGGCGCCCAACTCCGGCGACTCCCCGGCGATCTTTGAAGTGCGCGCCAACCGAGACCAGATCCATCGGGTGCTCGATCCAAATGCCGTCTCCATCCCGGATTCACTCTGTCCCGGTACAGCTCCGTCCTGCGTTGACTTTTGCAGAGGTGAAAATTCCACCAAGTCCTTATCTCTGTAACATTTTATGCCCCTATTCATCATGCCATAACTCCATGACTATAGCTCCGTTTCATGCATATTACATATCAAAATGTTCACTTGGAGATGCTCTTCATTTCATTCCATTGTGGAATGCTTCTTTGAGTTCATGTTGGTGTCCTAATCATTGATGCAAGAGTGCTATAAAATGTTTACTCCTGTTACTTAGCAGATTATGATGATTTGTCATTTTTGTCACTGTTGATGTGTGCTCCATATGGGCATGAGCTCTACATGTGTTTTGAACTATGCCATGCCATCTTTACAGAGGTGCTTGCCATGTATTTTTGTGATCAATGTGGTGACTAGCACAAGCATGCAAAGTAGCCTTCGTGATATTATTGATTTCATGATGTTATTTTGATGCCATGTAAACATGATGCTACAGTGAGATCCATGCTTATTTTGACTTTCTTCAGTAAGGATGTTTTGGACATATGATTATGCTCTATCCATACATGCCCCTGTTTGCAATTATGGAGAGCCCTAGCATGTCTTAATCTTCCTCTACTTTTGCTATAAAATGTTCCTGGCAGATTGTTTACATGTTAATCAACTTTGCCATGGTTGTTGCTATTGATCCTTGCATGATATGAACTTTATCTAGCCATGGTTAGCTTCATGAACATGTCTTTTTTCTGATGCTATGCTAATCTTGTCATGCAATTCCTTGTGGGGAGTGATTTGAGCTGGCAAAGTTGCCTTCATAACTCTATTTTTGCCATGCTCTGTTTTCTGCTAAGTCTGAAACTGTTAATAAAACTTCCTATGTTTAAATGGGTGCCATCATATCTTCTATGCCTTTTTGGCTCATATTCAGCAAGGGACTTTTGATCTATGCATTTAGTAGAATCATACCATGCCTTTGTTTGCTATGATATGTTCCTGTAACATGTTGTTTCCTTGCTCTAAACATGGCTTCCTCATGTTATTTCTGGCATGTTCGTATTTTCACTAAGTCTATTAAGCTGATATCTTTTGCACTTTTGCTATGCTTGTTTGAACCTGCTCTTGTGTGATTTAGCCGTAGCTCAGTGTTCATGTTTTGTCAAGCATCTTGAGTAGATCACTACCATATGCTTTGTAGCTATGTTGGAGTGCAGTAGCTTAGTTTCTTGTTGCATTCTAGATGGCATCATGCTGTTAATCGCAGAATTGTGCCATTCTTGTTTTGCTTGCCATTTGCAAACCGTGCATCCGTTTCTGGTGATTTTTATATCAATTTTGACCGAAATCATCTCATCTTTCTAGCGGCATACTTGGTTTGCCAAGTTGATTCCTTGTACACACTTTTCCTTCCGGAGCACGCATATGCATTGCATATCACATCCCGCATGCCATGTCATGTTTTGCATCATGTTGTTTGTGCATTGCACCGTGATTGATTGTTGGTCCTTTGCTTTTGTTCTTTCCTTGGGTAGAGCCGGGAGACGAGTACGTGATCGAGGAACCTGTTGAGTACGCTAACGAGGATCAAGCTTTCGTCAACTCTGAGAACTTTGCAAGCAAGATGACCATACCCTCGAAATCACTTCTATCTTTGTTTGCTAGTTGTTTGCTCTATTGCTATGCCGCACTACCTACCACTTGCTATATCATGCCTCCCATATTGCCATGCCAAGCCTCTAACCCACCTTTCCTACCAAACCGTTGTTTGGCTATGTTACTGCTTTGCTCAGCCCCTCTTATAGCGTTGCTAGTTGCAGGTGAAGATGAAGTTGGTTCCTTGTTGGAACATGGATATTGTTGGGATATCATTACTATCTCTTATTTACTTTAATGCATCTATATACTTGGTAAAGGGTGGAAGGCTCAGCCTTATGCCTGGTGGTTTGTTCCACTCTTGCCGCCATAGTTTCCATCATACCGGTGTTATGTTCCATGATTTTGCATTCCTTACGCGGTTGGGTGTTATGGGAACCCCTTAACAGTTTGCTTTGAATAAAACTCCTCCACCAAGGCCCAACCTTGGTTTTACCATTTGCCACCTAAGCCTTTTTCCCTTGGGTTCCGCGGACTCAAGGGTCAACTTTATTTTAACCCCCGGGCCAGTGCTCCTCTGAGTATTGGTCCTAACTAGAGCCCCTTGCAGCGCCACCTCGGGGAAACTTGAGGGTTGGTTTTAGTTGTACAGATTGCTTATCTGGTGTGCCCTGAGAACGAGATATGTCCAGCTCCTATCGGGATTTGGCGGCACATTCGGGCGGCTTTGCTAGTCTTGTTTTACCATTTTCGAAATGTCTTGTCACCGGGATTTTGAGACTCATCGGGTCTTCCTGGGAGAAGGAATATCCTTCGTTAACCGTGAGAGCCTGTGATGGGATAAGTTGGGACACCCACGCAGGGTTTTGAACTTTCAAAAGTCGTGCCATTGGTTATGGGCACATGGGAATTTGTTAATATCCGGTTGTAGAGAACTTGATACTTAACTTAATTAAAATGAATCAACTGCGTGTGTAACCATGATGGTCTCTTTTTGGAAGAGTCCGGGAAGAGAACACGGACTCGTGTTATGCTTGAACGTAAGTAGCTTCAGGATCACTTCGTGATCATTTATAGATTCTCGACTGTGCTTTGCTTCTCTTCTCGCTCTCTTTTGCGTAAGTTAGCCACCATATATGCTAGTGCTTGCTGCAGCTCCACCTCACTACCCTTTCCTACTCTTAAGCTTAAATAGTCTTGATCTCGCGGGTGTGAGATTGCTGAGTCCCCGTGACTCACAGATACTTCCAAACAGATGTAGGTGCCAATGATGCCAGTGCAGGGGACGCTACCGAACTCAAGTGGGAGTTCGACGAGGATTCGGGCCATTACTATGTTTCTTTTACGGATGATCTGTAGAGGAGCCCACTTGGGACAATCGGGGATCTAGCATTTGGGGTTGTCTTTCTTTATTTTGGTTCCATAGTCGGACCTTTGTTTGTACCTTGCATGATGTATGATTTATTCATGTATTGTGTGAAGTGGCGATTGTAAGCCGATTCTTTATCCCTTTCTTATTCAGTACATGGGATGTGTAAAGATTACCCCACTTGCGACGTGCCTACCATGCGGCTATGCCTCTAAGTCGTGCCCCGACACGTGGGAGATATAGCCGCATTATGGGTGTTACAGGATATGTCAATGCAAGGTGCACCTCACGAGTTTCATATGACGTGAGCCATGACGACCAAGGCTAGGCAGGCGCTAGCGGGTGTAGTGTACATGTTTCCTCTTTGGTGCTAAGGAGGCAAGCGCAGGCGTGGAGTCCAGAGGAATCAAGCAAAGCTTTCTGTTTTGGTGCAACAAGAACAAGAGCGCTAGGACGGCATGACAGAGGTCATCATGGAGCCCACCACGGCCTCATGACCAGGAGCTTTTGCGGGCAAAGACTACTTTTGTCAGGATAACTTGTACTAGTTGTCTCCGTTTGAATTTGGCGGTTGTGTGATCCCTTCCCGCCTACATTTGGGAAGAGGACCAAGGCCACTCTAAATAGGACCTAGCCACCACCATGGGGGGGGGACGGATCCATTCCACGTTGGCCACCTCACCAGCTCATTGAGCCTAAGAACACATCACCTCCTGAGGCTGTTCATCCATCATACTAGTTCATCCTCAGCCCGTCGAGGCCAATCAACCACAAAGCAGGAGTAGGGTTTTACACCGGAAGGTGGCCCAAACCTAGGTAAACTGATGTATCTCTTGTCCATTGGGTCAGTCGAGCTAGGCCGTAGGATCAGCGAGCAGGAAGGTTGGGGAGGATGAGTTCTTTGCATGCACTTCAATGTTCGAACTTCTCAAGGGTGTGCGCAACCCCGAATCCAATAGTTCTCTTCCCCCAAAACGTAGGAGTTAAGGGATCCCGCAGTGGCCAATTTTTAAAGGGGAAAAGTAGTACATCTTATCCTGACGAAAGGTGGTCTTCGCCTACAAAGCTTCTGGTCATGACGCTACGATGGTCTCGGTGATGACATTAGTCCTGCCGTCCTAGCGGTCTTGGTCTTGTTGCACTGAAATGGAAATCTTTGCTTGATTCCTCAGGAACTCATGCCTGTGCTTGCCTCCTTAGCACCAAAGAGGAAACTGCCTCGTCTGCGCCCATTGGCACCCGGCTGGCCTTATTCATCATGGCTTGTGTCACGACAACCTCATGAGGTTAAGGGCCTGCATAGAAATCCCCACTCCATAGGAGGCCGCCTGGGGTGGCTACTCCCTCCAGAGGTCTTGGTTTCGTCCGCCTCGCGAGGCTTGGTCCCTCACGAGGGTCTTGTCTTGATGGTCTCATAGATGGGCCATATCGGGCCAACGATGGAGCCCCGTCGTGGGCCACAGGCAGGCAAGTCTGGGTACCCTGGTTCCCAGAACACTGATAGACCCAAGGTTGTGCCATAGGTGCGAGCCCGGCTAGATCTTGGTGGCGCCTTCCTCATAGTGCACGGAGGCCAATAGGGGCCGAACCTTGGCTAGCCCATTCTCGTTGGTGGTGGTGGACGGTAGCAAGGCCGGACCAAGTTCCGCCCCTGAGGCACACTTACTGGAGGAGGCCTCGGTAGTCGCAGGTTTCTTCCCGGGGGCCATGGCGATTGGGAGAGATAGGAAGTTGGAGAAGAAGGAATAGAGGAGCTGCTCACGCGCAAGACAAGGCGCGAGATGGAGAAGGGAGCAATGATGTGCGTGTGCCTTGTGCAGGAAGGCTTTACCTTTAGAATGGCGGTTACCAAGTCGTCATGGGGAGTGGGGGCGCCCCGCTCCGCAATAGCCGCCATGCGTCGCCTTTAGGCCCGGCAGCTCAATGAGCCCTGCACCGCTTCAACCCTAATAGGTGGAACATGCACACCGCTGGCCCGGGGGCTACTGTTGGCATAGTGGGAACCAGGGTGCCACGACCTGTCTCTCTCTGGCCCAGAGGACGACACTTGGGTCGGCACGTGATGGGTGACCCTGCGTCGGCTGCTTCGAAGGGAGCTGCCTCGCGTGCCCCCCTTGCTGCTAGGTCAAGCCCCGCCGGGGCCACCAAGCAGTAGGTTGCCTCGCGAGGCCTCCTCACGAAGCGGATCATACGGAGCCAGCCGCGAGGCTCCACGCCCAACACGTGGGTGACGTCCCACTGTCTAGATAAGGATGGCGGGGCATGAACGATCCCGGTTTCCATTCTGGTGATAAGGGAGTAGCAATGTTGTAAGAACCAATATGCGATTATATCCCACACGTGTTGAGGCTTGACTTAGGGGCATAAGCTCATATTAGGCCTGTTGCAAGAATGGTTATATCTTCGCACAATCATGTAATGAACAGAGGAGAGTACTAGATAAAGGCTTACACTCTCCACTTGTCTACAACATAATATTCAATCAATCATACATTCGTCCAAGGAGAAGAGCAGGGTCCGACTACGGACGAAATCAAATGAGAAAAGACATAACCACCCATGCTACAATCCCGATCGACCAGACTAGAAGCAACTACTGATCGTCCAGAAACAAAACATACATACGACCACAATCCTCGTCATACTCCCACTGGAGCTCTGTACCATCACATCTCTCTGTGTCGGTACCTGCAACTGTTGTAGTAGTAATCTGCGAGCCACGAGGTCTCAACAATCTCATCCCATGATATCAAGACTAACAAAGTTGATGGGTATGGCAAGGTTAAGTGGTGAGGTTGCAGCAAGCACTAAGCATGTTCATGTGGCTAACTTACAAGTACAAGAATAAGATGAGTGACTACGCATATTGGTCACAAAATTAATATAATCAAGAAAGTGATCCTGAATACTACTTACGGTTCAATCATAACCCCACTATATTCTCTTCCCGAACTCCCTCGAAAAGAGATAATAAATCGTGCGTCATAGAAGTGCTTTCGTCAAGGGTGACCGATACGTGGCATCCACCATAATGGGTCGCCGTTAAGCTATCGGGTACAGTTTTGGATCCGATAACCCATTAACAGCCCCGACCAATGAGGATTTCCATGTGTAAAATTGTCATTGGTCGGAGGAAACACGTGTTGGCCCACCGTTGGGACAAATGCCATCCATTCATAGGATAGGAGGCGCCTATGATACGTCGATAAGTGGCACAGCCAACAAAAGCCCTTATAGGTTAAAAAGTCCGGCCATTCAAAGGCTATTAGTACTTACTCGGGTACTATTGGGCCAGCCCAATAACGGACTTTTTATTAAGGCCCATTTACGGCCCGAAGCCAGATCTGGCCATTAGTTGTTCACTGAATATTTGGGCCCAATTACAGCCCAGTGACTTTCATCTTGTTAGAGGCCCGATGTAGACATGGGCCCATATCAGCCCAGTGTGTCTTTCGGCCTAGGAATGGCCCGTGCTGCCAAGGGGCCATATATGTCCAACGCTACATTTGGCCCAATAACGGCCCATGATAAAGGTGGCAGAAGTTCAGCCCAACGTCACTTTGGGCCTGTTAAAGGCCCTTCATATAATTCGGCCCGTTGATGCCTGTACTAAGTTGTCGGCCTCTTAAAGGCCCATGATATAAGTGGGCCAACTCAGGACCGAAATATGTTTCGGCCTGGTAACGACCCATCATTTAACTGGGCCAAAAAAGGCCCAGTCTACCTTTTAGACTACTGAAGGCCAGTCGACGACTAGTGAAAATTGAGGCCCAACATGAATTTCGGCCTGCTAAAGGCCCATGGTTTCTTCTGGGCCGTAACAGGCCACCAGAATATTCAGCCTGTTAATGGCCCAAAGCTACATGGGCCAAACTAAGCACTGGGTCCACAAAAGGCCCAACTAAAATTTGGGCCGAATATAGGCTGGAGTAAGTTATGGGCCTGGCGCAAAGCTTGAAGGCCCCAATGGCCATTTGGGCCCAAGAAAGATGCAGGTCGTCCCAATTGTGGCTCGCTAAAACTAGGACCGTTAGAGGCGAATGTTTCGACCGGATGACTACATCAGATTTTTTTTTCCAGATAGCGAATGATGGCAGTAACTAGTAGGAATTAAGAACAAACCTACTCTATACAATAAAGAAATTACGTCATAGTTACTTAGAATAAACCTACATTATACAATAAATGATTTATGGTATATTACATCCACTGGGCATCGAAGTTTGCCACCAGTGATCATAAAGCTCAACGAACAAGCAGATTACAAAAACAGGGCAACATTGCAGTGTAACAAAATAATACTGAAACGAGTCCACTTCTAAGACAGTTCAAGAAAGGTTAGCCTTGTGCGGGAACTGCTGTGCAAGCTATTGAGCAAGGCTGTGAGACTGGTCTAGCATGTTGTTCATAGCTTCCAAGTGTAGCTGTTTAGCAATGAGGTTCTCATTGGCGTTCTCCGCAATCTTTCTTAGACATAGGACTTCAAGTCGAAGTTGACTTGCAGAATGCCTTTCTGCTAGAACTTGAGGCTGAAGAAGTCGAACTAATTTAGACAGTGAATTCTGTTAGCTTGTATGACTGCTAGTCTCAAGTAACTTGAACACTGCATCAAGACAAGACTTTGGGGTTGTCTCGCTATCTTCAAGATGTTTTGCCTTCTTTGCTGCAATATATGTTGGGTTTGTGTCACAGCCTTCAGCAGACTTGTGCATGCCATCATGCATATCACCTTGAAACAAGCAGAGAGATGACAGGTTTTGCACGTGTATAAACAAAGATGATAACTGTGCTGTCAATTCCATCCAATTTCAATTTAGAAACTAAAGAGTAAGTTCAAAATATTAATAGCACAATTTGGCATTGTTCATAATGCGAGGAGCTTCACCACTCTACTAATTTATTTATTTTGGGAACTCGTGGGAATGTGTTATTATTTATTGATAGGCTTTTTGTTTACACGACCAATCGCAGCGAGTGCTTGTCAAATAGCTTTTGTAACTAATCGTGTAGGGGATTTTGGTCTATTATTAGGAATTTTAGGTTTTTTTGGATAATAGGTAGTTTAGAGTATAGGGATTTGTTCAAAATAGCTAATAACTGGATTCCTATTAATGGAATTAACTCTTTACTTACTACTTTGTGTGCTTTTTTATTATACCTTTATGCAGTTGCGAAATCCGCACAATTCCCCTAGATTACCATGTCAACATAACAAGCATAGATGAAGGGTAAAGACAATCATTGTATCTATTTTGGTTAATGTGCAAGGCATGTTGTTCATATCATCAGCCACATCCGTAAGATAAAACAGGAGATGACAAGGTGCAAACGTGGGCTGCTTCACCACACACTGGATTATAGATCCACAAAAACAAGCATACATATAGGGATATTGAGTAATGTGCAAGGTATGAATAAGGAATTTGGTTTTACAAGTAAAACTTGGGACTTACGGTTGTTTAGAACATGCATTTTGATAGAAATAGTAAACTAAATAGCAGTAAATGATAGGGAGTATGAGAAAATTAAACAGCAGTTGAGGGTAAAGGCTTTAGAAGGACTGACTTACATTAACAGTTAACACCGGCTTTATAATGCCCTTCTCCATGACAAGGGAAGGATAACTCAAGAATTTCAGCACATAATCTTCTTCATAAGCATTGCCTGTACTCTACATTTTGTAGAGAGTAATTATAGATATGATAATAATGGAAGGGATAGAGGATAATGAAGATAAGATGTAGATTGATGCTACATAATCAACTACCAATCCCTGGAAGTACAAGCGTTACAGGACAAAATGTACTAACAAGATCAATGGGCTACACTTCTGCATTGGTATTGTCTGTGTATTCAACTTTTTGGTAAGATTAAATATAGATCTGATATTTTTAGTAAATGGTGGGCGAGGGAGATAAGATGCAGAATGCTACACAATGAACCAATCCCTCTTCCCATAATAAGAGAGTGTTTTGAACACTAGTGTACTATACAAAATATTCTTATATTATGGGACAGAGGGACTAGCTGTTAATGTAAGTATAGTGATAGACGACGTTTAGTCCTTACAAGAGGACTGCAGAGCTAAACCTCTTCAAAAGAATTGGGTGGATTCTAAATTTATGTAAGAGTCCATACAGATCTTATAATGTCCACCAAATGGATGATAACGAGGCTAACATGTGCAGTGATGCTACATAATCAGACAGCTATGAAAGTAAGTATGGTCATACAGGGCAAGAGGTACTCACAAGAGCAATGCAGTGTGTAGTATAGTTGCGAGATTCCGTGGTACCTTGAGAATGAATGTTCTTCTGCTAACAGTTTTCGTACAAGTGAGACGTTAAGGCAAATGCAGAAATGTAGTTCAAATTGTGATGTGATATCATAGCCAGTACATTATTCTATAGACGAGACCAATGTGTAACAAGATTATTGCAGTAACTGTCTGATAAAGGTAGCACTGGAGACTTTGTAGAAATTTTGTTTAGAGGCTTGCCATCCAAGTGCGCTTGCCTTAGTTAGGAACGATACTTCATCAATGAGTGCTTGAAAAGCGCAACCAACCCTTGCTCATCTTAACAATCTAGTTTGGTCCTCACCTATTTAAAAGAATGAAATATTGTGTCTTCTGTCAGCGAAAACATATGCCGTAATTACCATGAATAAAATTAGTACATTACTTATGCATAAGTTGCGGAGAAGACTGGAAATTGTTCTGTGTCTGCGGTATAATCTTTCCATGAAGGAAAGATGCGCACAAAGTTCCTGACAACAATATAAGCTTCATCTTCTAAACTGGGAAGAAATGGAAAAGGGGTCCTATTTGCTGCAATTGGGGCTCTTTCTGGTTCAAAAAGGGATTTGGCAACTTGATTTGGTGCACTCTTGGCTGGAATGGGGGTTTGCATCGTAGAGCTAGTGCTATGTCAACTAGCATCATCATACTGTTTGCTGCAGTTGGGGTCTGCTGATTTGGGGCATCAAAAATGACCAGTGTAGTAGGGCCAGAGTCTGCTAGAGTTGGGGTGTTTTGTGGGTCAGGTGATATTGCAACTACACCTAATGGGCTATTTGATTTATCATGTGTCACTACCTTTTCCAAATACTTTGCTCATGCTCCTCCGTGATCGGCAATCGCCCTTTTGCTTTTGAACGTCTGATACACAAGAACAACACTTGAATGGATAAATATGGTATGATGACAGATGGAATATGTACTGAAAATGGATAGGCAGGGTTTATTCACATACACGATGTGTAAACTAAGCTAATGGCAGTGCAACAAAGTAGAAGCAATGCAAAGCATCAGTTGCAAGATATGTGTGACCAATATGACATTGGAAAGTTAGAGCAAGCACCTTGATGGGTGAATAAGATAGCGCATCTTCCTCTGACTCCTCCACTAGGGAGCTACATTGACTTAGGTCTCCCTCTAGCTCATAATCACTGTTAGGATCATATTCTGAGCATGGATCTGTAGGTGCAGAGCATTTGTTTTGCATTGCATCCAAACTTGATTTCAGTCCCTTAATGCGAAGTTTGACAGCCATGGCATTGTTATTCTTTATTCTTTTCATGCGCGCAAGCTCATAATCATTATGATGCTATTCAGAATCTGAGATTCATGACGACATAAAAAGTAGACAGATTATCTATGGAATGCATTGCGGATTCAACTTGAAGAGTGTCTCCCTATAAACCCCTGCATATGCAAAGTTCACCCCCCAACCGTGCTGACTAGACCACACACAGAAATACAAACCTCTTATGTCTCTATAACAGGCAGACACACATTTCAAAACTAAAGTATGAACATTAGAATCATATCAAATTCATATTAGAACAAATAAACTAAGGAATTATCAATGGCATAATGTTTAGCTTCAAGGGCAGAGGGCTGGTAGTGTGACACAAAGCAAGTAGGCAGATTGTATTCCATGTAAAAGATTGTAGTCTATGTAAAAGCTAGAAATGGAACTTTCTTTTTATACAATGCAGTGCTTGTTTCCCACACATGATGGAAGAGATCACATAGAGAAATACTATTCACTCATGTCTACGGTTCCAGTATTTTAAAACAGGGAGGTCCACACTAAAAGAATATTGACAACAAATATGACAAGGCAAGCATAGATGTAGTGAATCAATCATTTACTTGTGAGCTTACTAGGACAGGTATGCATAATTGTAACTCTAGTAAGTGACCGTCCAAAATCTGAATCAAGAAGTTTGCCTAGCACTTATTGTTTGCAACTAATCGACGTGAATAATTGGATATCATATCGAATGAGTAAGAAAGACAAGTAAAATTGTCAACAAACCTGGCCTGCAGTAGTAACCTAGGTCAATGTCACTACGACCAACAATCCAAAATGACTAGTGTCTGTTCCTAGGGCCGGAATTTTGAAACCCTGTGAACTTTACATGTTCTAAAGATAACTGAAATACATATGAACCAATAAGTGTAGGTAGCACTCAGCACACAACAAACCCTAATGACAGTCCTGCCTAATGAGTAATGAATCAATTAGAAAATGGGTGATGAGGAGTGGCTGCTAAGTGTTGAGGACGTATCTCAGGATAAATCGGGTTGTCTTAGTGGGTGCTGCACGCCTGAGCCCTAAACGGACTGGGAAGGTAGGCACGGCGGCGCGCCCGGGCAGCGGTAACTCTGTTGGGCGAGCGGCTTGTGACCTCCTGTTAGTCCGGCGTCTCCTCCTAGACTCTTGCCGTCCAGGGACGGCAAGTCACCGGCGAGGCAGGCGGCTGGGGATGAGTAGAGATCGGAAGCGCGCAGCAGAACAGAGGGGAATCGGGGCCTGGGCCGACCCAAAATCCCGGGGTGGGCCGCAGCGCACCGTGGGCAACCTGTAGAGATGCATTTTCAAAAATAAACTAGGAACATTTAGCTGACCAATTGAACGACTCTGTTTTAATAATATCAGATTCGTATTTAAACAACTAAGCTTGTTTAGCTTGATGGGTGGAGCAGTGCTATTATGACACGAAGCATGTATGTTGATCATATAGTGATCGTAAAAGGGGGAAACCATAAGCATTTGTTTTGAGCAAAAGAGGGTTTCCCCTCCGATTTCTATTAAAGAAACCACCACGGAACCAACATGATCAATTAACCCCTAAGCATGATCAATTAAACCCAATTATGGATGTGCCATGGCAGATTTAAGGCTGCAAACCGGGGAAATGCTATTTAGCATCCATTGTTTGCTTCGAACTACTAAACTCTAAGAGTTTAAAAGAAAGTACAGTAACCAAGTTATGATCTATTTTCTGGTTGAGATCAAAAAGTTGTGGAGATAAGAAGTACCACCTCTCTTGCGGCGCTGTGTAGGCATTGGGGGTGCGATTGCTGTCGGTGGAGTTGAAGCAGATGTGCGACGGTAGACGGGTGCATTAGGGGATAAATCCCGTTGTGGTGTTAGAGAAGGTCGTGTGAGTGGCCTCGGCAAAGAGGACGATGGCGTCGATGAAGCGAGAGGACACGATGCAAGGCTCTTGGTTCATCGCCGTGGATGAGAAACATCCATCTCAAGTAGTGGATGACGCGGTCTTGGTAGGTGCTCCGGCATGGTGGAGGATGGTGCCGATGGATGGAGTGGAGGATGTCATCGGTGGATGGGGTGGAGGACGGCGACGATGGATGGGGTGGCGGACGGAGGAGGCTAGTGTGGGGATGGTGTTCTAGCGCGGACGGTGTATGAATGGGAAAATGGAGGGAGAGGTACGGGGAACGATGTTTTTCGGACACACCTGTCTAAAATATGGGAAAGTTACAAACTTAGCCCCCGTTTAAAATTTGGACGTCTCATTGGTTGGGGATAGGACGGTAATCTCGCATCTCGCAAATATTTGTCCAGAGCGATTTCGGGCGAGGCGAGGGTGTTTTGGCGCCCATGCTTGGCGCCTATAGTGTATTAATGGGGCTGGCAGGTAGGGCAGTTGTGTCACTGGCGTGAGGAGTCAACTGGCATGACAGGTAAGGCAGCGAGTCAATAGGCGTGAGGAGGCGACTAGCGTTGGTGCCAGGAAGCGGCCGATGGCGGCCATCAATGTCGTTGAGGGGGGCACTGGCACCCGCCCGGGGACAGGTGCTGGCAATGGTGCGGCGGAGACATTCGTGTGCACAGGCACCAGCACGGGTGTGCACGTCAGTGTACGCGCAGGAGTGTGCACTGGTAGGTGCACGGGTGCATGAAAGTCGGCGGGGACCTCGTGGAACACCATGGCATCATGCTCGGCGACAATGTGCGGCTCCCAACCCATCAATGCCACGGGGATGGGCGCTGGCGCAGTTGGGGCGATGGGAGCCGAAACGGAAGCGGTGACAGGCGCGGCGTCTTCCTACAAGGCCGGTTCAAGCTCGTCCCAAATCGCCTTATGTTCTTGAGACTCCGGCTATGTGTCTTCCTCAGGAAACTAGAAGACTAAGGGCAGACCATCGTGATGCGGCATGGCGTACAGTTAGGTCTGGCTGGATGAAGGTAGACGACAGGAGAATCGGAGAGGAAGAGAGAAGATTGTAGTGATACCGGGTAGTGGGGGGTTGATTTTAAACTACGGCGCCGACGACATTAAAAGTGGGAGCAGTTGGGACGAAGGTGGGTGGCCGAGCCTGGTCAAAGGGTTTGCCTCCTGGTGAGCCTTTGCAGCGGTCTGCTCGCACGCCTCCTATCACCCGGCGGTGTGGTCTGCTCGCACGCCTCCCGTCGACTCACACGCTTGCTCGGACGGCATCTGCCGATGAGAAGCGGGACTCGTGGCGGCACGTAAATGCCCATGGTTTCCATAGTGAAAGCGTTCGCCTTAACGTTACAGTTCTTCGTTCCAAAATACCTTGGCTCTTCATTTGTACAACTTCACATAAGCAGCCTATCTCCAATTGAAGAAAAAAATTACGTAGGAATATTTGTCCCATATCATGTGACCATACTCAGTTTCATGAATTTCTGGTCACTTTTGGATTTTCTAAAATTTAAAATCTAGGATTTGAAACAATATCATAACCTGCATCATGCAATAAATTTTCAAGCGATACATCTTTCCTATTGTATTTCTTAAGAAAGGATTTTGTCAAACATTTTGCTTAGTTAGACTTCAGACAAGTTATATATGTAGAGTAAAAGGATAATCCCTCCTTACCAGTGCATTGCCTGATATATTAAGTCAAGTACTAGGCACAAACAAACGGGCTCAATTTTGTGCTCATCCTGGTGTAGTACTCCTATTAGTACTAGGCAATGCAGTTGATGGGTGACCTTGGGTAGCGGCGACCGATGGAATTGAATCATGCTCCGCACGGTAGGTAACGTTCTCTAGTTACTAAAGCATCCCTCCATTGTTCATCGGTAGTCACTATGGACCGGGGACATGAGGGGAATTTCCTAGGGGTGGAATTGTGGCCGCCGGTTATTTCGACTCGAAACGTGGAGGCTCGACTGGTTGGGGTTGGCTAATGTGCATACCACGCACGCCACCAGAAGGTCACGAGCCCATTTTTTAGGATCAACACGTGCCTGGTTTTTTTAGGATCAACACGAGCCAAGGTCTGGCTGGTACACCATTGGGTCCTAGCATTCGAGTATACGAAATGAATCTTTTAAATTGCCGAATGAATCTATGTGTATTACAATGCCTGTATTTTCCTTGCAAATAGTAATCTCAACGTGGTAATTGATTTATGATGAGTTCTTAAATTAGAGTGAGTTTGTGATATAGTGATGTCAAAGTGGATTTCACATTTCGTGGTATCCCTAGTAAGTTTTTCATCGCAAATTCAAATTTAAAAGATAAAGGGTATGGTTGTGAGAAAACTTTGTATGTATCAATCATATGACCACACACACACACACGAGAACAACAACAATCCAATAAGTATAGTGCATCTATTTTTCCAAACCATGCATGTATGCCACAAATTCAAAAATACTCCTTTTGTTCCTAAATATTAGTCTGTTAGATATTTTAACAAGTTACTACATATGGTGTAAAATGAGTGAATCTACACTCTAACGTATGTCTATATACATACGTATGTGGCAGTCCATTTGAAATCTCTAAAAAGACTAATATTACAGTCCCCGTCCCCAGGCAAGCTTCAGTCGTCGCTGGTATGCCAGGTCGCGATGCCGTGGTCAAGGCCAGGAGGTGAGCGGCCCGGCGTCTGGTAAGAGCCCCCGAGTTGCGATGCTTGGGAGGTCCCCTTTAGCGCTCAAGCAATCCTTGCTGGGCGAGAAAGGAAGGTAGCATCACCGTGACAGAGTTGCACTAGGCGGGGATTTAGCGCTGCGTTGGTCTAGCATTTGCGACAGCGTGACTTATCTTGTGTGTCTGACGTAGTTCCTCAGAGAGGCGCCTGGCCCGAGAGGCGGTGGTCGAGGCACTACTGGGTCAGGCCCTCACGAGCTTCCTCCCACTGCCCCGCACTTTCCTTAACGCTCTACATCCTCAAGTCTCGGCCCTCGAGCAAGCTCAGCCACCGTTGGGATGACAGGTCACGATGTCGTGGGTCAACGCCAGGGGGTGAGGGCTGGAGAGCCAGTAGGAGCCCATGAGTCGCGATGCTCAGGTACCCCCCTTTTAACATGCAAGCGGTCCATGCCGAAGAGAGAGAGAGAGAGCTCACGATGCCCCCAATGTTGCTCCTGGAGTAGGTCCTGCACACCAATCATGAGGAGAAACAAGTCCTGTCGTTACGGTCACCGGCCAACCTATGGTCACTCCGAGGGAGCGGTCAGGGCACTGAGGGCCTGGTGAGGTGGCGCCGTGCAGGGCTGCCGCAGCCAGAGCTCGACCACTCAGGTTTATCAACGCTGCAGGGACGGACCCGCGCGCACGCGCCGTGCCAGAGCGAGCGGCTCTTCAAATAGGCGTCGATTGAGCAGGTGATTAGGTCAGGTATGTTAAGCACATAGGAGGAAATCCAATTTCAAGCAAGCGCAGGTAAAAGCAACCGCCGCTGGGTCGGGCCCGAGCAGCGTGGGGATGATGCAGCCCGAGGGGCGCCCCCAACAAGGTAAATAAAGAGGATAAACAAAATGGATACGTGCCGCAGGGACGGACCCACGCGGCCTGGGAATGGTGCAGCCCTGTGGGTGCTCCTAGCTGAAAGTAGAACTCTGAAAGATGTCACCTGGTGCTATTGAAGATGAAGTGATGCTGAGGAAGTGAGCGATGCATGGTGAAGATGTCGGCCCTCATGAGCACCCACGCCCATGGGCCTCGGGAGGCTCTGGTGGCACGTGCAGGTCTTCGGGGACCATCGGCACCTCCGCCTGGACCGCGTGATGCCTGACCTCCTGAGCCTCCAGAATGCTCCTCAACAGGCGCTGATGTGCGGCGACCACGCTCAGCAGGCCGAAGGGCATGCGGACATAGCTATGGGGTGGTCCCACGCAGCGCCTTACGGCCAAAGGCCATAGGCGCTCCTGGGACGTAGCTCGGTTGAGCCCTGGTATGTTGATGCAGACGCGCAGTCCTCCATCCTCGCCTGGATGTGGGGCCACAGCAGGCAAGCGGCAGCTGCCGCGCATGACTCTGGACTCTTGTAGCTCTTGGGTGTTCCTTGCGATGAACTCCTGAGGGTTTTGTCTCCTTTGACTTGTACCTTTCTGAGGGAAGCATGCTTGAAAGCACCCCTCCAAGTGGTGCCCGAGTGCCTCCCCCGCGACCTTGGCAAGGTCGGTGGCTCTCCAAGAGAGAGCCCCCAAGCCCTGCCTGAGGAGGGCACCGGCTGCGCCTTCCTATGCGCGAGAGGGCGGCGCTCCCTGATTGGGCGCGAATCCTGACGCAATACCTCCGGAGGTGCCTGCTTCCTTGTGGCTCTGGCCAGGTGAGGTCTTCTCCTTCTTGAGGGTCGCCTCGGGAGGCCTCCCGCTCCTGCGATCTGGGTCTTCGATTGCTGCGGCTTGGAACGCACGCTCGAGCGATCACACTGCGTCCCTTTCTTCACAGGGTACGGTGATGACTCCACTGCTTCCTGGCATCTTGAGGACATTGTAACCATGGTGAGTCACTGCCATAAACTTGGCTAGGGCTGGGTACCTGAGAATGGCGTTGTACGGCAGGCGGATGTGAGTGACGTCGAAGTCGATGAGCTCAGTGCGGTAGTTGTTGCGTTGCCCGAAGGTCACCGGAAGGTGAACCTGCCCAATTGGAACAGTGGAACCATCGGTTACTCCTGAGAAAGGCTTGGTCGGCTGAAGCTGGTCTTATGGCACTTGGAGATTGTCGAACGTCTCGATGGACAGGACGTTGAGTCCTGCTCCGCCATCGATGAGGGTCCTGGTGACCTGCACGTTGCTGATGACTGGAGAGCAAAGCATCGGGAGGACTCCGGCCGTTGCCACACACTTGAGCTGGTCTGCGGAACTGAATGTGATCGCGCACGAAGACCACCTGAGAGGGCGCGTGGCCTCAAGCTTGGGAAGGACTGCATTCACCTCACGAGCAAACTGCTTGAATATGCGCCTGTGAGGTTGGGGCCTGGGCGCCGCCCAGGATGCAAGCAATTGCACGCAGCTATTGGAAGCCCCCAGCCCCATCGTCTTGGTGTTGGTCTTCGTTCCTTCTTGGTGGAGGCGGGAGAGGAGGGAGGCCTGCGTTGCCGTGGGGACGGTCCTCATGAGGCTGGTCCCTCCAGCCTCCCTCGTGAGGCTGGTCCTGCCAGTGGTCCTCGCGAGGGCGGTCACGCCATCCGTGGCGAAGGCCACGGTCTTCCCGTCGTCCACCGCCTCTTCCTCCTCCTCGGCCATAGCCCCTGTCGTTGCGCTCTGGGCATCGGCCGATTCGCCCATCTCGCACAGCTCTGAGCTCTTGACATTCATTGGTATTGTGGGTGTGGAGGTCGTGGTACATGTAGTACCGTCCACCCTTACATGACTCAAGATGATCCCTGCCTCGCTTGGTGTTCGGTTCCGCTGCTAGCACGGCAGCCCCCTTGCGCTTCACGTCGTTGGCCTTCAGCTTCTTTTCTTCCGGGTCGGCTGCCGGGAGCTCGAGAAGGGAGAGACGCCCTTCCTCAGCCCTAGCGCACTTGGTCGCCAAGTTGAACAGCTCCAGGGATGTGCACAGGTTTTCATCGATTGCTAGCTCTTCCTTCATCTTGACGTTGCGCACGCCGTCAGAGAAGGCTGAGATGATGGCTTCTTCAGTCACTTTGGGGATCTTGAAGCGAGCGTACTTGAAGCGCTGGATGTACTTCTGCAGGGTTTCTCCTGGATGTTGCTTGATGCGGCGCAGGTCGCTCATGGCCGGGAGCCGGTCGCGAGTGCCCTGGAAGTTGGTGATGAAGCGGGTGCGCATCTCGCTCCAGGAGGAGATCGTGCTGGGCGCCAGGTTCAGGAGCCAGCTGCGGGCGCCGTCCTTGAGCGCCATGGGGAACCAATTCGCCATGACCTTCTCGTCTCCATTGGCGGCTACGATGCCCAGCTCATAGAGCTGCAGGAACACCACGGGGTCCGCTGTGCCATCTTAGCGGGGAGGGAGGTCAGGCTTGAACTTGCCTGGCTATGTGACACCGCGCAGCTCGGGGCTGAAGGCTACGCAACCCGCCGTGGCCACCGGCGCCCCTTGCTGGTGCTGGACTCGTTCTTGCGGGTCACCACGCGCCGCCACTGGGAGCAGCGCGGGGTTTGTCGTGGAGGCGCTGGGGACCGATCTTGGCACGCCGGCGCTGGGAGCACGCGAGCACCTTCCCGGGGACATGGGATCTCCTGGCAGCTCCTTTCTTTCTATGCTGGCGCTAGACGTGGAGGGTCTCGTCCTGGGGCTGCGTGCCTTGGAGCTCCCGCGGAGGCGCCTCCTGATCCTCGCCGCCTGCACGGGATGGAGGGCGAGGAAGCGAGAGGGACCGCAAGAGGGAGCCCCCTGCGGCACTGACGAGCTCGGTGATGCTGGCGAGCCAGTCCTCGTAGAGGTCGTCGACGGGGCGATAGTGCAGGAGCTCCCGCGCTAAGAGCAGTGAGGCGTACGCATCCATGATTTCGAGACGGGCGTGAGACGACGAGCCAGCTGGAGTAAGCGATGTGGTGGCGGTGCGGCCATCCCGCCGCACCGAGGGGTGCTGGGATGAGGCCTGCTGCTCGTTCCCCGCCGGGCCGGTGGCGGCGTTGGCGGCAGGAGATGGGGAACGACGAGGGGGGCCACCGACGGGCGCCGTTTTTGCGACGCGAGCGGCATGAGCAGCCCGGCGCTCGACGCGAGCCCGACGAGCGTTAGCCATGGACACGACGGAAGATCACATGCGAACAACGGAAGGAAGATTCCGGCGCACCCCAACCTGGCGCGCCAAATGTCGGGTTTCGGGTTCTGGTAGACCCTTGAGGTTCGAACACTGGGGTGTGCGCGGAGATCTCTCCCCTGCCAATCTACGTCTGATCCTCTCGTGCGAACTAAGATGAAAAAAATGATGAACAACACAAGAGACACGATGTTTATACTGGTTCGGGCCACCGTTGTGGTGTAATACCCTACTCTAGTGTGTGGTGTGGTGGATTGCCTCTGGGGCTGATGGTGGACAGTACAAGGGAAGAACAGCCTCGAGAGAACTGCTAGGGTGAGTTCATTGCCTCTCTCTTTCTCTCTGCTAGGGTTCTACCAGATCTCTCGATGTTCTTGGGGTGTCTAGATGTCAAGATGATGTCTCCGGGTCCCTCTCTACTCTCTGGTGGCTATCTCTATTTATAGAGGCCCTCGGCCTCTCCCCAAATAATGAGCGGGAAGGGCGCCAACAATTGGCCATTTTGAAGGGGAACATCTAGTACAAGTTATCCTGACCAAAGGTGGTCTTCGGCTGCCAAAAGCACCGGCGATGACGCCGCCTTGGGCTCCACGGTGACCTTCGTCCTGCCGTCCGGCTGGTCTTGGTCTCGTTGCACTGGAATGGTAACCTTTGCCTGATGCCTTGGCCTGTGCTTTCCCCCTTTGCACCAAAGGGGAAACAAGGACATTGCACAGGCCGGCGCCCGCCTGGTCTCGATCGTCATGGCTTGCGTCACGGCTTCCTCGCGAGGTACCCCTGCCTTGATCTCTCCGCCTCCTCGCGAGCCTGCCTGATGAGGCTGCCTTTGAGGAAGCTTCCTGTCGTACGCCCCGCGAGGCTTGGCCCCTCGCGAGGGTCTTTGAGCTTGAGCTGATGAAGATGGGCCGCGCTGGGCCCCCGCTTGAGCCACGCCGCAGGCCGCAGGTAGGCAAGCCTGGGGACCCCCGTTCCCAGAACACCGACACTTACAAGCAGAAAGACTGCTCAGATGCCATTGGATCTCAGATCAAACGACCTCGAAGCTCGTATTACCGTAGAGTCCAAGATGCGAGGGCACCTGATGTTTTCTTGCATGGGAGAATATGAGGTTCCCCGCACCGTAGATTCTATGGTGATATGAGTTCACGGAGATCTAACAGCTCATAGTAGGAGGTTTGAATGTTTTTGCAATATACGCCTGTGAGAGTTTGGGAATTGTGCAGAAAGTACAAGTACTACGCATGTGGCATCTGATCACAGATCATACGACCTAGATCTCATATTACCGTATCGGGTAATTAAGCTACGGGGAGCACCTAATATGAGCAACGGGGAGCCGTTGGATCCAAGATGCAGTGGCACACACGAGGCCTGAATATTTTATTTGCAAAAAACCGTTGGAGAGTTTGGAAATTGTGCATAATTACAAAGACTAGTCCCAAGCCATTGGATCTCAGTTCCAACGTTGTAAAAACTCATATCACCATAGCATCTAAGCCGGAGGGTGGATGTGATATTCTATGCCACTGTCATTTTTGTTCGTAAACTTGCAAAATATGTGTAACTTGTGCCGTTACTTGTCTAACCGTGCAAAATGTTTGTTAAAAAAACCATCCTACATTGAAATATCAGAACAACACACGGGGGTCCCACTTGTCATGGATCAAATTTGGACCTAAAACTAACAAATCTGAAAGACGAGATTCGAACTGGCAACCTAGACTACCAAGCGTAAGTCGATGGCCTGAAACAACAACGGTTGGCTTTGTCCCATAACTTGATTTTATACAGTATTATGTTGGGTAGAGTAGAGGGAGTGGCTCGTCAACATGTGCATGACCATTGACTGTAACGCCCATGATGCAGCTATATCACCCACGTGTCGAGGCATGACTTACAGGCATAACCACATTATGGTTTTGTCGCAAGAAGGGTCATCTTTACACAATCCCATGTAATGAACAAGAAAGGGATAAATAGAGTTGGCTTACAATCGCCATGTCACACAATACTTCAATAAATCATACATCATCCAAAGTACACACATAGTCCGACTACGGATAAACCAAATGAAAAGAAGATAACCCCAAATGCTAGATCCCCGATCGTCCCAACTGAGCTCGACTACTGATCATCGGGAAATGGAACATAGTAACGACCAAGGTCCTCGTCGAACTCCCACTTGTGTTCGGTAGCATCACCTGCACTAATATCATCGACACCTGCAACTGTTTTGGTAGTATCTATGAGTCACAAGGACACATCAATCTCAAAACACGGGAGATTAAGACTATTTAAGCTTATGGGTAGGATATGGTAATGAGGTGGAGTTGACGCAAGAGCTAAGAAAATATGGTGGCTAACATACGAGTACGAGAGTAAGATGAGAAGCTACACAATGGTCGTGAAGCTAGAAGTGATCAAGAAGTGATCCTGAACTACTTACGTACAAACATAACCCAAATCATGTTCACTTCCCAGACTTCACTGAAAAGAGACCATCAGGGCTACACACGCGGTTGATTCATTTTAATTAAGTCAAGTGTCAAGTTCTCTACAACTGGATATTAACAAATTCCCATCTGCCACATAACAGCGGGCACGACTCTCGAAAGTTTATACCCTGCAGGGGTGTCCCAACTTAGCCCATCACAAGCTCTCATGATGAACGAAGGATATTCCTTCTCCCAGAAAGAACCGATCAGTCTCGGAATCCCGGTTACAAGACATATCAACAATGGTAAAACAAGACCAGCATGACCGCCGACTGTGTCGACAAATCCCGATAGGAGCTTCACATATCTTGTTCTCAGGGCACACCGTATGAGACATGCTACGAGTAAAACCAACCCTCAAGTTTCCCCAAGGTGGCCCTGCAGTCTACTCGGTTTGGACCAACACTCAGAGGAGCACTGGCCCAGGGGTTAAATAAAGACGACCCTCGGGTTTATAACTCCCAATGAAAATTTTAAGTTGTTCGGCAAATGTAAAACCAAGGTTGGGCCTTGCTGGAGGAGTTTTATACAAAGAGAACTGTCAAGGGGGTCCCATAGCCCCAAGCGCATAAGGAATGCAAAATCAAGGAACATAACACCGGTATGACAGAAACTAGGGCGACAAGAGTGGAACAAAACACCAAGCAAAAGGCCAAGCGTTCCACCCTTTGCAAAGTATATAGATGCATTAATTAAATAAGAGATAATGTGATATCCCGACATATCCATGTTCCAACATGGAACAACCTGCAAGGCACCTGCAACTAGCAACGCTATAAGAGGGGATGAGCTAAAGAGGTAACTTAGCCAAACAACGGTAGCGCGACATAGTGATAGAACGAACAACTAGCAAGCAAAGATAGAAGTGATATCGAGGGTAATGGTCATCTTGCCTGCAAAGTTCTCAGAGTTGTGGAAATCATGATCCTCGTTTACGTACTCAACAGGTTCCTCGTTCACGAACTCGTCTCCCGGCTCTACCAAAAGCAAGAACACCATCAATGGAACAACAAGAAATCATGGTGCAATGCACAAGCAACAAGATGCAAGACATGGCATGGAATGCAAGATATGATGCGCAATGCATATGGGTACTCCGGAAGGAGAAGGATGATCAAGGCATCAAGTTGGCAAACCAAGTATGCTTCTGGAAAGATGAGGTGATTTCGGTCGAAATCGATATAAGGATCACCAGAAACGGATGCACGGTTTGCAAAGGGCAAACAAAACAAGAACGATGCAAATATGCGCTTAACAACATCATAGAACTTAGGATGCATCAAGAAACTATGCTACAACACTCCAATAAGACAACAAAGCAAGTGGCCTGGAAGTACATGTGAAGCTCTACAAATCGTGAACACCGAGCTCGTCCTCGAACTCACTAGAACAAGCTCGAAATAGCATGGCAAAAATGCAAATGATATACAGCTCCACAGACTTTGAGAAAAAAATTGAACATGTCAAAACAACATCAGGTAGCAATGTTTAGATCTAGCAAAAAACATGCTACAAGAACATATCATGGAAAACAAGGGCATGGCATGCTAGAACTAAAGGCATAGAACAAAACTCCCTTACTGAACTTTAGCCAAAGATGCATGGATAAGATGGTAGCATCAATGCAAACATGGCAAATGATATGATGAGTTTCAGACTTAGTAGAAAAACATGACATGGCAGAAACAGATTCATGATAGAAACTTTGCAAGCTCATGCCACTCACCATGAAGAATTTCATGGCATAACAAGGTGACCAACAGTAAGTAGACATACTCATGAAGCTAAGCATGGCAAGAGAAAGTTCATACGGTTCATGTTAACAATCTGCCCAAAACAACATTTAGCAAAAGTAGAGCATGGTAATGACAAGCTACACTACTCCATAATTGCAACGAGAGGATTGAATGGATAGAAGAGTACCACGTCTTCAAAACATTCTTACTGAACTACCTCAAAATATGCATGGTTCTACAGGTAGCAACATGTTTACATAGCATCAAAATGTAACAGGAAAAGACAGCAAAAATAATCTAAGTGTTGAAATCAGCAACATCACATAGCCTACTTTGCATGCTTGTGCTAGTCATCACAAAGCTCATAAAATACAAGGCTTGCACCAATGTAAAGATGGCATGATGAAGCTCATAAAACATGTAGACATCATGCTCATAGGATGCACACACAAAATGCAATGAAAATGACAAATCAACATGTTCTGTTAAATTCCAGCAGACAACATCATATAGCACTTTTGCAATGAGGATTACGGCATCAATATGGACAGTACATGAAGAGCATCACAAGGTGAACATTTTGATATATCATGCAGGCAAAACGGAGTTATGAGAATGGAGATATGACATGATGAACAGGGGCATAAAATGTTAAAGATTTCGGGACTTAGAGAGAACGAGGGGGGTCAACCTTCGGATCTAAGGTTTCACGGAAACCAAGGACGTCGGGGTTCGCCGGAGTTTGTGCCGGAGAGGAGGAAGACGGTGGTCGGCGTGGAAGGAGCTCGCCGGGGAGGTCGGATCCCGCTGGATCTGACCGGTGCTGGCAAGGTCATGTGTGGGGCGGCGGACAGCGGGGCATGGTGAGGCAAAGTCAGGCTGTGCGGCGAACAAGGCGGCGCGCACGCAACGAGTTCGCGGGCGGCACGGCGGATCGGGCGGCGCGCGCGGGCGGAGTTCGCGCGACGATGGGAGGCGACCGGGCCGTGGGGCGCCCACAACGGGCTCGGGCGGGCCGGCAGCGGTGGAGGTGGTGGGGCGCCACGTGGCGGCTGCATACTTGTGCGGGCGGTGGTGGAGGACGCGTCCGGCGTCGCCCGGACGTGTCCGGCGGCGCGGGGAGAGGGGAGCTTGGGTTTTTCCTCGGATTTTTAGTAGGGGACGCATATTTATAGGTAGGGGGAGCTACGAGTGTTCAAATGAGGTGCGGTTTTTGCCCACATGATCGTGATCCAACGACGGAGAGCATGGAGGGTGTTTAGATAGGCTAGTGGGCTGTTTTGGAGGGGTTTTGGGCTGCAGCAATAGAGGGGCTTTTGCGGTTACCCAGTTAACTGTTGGGGCATCAAACGACCTCCAAATGGAATGAAATTTGACAGGCGGCCTACCGGTGATGTACCAAGGCCACTCGACAAATCTCAACCCATTCTGAGAATGTTTTCTCCCGCTCACAAAAAGAGATTTGAGGGGTGCAACGGGTGCATGTGGGAGTGTCAGATCGCGAAACGGACAATGGGGAAAAAGACCGGATGCATGAGACGAACACGAATGCAAATGAGATGCACATGATGACGTGAGATGAAATGCATGACATGAACAAAAAGCAAAATGAAGACAAAAACCCAACCACGAAGGAAATATCATATCACATAGCCGGAAATGGCAAGAGTCGGAGTTACAATTAAGGAAAGTTACATCCGGGGTGTTACATTAACTCACTTACTAGTGGGTCCCAGGTCTGTGATCTCTCTCTCCTCTCCATCGTCTAATGTTTAGACGCACGGGCACACACCCAAAGCGGCGCTAGCTTGCCGTGGGGTTATTATAACTAAAAAAAGCATGGAAAATAGAAGAATCGCCTAGAACAAGAGACGTTGTGGCTGCTCGAGATGGAGCTAACCACACCTATCCTCCGTCCCACGTTAGCATGATGAAGCTCTGTGGCTAGTGGGGTGTTTTAGACAGACTTGTTGGGTCCCGAGGTCGAACCATATGTAGTATGTCTGATACAGTATAATTTTAAACTCACATTTTTCCTCCGTGCCGAGACGTGGCACGCCCTACCGCGCGTTTTCGGGGTCCTCCTGAGTGGTGCACGCATATATTCTTCCATGTCGAGACGTGGGACGCCCTACCGCCCGTTTAATGGGTCCTCCTCGGTCGTAGAACTGAAGCAACTAAATGAGTCGTCAAATCACAAAAGACCACCTTTCCTGCCGAGTACACCAGTGAAGCACGGTGCCTAGCTAGTTGGGCTAGTGCGACCGATTAGCTAGGCCGCCGCCACATTTGTTTCTTCACCCATATTTTTATCTCCTTGCCGGCAGGTAAATTTAAATATCCACCGCGGCATTGCTCTGGTATTTGGGTGTGGCAGGCATGGCAGGATTTTTGATTTTTTGATTGATGGGAGCAGGCGCGGCCGCATTTTTAATTTTTTGACTGACGGGAGCAGGCGCGGCGGCATTTTTTATTTTTTTGATTGAGGGAGTAGGTGCGGCAGCAACTAGTCATGATGACTCCGCCTGTAAAACCCACTGCTCGTTGATGTGAAAAGTTGTCAACTTGTGTTTTCCCATGGTGAAAACCAAAAAATTCACCCTGCTCCTTGGCTGTCTCCCTCCGCCTTCTCGTAGATTGCATTGCCTTTCAGCTGTTTCGCTCCCTTTTCTTCCTCTCCCCATTGCTTCTACCTAGTGCCATGGCGGCACATCAGATCACGGAATTTGAGGTGAAGCGCCAGACACAGGAGCTGCAGGCCAAGGATGCGGAGCATAGGGCCAAGGACGTGGAGCTCCGTGAGCTCAAGGAGGAGAGGAGTCCCATGCTCCTTCATTATGTGCAGGAGTTCATGGACCTTCAAAAGCGGCAGGCGTCCACCACAAAGATGCTCGAGGCATCAGCGACATTGCTGTAGAAAGCAGGAGATACGATAGGCCGTCAGGGGAGCAGGTTGGAGCGCAAGCAGGCCGATCGTGATGAGGACCAGGATCACCTCATCCACTTGGTGGACCAAATTGCCACACACATGTTGCGGCTACGCGATGCCTACCGTCATGCCAGCGTGACCATGCCGACCGTCTAGCTAAACCCGTTCGACCATCCCATCGACTTCAATGAGATGAGGCTTCCTAACCTGGTCTCCTTCTTCAACTATATCTCTGAGGAGCTGAGCCGTCTCCGCACGATGGTGGGGGCGGAGCTGGACAAGGAGGGGTTACGGGTTGCCGTTGCCGTTGCCGGGCGAATCCTCTCAGGGCTCCATCAGTAGAATCCATTTGTGCCATTTGACGTCGTCTTTGACGAGCGGTTGCACCCTGCATCACCAAAGTCACGCGCCTCGAGAAGTAGAGGGACTTCGGTGGTGTTTAGGCATCCTTTGCATGGGCATGTCCATGTCTCGGTGCAACATGACCGTTGGATCAAACTCGGATGGTGCAGATCAGTCACTGTAGCACAAGGCATGTGGGTGTGTTCAGTTGCATTCTCATCTGAATATAGTTGTTCCCTCTTCGTGTATTTGTGTTAACCTACTAGTGTGGACTCATGCACCCTTCATGCACTCTTCCAAACACCCAAAAGTGGGTCAAGAAGGGAACTTTTACTCCCATCCCATGCACCGTTCATATGCCCTGCCTAACATTGATTCGTGCTTCATATGGTTCATGTTTCATGGAGTACTGTCGCACCATACTCTCCGTGCGCTATAGACCTAGGTCTGTTAACATTGATCTCACCGTTCATTCTCAACCGGACAGTCAAAAAAGAGGTACTATGGTACATTACAGTTCATATAGTTGACATACACACAACATCATTTGTTGTCGTCATATCTTACTACGCTAGCAACAAGATTATGTAGTACTGACGTATGAACCACTGGACATGCCTAGTAGTAGGAGCACTGTGTATGTTCAAGTGGCTGCAGTGTTTCGCACTCATCCATCGTAAGAGTGGAAACGCTTGTTGTAATCATTTTTTCTTTAGAAAAATAGTGGACACGTTCTACCGTACGGATTCTCCTGGATGGTCGTCAGGAACCTTGCTACTCACTTTTGCTGACGTGTGGGATAGCCAGCATCGGGGTCCACCAGCCATGCACTAAATTAATCCGTAGTAGAGTGCCCAACTGCATGGAAGACTACCCCAATCGAAGCGCCGCAGTAATGCCCAATGAGCTGTCAAATCACACAACCCCCTCCTTTCCAGCAGTAAGTTGGACGGACTAAGCAACCATCATTTCACTCTTCCCTCTTAGCTTCCTATCTTGAAGAAAACCCCCAGTCGCTTCTCCCTCATCTTGTTCCTCATTTCTTCAAGAAAACCCCAACCTGCTTCTGCTATTGTTCTTCTCTCCCAAAGAAGGAAAGGTGAGCGCATCAATGGTGTTGATTCTGGCCAAGGCCCGGTCTTGCAACCCCGAGACTGATCCTATAACTTCCTTTCTGTTCTTCTTTTGGGTTTGTGATTATGGTTTCTTTTCTTTTTTTTCTATTTGACAATTTCTTGATGGACGCTGGAGCACCGGCCAAAGTAATGTCTATGGCTCTGACCAAAACCATAGAGGCTCATGGTACGAAGAAGCGCAAGCACCCTGCAGAGACTACCGCAGACAAGCTCAAAGCCCCCCTCTTCGGGATCCCTCATTAAGCAAGTCCGGGTAATATCTCTTCTTGACGATTTTTTTCTCGATCTTGATTGTGTTTTTTCATCTAACACACGGTACTAGTACTAGTAGTACAACTTTCTGGGTAATCTTGCATGTGATTTTTGTGTGCCAAATGACGGTTCTAAATTCCCCTTTTGACCAAAACATGTGAGAGGTTGACACTGATTTCTTATAGATTACTTTCAACTACTTTATGAACATAAATGCTATCTTTGAAGAGGGTATATTTTCCTCAGTAACTTGTGTTATGGATATTGCAACTAATCCCTCTGCTCTCATGCCTTTGAAGACATGTTCTAGTGTCTTTGTTCACTCATTTCTGTGCGTATACGTAGTCATATATGGAGTAAAATATCGAATATCATCTTATATTTCTGAACGAAGGTAGTAATAAAATATCTGGATTCTATTTGAATTAGAACTAGGTCCGCGGTGGATATGAAGTTCTCAAATTCATGCCGTGTGAACTGGAAGGCCTGAGGATGAGTTCTACTGCTAAACTATCCAGCTGTTGTGTCCTTGTCGCCACGTGTCCTGAACTAGTGTTTTCCTGTAGCATTGTTGTCAGGCGTGTTCTCGAGGTTGTACTTGACCACAACAATTTCCTGGCTGTGCCTTCGATTACGAAGGGTGTGGTTCTTGTAAAGCTTCTTGACAAATCTAATGCAGCATGTCTTCATCGTCATGTTTATGAGTGGATAGACCACTCTGTTGGGTTCTCCAAGGTTGACGAGATGGTGATGGTGCCGGTAGACATCTCCCACGAAGTCCATGGCCTAGTCAGTTATGAGGGGTTCATCCCGTAGGTCAGTGGCAAGAAATAGTCCGCAGAGTTTAATTAGTGCAACTTTGCTTGTCTGTAGTAAGTACTATTGTTCAGTACCTAATTTGTGTTTGTGAACCCTATATTGTTTAGTATTGCCGCTTTTGGTGTGTGGTGAGTCTTGAGAACAGTCTATGTTAATGTCTGTCCACTCAATTCAGTCTGTATATTTTGAAGTATCCAGATCATCTTTTTTGTGAGGACGGTTTATCAATTATGGTTACACTCCAAATATATGTATGCATTGCAGGGTTTATCACACCCACCAGGATTTCCAGTCCCATGGATCTTCGATCCATAGGATTTGTCATGATATTTGGACTGTCCTGCTTGTGGGAGTAGGCGGGGGCCCTGCATGCCACCCGTAGTTGGATAATCAATCTTCTGTTTAGTACTTCCACATTGTGGTTTCCTGGTAAGGATTCACTCGTGTCACATCAAGTAAATCTTATTGATTTACTCACTAAATCTTATTGATTTAGTGTACGGTTTTCTTTCCTTTGCTGCAATTTTACGATGCAGGTTTTCACATGTGACATTTATCCTAGAACAAACCATTTGGTGTGCTCCACGATGGATATTTTTGCAGGTTTCACTTCTTATGTCATGTTTGTAATGAAGGCATTGTCCATCACTTATATTACTGGAAAAACTTGGATCAGTGTGTTGTTTGAGTACAAGCTGAATCCCTATGATGAACTGTAGTTTGGTTTAACAAACACGCCACAGTTACTCCTTCTCACGTTTAAAAGAAATGAAGAAAAAGACTGGATCACAGTCACAGAGACTACTCAAGTTAGAAAGCTAATCATAGCTGACCAGAGACGATCACCACTGTCTCGCACATCGGTACCACCTTCAGCAACGGATCGAGCATCGGCAGTTGCTCTAGCACTGACAGCGGCAGCAGCTCAGTCTGATCCAGCTGAGGATTGGGCACTAACCATCAGCGGATCAGGATAATCTACTGGAGGATCAGGCATCGACACCGGCAACTGCTCCGACACCGGCACCTGCTCTACAAGGATCACCATCTGCGGTAGCAGCAGTGGCACTACCAGTCACATTGGCATAGGATCCACCAATGGCTTCGGCACCTGAACCAACACTTGCACTTGCATCTGCTCCGGCCCATGCAGCGGCAACGGAATCAATAGTTGCACCGGCAACAGACTGGGCTGCAGTTCGTACTTCATATACCAAAGTCCTTACAAAAACCAACGTGTCCACCTTCTTGGTAAGCATTGGCCGCCCAAGTGCTTCGTTCTTTTTCATTGCATGTTGTTTCACATGATTCACTATGTTGATCTAATTGATTGTGTATGTCTTCTTGTTTGCAAACAGAGAATTCCTAGAGCAACGAGGGAGTCGTTCAACAATCCGAGAGACCGTGGCCAAGTTTCTCTTACCATGCGCAGCCTTGGTGTGAATGAACCTGCTCAATATACCATAACTACAAAGGATGGTCGCATGATGATTGATGCTAAAGATGGTCACGGTTTAAATCTAAATCATATCTTGCGGTTGGGGATGATGCCAATGAAGGAAATATGCCCTAGAGGAAATAATAAAATTGTTGTTTATATTTCCTTATATCATGACAAATGTTTATTATTCATGCTAGAATTGTATTAACCGGAAACTTAGTACATGTTTGAATACATAGACAAACAGAGTGTCACTAGTATGCCTCTACTTGACTAGCTCGTTGAATCAATGATGGCTATGTTTCCTGACCATGGACATGAGTTTTCATTTGATTAACGTGATCACATCATTAGGGAATGATGTGATTGACTTGACCCAACCATTAGCTTAGCACGATGATCATTTAGTTTTTTCTATTGCTTTCTCCATAACTTATACACGTTCCTATGACTATGAGATTATGCAACTCCCGAATACCGGAGGAACACTTAGTTTGCTATCAAACGTCACAATGTAATTGGGTGACTATAAAGATGCTCTACAGGTGTCTCCGATGGTGTTTGTTGAGTTGGCATAGATCGAGATTAGGATTTGTCACTCCGAGTATCGGAGAGGTATCTCCGGGCCCTCTCGGTAATGCCCATGACTATAAGCCTTGCAATGAATGTGACTAATGAGTTAGTTGCGGGATGATGCATTACAGAACGAGTAAAGAGACTTGCCGGTAACGAGATTGAACTAGGTATTGAGATACCGACAATAAAATCTCGGGCAAGTAACATACCGATGACAAAGGGAACAATGTATGTTGTTGTGCGGTTTGACCGATAAAGATCTTCGTAGAATATGTAGGAACCAATATGAGCATCCAGGTTCCGCTATTGGTTATTGACTGGAGATGAGTCTTGGTCATGTCTACATAGTTCTCAAACATGTAGGGTCCGCATGCTTAACGTTCGGTGATTAACGGTATTATGAGTTTAAGTGTTTTGATGTACCGAAGGTAGTTCGGAGTCTCGGATATGATCACGGACATGACGAGGAGTATCGAAATGGTCGAGAAGTAAAGATCGATATATTGGAAGCCTATGTTTGGACATCGAAATGGTTCCGGATGAGTTCGGTCATTTTGTAGATTACCGGGAGGTTACGGTAACCCCCGGGGAGTATATGGGCCTTACTGGGCCTTAGTGGAATAGAGGAGAGGAAGGGAAAAGGTGGGAGGCGCACCCCCCTAGCCTAATCCGAATTGGGTGGGGGCCGCCCCCCCTTTCCTTCCCCTTCTCCTCTCCTTCCTTCTCTCCTACTCCTACTACTTGGAAGGGGGGAATACTACTCCCGCTGGGAGTAGGACTCCCCTACGGCGCGCCCTAGAGGGCCGGCCCTCCCCCCTCCTCCACTCCTTTATATACGAGGGAGGGGGTCACCCCATAGACGCACAAGTTCATCATTGTCTTAGCCGTGTGCGGTGCCCCCTCTACCATGATCCACCTCGATCATATCGTCATAGTGCTTAGGCGAAGCCCTGCGCTGGTAGCTTCATCATCACCGTCATCACCCCATCGTGCCGATGAAGCTCTCCCTCGACACTCAGCTGGATCAAGAGTTCGTGGGACATCACCGAGCTGAACGTGTGCAGATCGCGGAGGTGCCGTACTTCCGGTACTAGGATCAGTCGGATCATGAAGACGTACGACTACATCAACAGCGTTGTCATAACTCTTCCGCTTACGGTCTACGAGGGTACATGGACAACACTCTTCCCTCTCATAGCTATGCATCACCATGATAGATGTTACGTGTGCGTGGGATTTTTTTTTGAAATTACTACGTTCCCCAACAGTGGCATCCGAGCCAGGTCTATGCGTAAATGTTATATGCATAAGTAGAACACAAAGGAGATGTGGGCGTGGGTATATACATATTGCTTGCCGTCACTAGTTGATTCTTGATTCGGCGGTATTGTTGGATGAAGCGGCCCAGACCGACATTACGCGTACGCTTACACGAGACTGGTTCTACCGACGTGCTTCGCACACATGTGGCTGGTGGGTGTCAGTTTCTCCAACTTTAGTTGAATCGTATTCAATGAACAAGGTTCTTTCTGAAGATCAAAAAGCAATCACTATAACGCGTTCTGGTTTTTGATACGTAGGTAAGAACGGTTCTTGCTCAGCCCGTAGCAGCCATGTAAAATTTGCAACAACAAAGTAGAGGACGTCTAACTTGTTTTTGTGAAGCATGTTGTGATGTGATATGGTCAAGACATGATGCTAAATTTTATTGTATGAGATGATCATGTTCTGTAACACAATTATCGGCAACTGGCAGGAGCCATATGGTTGTCGCTTTATTGTATGAAATGCAATCTCCATGTAATTGCTTCACTTTATCACTAAGCAGTAGCGATAGTCGTAGTAGCAATAGTTGGCGAGACGACAACGATGCTTCGATTAAGATCAAGGTGTCAAGCCGGTGACTATGGTGATCATGACGGTGCTTTGGAGATGGATATCAAAAGCACAAGATGATGATGACCATATCATATTACTTATATTGATTGCATGTGATGTTTATCCTTTATGCATCTTATTTTTCTTAGTTCAACGGTAGCATTATAAGATGATCTCTCACTAAATTTCAATGTATAAGTGTTCTCCCTGAGTATGCACCGTTGGTATAGTTCGTCGTGCCGAGACACCACGTGATGATCGAGTGTGATAAGCTCTATGTTCACATACAATGGGTGCAAGCCAGTTTTGCACACTCAGAATACTCGGGTTAAACTTCGAGCCTAGCATATGTAGATATGGCCTCGGAACACTGAGACCGAAAGGTCGAGCATGAATCATATAGTAGATATGAGCAACATAGTGATGTTCACCGTTGAAAACTACTCCATCTCACCTGATGATCGGACATGGTTTAGTTGATATGGATCACGTGATCACTTAGATGATTAGAGAGATGTCTATCTAAGTGGGAGTTCTTAAGTAATTTGATTAATTGAACTTTAATTTATCATGAACTTAGTACCTGATAGTATTTTGCATGTTTATGTTGTTGTAGACAGATGTCCCGTGTTGTTGTTCCATTGAATTTTAATGTGTTCCTAGAGAAAGCTAAGTTCAAAGATGATGGTAGCAACTACATGGACTGGGTCCGTAACTTGAGGATTATCCTCATTGCTGCACAGAAGAATTACGTCCTGGAAGCACCGCTAAGTGACAAACCCACTGCAGGAGCAACGCCAGATGTTGTGAACACCTGGCAGAGCAAAGTTGATGACTACTTGATAGTTCAGTGTGCCATGCTTTATGTCTTATTACCGGGACTTCAACTACGTTTTGAACGTCATGGAGCGTATGAGATGTTCCAGGAGTTGAAGTTAATATTTCAAGAAAATGCCCGGATTCAGAGATATGAAGTCTCCAATAAGTTCTACAACTGCAAAATGGAGAAGAATAGTTCTGTCAGTGAACATATACTCAGAATGTCTGGGTACCACAACCACTTGACTCGGCTGGGAGTTAATCTTCCTGATGATAGTGTCATTGACAGAGTTCTTCAATAACTGACTCCAAGCTATAAGAGCTTCATGATGAACTATAATATGCAAGGGATGGATAAGACGATTCCTGAGCTCTTTGCAACGCTAAAGGCTGCGGAGGTAGAAATCAAGAAGTAGCATAAAGTGTTGATGGCCAACAAGACCACTAGTTTCAAGAAAAAGGGTAAAGGAAAGAAGGTAAACTTCAAGAAGAATAGCAAGCCAGTTGCTGCTCAAGTGAAGAAACCCAAGTCTGGACCTAAGCCTGAGACTGAGTGCTTCTACTACAAAGGGACTGGTCACTAGAAGCGGAACTGCCCCAAGAATTTGGCGGAGAAGAATGATGGCAAAGTGGAAGGTATATTTGATATACATGTTATTGATGTGTACCTTACTAATCCTCACAGTAGTGCTTGGGTATTTGATGCTGGTTTAGTTGCTAACATTTGCAACTCGAAACAGGGGCTACAGATTAAGCGAAGATTGGCTAAGGACGAGGTGACGATTCACGTGGGAAATGGTTCCAAAGTCGGTGTGATCACCGTCGGCACGCTACCTCTACATCTACCTTCGGGATTAGTTTTAGACCTAAATAATTGTTATTTGGTGCTAGCGTTGAGCATGAAAATTATATCTGGATCTTGTTTGATGCGAGACGGTTATTCATTTAAATTAGAGAACAATGGTTGTTCTATTTATATGAGTAATATCTTTTATGGTCATGAACCCTTGATGAATGGTCTATTTTTACTAAATCTTGATAGTAGTGATACACATGTTCATAGTATTGAAGCCAAAAGATGCAGAGTTAATAATGATAGTGCAACTTATTTGTGGCACTGCCGTTTGTGTCATATTGGTGTAAAGCGCATGAAGAAACTCCATTTTGATGGACTTCTGGAATCACTTGATTATGAATCACTTGGTACTTGCGAACCATGCCACATGGGAAAGATGACTAAAACTCCGTTCTCCGGAACAATGGAGCGAGCAACAGAGTTATTACAAATCATACATACTAATGTATGTGGGCCAATGAACATTAAGGCTTGCGGCGGATATCATTATTTTCTCACCTTCACAAATGATTTGAGCGTATATGGGTGTATCTACTTAATGAAACATAAGTCTGAAACATTTGAAAAGTTCAAAGAGTTTCAGAGTGAACTGGAAAATCATCGTAACAAGAAAGTAAAGTTTCTACGATATGATCATGGAGGAGAATATTTGAGTTACGAGTTTGGTCTTCATTTGAAACAATGCGGAATAGTTTCGCAACTCACGCCACCCGGAACACCACAGCGTAATGGTGTGTCCGAATGAAGTAATCGTACTTTACTAGATATGGTGGGATCTATGATTTCTCTTACTGATTTACCGCTATCGTTTTGGGGTTATGCTTTAGAGACGGCTGCATTCACGTTAAATAGGGAACCATCTAAATCTGTTGAGACGACACCTTATGAACTATTGTTTGTCAAGAAATCAAAGTTGTCGTTTCTTAAATTTGGGGCTGTGATGCTTATGTGAAAAATCTTCAACCTGATAAGCTCGAACCCAAATCGGACAACTGTGTCTTCATAGGATACCCAAAGGAGACTGTTAGGTACACCTTTTATCACAGATCCGAAGGCAAGATATTCGTTGCTAAGAATGGATCCATTCTAGAGAAGGAGTTTCTCTCGAAAGAAGTGAGTGGGAGGAAAGTAGAACTTGATGAAGTAATTTTACCTGCTCCCATATTGGAAAGTAGTTCATCACTGAAATCAGTTCCAGTGATTCCTACACCAGTAAGTGAGGAAGCTAATGATGATGATCATGAAACTTCTGATCAAATTACCACCGAACCTCGTAGGTCAACCAAAGTGAGATCCGCACTAGAGTGGTACGGTAATCCTGTTCTGGATGTCATGTTACTTGACCATGACGAACCAACGAACTATGAGGAAGTGATGATGAGCCCAGATTCCACAAAATGGCTTGAGGCCATGAAATCTGAGATGGGATCCATGTATGAGAAAAAAACTGTGGACTTTGGTTGACTTGCCCGATGATCGGCAGGCCATAGAGAATAAATGGATCTTCAAGAAGAAGACTGACACTGACGGTAATGTTACCGTCTACAAAGCTCCACTTGTTGCAAAAGGTTTTCGACCAGTTCAAGGAGTTGACTACGATGAGACCTTCTCACCCATAGCGATGCTTAAGTCCGTCCGAATGATGTTAGAAATTGCCGCATTTTATGATTATGAAATTTGGCAAATGGATGTCAAAACTGCATTCCTTAATGGATATCCTAAAGAAGAGTTGTATATGATGCAACCAGAAGGTTTTGTCAATCCAAAAGGTGCTAACAAAGTGGGCATGCTCCAGCGATCCATTTATGGACTGGTGGAAGCCTCTCGGAGTTGGAATATACGCTTTGATTGTGTGATCAAAGCATATGGTTTTATATAGACTTTTGGAGAAGCCTGTATTTACAAGAAATTGAGTGGGAGCTCTATAGCATTTCTGATATTATATGTGGATGACATATTGTTGATCGAAAATGATATTGAATTTCTGAATAGCATAAAAGGATACTTGAATAAGAATTTTTCAATGAAAGACCTCGGTGAAGCTTCTTATATATTAGGCATCAACATCTATAGATATAGATCAAGACGCTTAATTGGACTTTCACAAAGCAGATGCCTTGATAAAGTTTTGAAGAAGTTCAAAATGGATCAGGAAAAGAAAGGGTTCTTGCCTGTATTAAAAGGTGTGAAATTGAGTTAGACTCAATGTCCGACCACTGCAGAAGATAGAGAGAAAATGAAAGTCATTCCCTATGCTTCAGCCATAGGTTCTATCATGTATGCTATGCTGCGTACCAGACCTGATGTGTGCCTTGCTATTAGTTTACCAGGGAGGTACCAAAGTAATCTGGGAGTGGATTACTGGACAGCGGTCAAGAACATCCTGAAATACCTGAAAAGGACTAAGGATATGTTTCTCATATATGGAGATGACAAAGAGCTCGTCGTAAATTGTTATGTCGATGCAAGCTTTGACACTGATCCGGATGACTCTAAGTCACAAACCGGATACATGTTTTCATTAAATGGTGGAGCTGTCAGTTGGTGCAGTTCCAAGCAGAGCGTCGTGGCGGGATCTTCGTGTGAAGCGGAGTACATAGCTGCTTTGGAAGCAGCAAATGAAGGAGTTTGGATGAAGGAGTTCATATCCGATCTAGGTGTAATACCTAGTGCATCGGGTCCAATGAAAATCTTTTGTGACAATACTGGTGCAATTTCCTTGGCAAAGGAATCCAGATTTCACAAGAGAACCAAGCACATCAAGAGACACTTCAATTCCATCCACGATCAAGTCAAGGAGGGAGACATAGAGATTCGCAAGATACATACGGATTAGAATGTTGCAGACCCGTTGACTAAGATTCTCTCACGAGCAAAACATGATCAACACCAAGACTCCATGGGTGTTAGAATCATTACAATCTAATTTGGATTATTGACTCTAGTGCAAGTGGGAGACTGAAGGAAATATGCCCTAGAGGCAATAATAAAGTCGTTATTTATATTTCCTTATATCATGATAAATGTTTATTATTCATGCTAGAATTGTATTAACCGGAAACTTAGTACATGTGTGAATACATAGACAAACAGAGTGTCGCTAGTATGCCTGTACTTGACTAGCTCATTGAATTAATGATGGTTATGTTCCCTGACCATAGACATGAGTTGTCATTTGATTAACAGGATCACATCATTAGAGAATGATCTGATTAATTTGACCCATCTGTTAGCTTAGCACGATGATCATTTAGTTTGTTGCTATTGCTTTCTCCATAACTAATACATGTTCCTATGACTATGAGATCATGCAACTCCCGAATACCAGAGGAACACTTAGTGTGCTATCAAACGTCACAGCGTAACTGCGTGACTATAAAGATGCTCTACAGGTGTCTTCGATGGTGTTTGTTGACTTGGCATAGATTGAGATTAGGATTTGTCACTCCGAGTATCGGAGAGGTATCTCTAGGCCCTCTCGGTAATGCACATCACTATAAGCCTTGCAAGCAATGTGACTAATGAGTTAGTTTCAGGATGATGCATTACGGAATGAGTAAAGAGGCTTGCCGGTAACGAGATTGAACTAGGTATTGAGATACCGACGATCAAATCTCGGGCAAGTAACATACAGATGGGAAAGGGAACAATGTATGTTGTTGTGTGGTTTGACCGATAAAAATCTTCTAGAATATGTAGGAACCAATATGAGCATCCAGGTTCCTCTATTGGTTATTGACCGGAGATGAGTCTCGGTCATGTCTACATAGTTCTCGAACCCGTAGGGTCCACACGCTTAACGGTCGGTGATGATCAGTATAATGAGTTTATGTGTTTTGATGTACCGAAGGTAATTTGGAGTCCCGGATATGATCCCGGACATGACGAGGAGTCTCGAAATGGTCGAGACATAAAGATCGATATATTGGAACCCCCCGGGGAGTATATGGGCCTTATTGGGCCTTAGTGGAATGGAGGAGAGGAAGGGAAAAGGTGGGAGGCGCGCCCCCCTAGCCCAATCCGAATTGGGTGGGGGCCGCCCCCCTTTCCTTCCCCCTCTCCTCCCCTTACTTCTCTCCTACTCCTACCACTTGGAAGGGGGGAATCCTACTCCCGGTGGGAGTAGGACTCTCCTAGGGCGCGCCATAGAGGGCCAGCCCTCCCCCCTCCTCCACTCATTTATATACGGGGGAGGGGGCACCCCATAGACACAAAAGTTGATCATTGTCTTAGCCAAGTGCGGTGCCCCCCTCCACCATAATCCACCTCGGTCATATCTTCGTAGTGCTTAGGCGAAGCACTGTGCCAGTAGCTTCATCATCACCGTCATCACGTCGTCGTGCTGACGAAGCTCTATCTCGACACTGCTACCTCTTGAGCACTGCATTGGTTTTCCCTTGAAGAGGGAAGGGTGATGCAGCAAAGTAGCATAAGTATTTCCCTCAGTTTTTGAGAACCAAGGTATCAATCCAGTAGGAGGCTACACGTGAGTCCCTCGTACCTGCACAAAACCAATAACTCCTCGCAACCAATGCGATAAGGGGTTGTGAATCCCTTCACGGTCACTTACGAGAGTGAGATCTCATAGATATGATAAGATAATATTTTTGATATTTTTATGATAAAGATGCAAAGTAAAATAAAAGCAAAGGAAATAATTAAGTATTGGAAGATTAATATGATGAAGATAGACCCGAGGGCCATAGGTTTCACTAGTGGCTTCTCTCAAGAGCATAAGTATTTTACGGTGGGTGAACGAATTACTGTTGAGCAAATGACAAAATTGAACATATTTATGAGAATATCTAGCTATGATCATGTATATAGGCATCACGTCCGAGACAAGTAAACCGACTCCTGCCTGCATCTACTACTATTACTCCACTCATCGACCACTATCCAGCATGCATCTAGAGTATTAAGTTCATGAAAACAGAGTAATGCCTTAATCAAGATGACATGATGTAGAGGGATAAATTCATGCAATATGATAAAAACCCCATCTTGTTATCCTCGATGGCAACAATACAATAAGTGCCTTGATGCCCCTACTGTCACTGGGAAAGGACACCACAAGATTGAACCCAAAGCTAAGCACTTCTCCCATTGCAAGCAAGATCAATCTAGTAGGCCAAACCAAACTGATAATTCGATGAGACTTGCAAATATAACCAATCATACATAAAAGAATTCAGAGAAGGTTCAAATATTGTTCATAGATAATCTTGATCATAAACCCACAATTCATCGATCTCAACAAACACACCGCAAAAAGAAGATTACATCGAATAGATCTCCATAAGAGAGGGGGAGAACATTGTATTGAAATCCAAAAAGAGAGAAGAAGCCATCTAGCTAATAACTATGGACCCGAAGGTCTGAGGTAAACTACTCACACTTCATCGGAGAGGCTATGGTCTTGATGTAGATGCCCTCCGTGATGGATGCCCCCTCCGGCGGAGCTCCGGAATAGACCCCAAGATGGGTTCTCATGGATACAGGAAGTTAAGGCGGTGGAATTAGGGTTCTGGCTCTGTATCTAATCGTTTGGGGGTACGTAGGTATATATAGGAGGAAGGAGTACGTCGGTGGAGCAACAGGGGGCCCACGAGGGTGGAGGGCATGCCTAGGGGTGTAGGCGCGCCCCCTACCTCGTGGCTTCCTCCTTTGTTTCTTGACATAGGGTCCAAGTCTCCTGGATCATGTTCGGTGAGAAAATCATGTTCCCGAAGGTTTCATTCCGTTTGGACTCTATTTGATATTCCTTTTCTTCGAAACCCTAAAATAGGCAAAAAAAACAGCAATTCTGGGCTAGGGCTCCGGTTAATAGGTTAGTCCCAAAAATAATATAAAAGTGGATAATAAAGCCCAATAATGTCCAAAATAGTAGATAATATAGCATGGAGCAATCAAAAATATAGATATGTTGGAGACGTGTCAAGCATCCCCAAGCTTAATTCCTGCTCGTCCTCAAGTAGGTAAATGATAAAAACAGAATTTTTGATGTGGAGTGTTACTTGGCATAATTTTAATGTAATTCTTCTTAATTGTGGTATGAATATTCAGATCCGAAAGATTCAAGATAAAAGTTCATATTGACAAATAATAATAATACTTCAAGCATACTAACTAAGCAATTATTTCTTCTCAAAATAACGTGGCCAAAGAAAGTTCATCCCTACAAAATCATGTAGTTTATCCATGCTCCGTTTTCGTCACACAAGAATGCTCTCATCATGCACAACCCCGATGACAAGCCAAGCAATTGTTTCATACTTTAGTAATCTCAAACCTATAAACTTTCACGCAATATATGAGCGTGAGCCATGGAGATAGCACAATGGGTGGAATATAATATGATGATGGGGGTTATGTGGAGAAGACAAGAAAGGAGAAGGTCTCACATCAACGAGGCTAATCAATGGGCTATGGAGATGCCCATCGATTGATGTTAATGCAAGGAGTAGGGATTTCCATGCAACGGATGCACTAGAGCTATAAATGTATGAAAGCTCAACAAAAGAAACTAAGTGGGTGTGCATCCAACTTGCTTGCTCACGAAGACCTAGGGCACTTGAGGAGGCCCATTGTTGGAATATACAAGCCAAGTTCTATAATGAAAAATTCCCACAAGTATATGAATGTGACAAAACAGAGACTCTCTATCATGAAGATTATGGTGCTACTTTGAAGCACAGGTGTGGCAAAGGATAGTAGCATTGTCCCTTCTCTCTTTTTATCTCTCTTTTTTTGGGCCTTCTCTTTTTTATGGCCTTTCTCTCCCCCTTTTTTTTATTTCGTCACTTGGGACAATGCTCTAGAAAATGATGATCATCACACTTCTATTTATTTATAACGCAATAATTACAACTCGATGCTAGAATAAAAGATGACTCTATATGAATGCCTCCGGCGGTGTACCGGGATATGCAATGAAACAAGAGTGACATGTATGAAAGAATTACGAAGAGTGGCTTTGCCACAAATACTATGTCAACTACATGATCATGCTAAGCAATACGACAATGATGAATGTGTCATGATAAACGGAATGGTGGAAAGTTGCATGGCAATATATCTAGGAATGGCTATGGAAATGCCATAATGGGTAGGTATGGTGGTTGTTTTGAGGAAGATATAAGGAGGTTTATGTGTGAAAGAGCGTATCATATCACGGGGTTTGGATGCACCGGCGAAGTTTGCACCAACTCTCAATGTGAGAAAGGGCAATGCACGGTACCGAAGAGGCTAGCAATGATGGAAGGGTGAGAGTGCCTATAATCCATGGACTCAACATTAGTCATAAAGAACTCACATACTTTTTGCAAAAATCTACAAGTCATCAAAAACCAAGCACTACGCGCATGCTCCTAGGGGGATAGATTGGTAGGAAAAGACCATCGCTCGTCCCCGACCGCCACTCATAAGGAGGACAATCAAAGAACACCTCATGTTTCAAATTTTTACATAACGTTTACCATACGTGCATGCTACGGGACTTGCAAACTTCAACGCAAGCATTTCTCAAATTCACAACTACTCAACAGCCACGATTTTGATATTATTACCTCCATATCTCAAAACAATCATCAAGCAACAAACATCTCTTAGTATTCAAAACACTCATAATATTTTTTTACTAATCTTGAATACCTAGCATATTAGGATTATTTAAGAAAATTACCATGCTATTTAAGACTCTAAAATAATCTAAGTGAAGCATGAGAGATCAATAGTTTCTATCAAACAAATCCACCGCCGTGCTCTAAAAGATATAAGTGAAGTACTAGAGCAAAACTATATAACTCAAAAGATATAAGTGAAGCACATAGAGTATCCTAACAAATTCCAAGTCATATATGGCTCTCGCAAAAGGTGTGTACAGAAAAGATGATTGTGTTAAACTAAAAATAAAAGTCTCAAATCATACAAGAATCTCCAAGCAAAACAAATATCATGTGGTGAATAAAAATATAGCTCCAAGTAAAGTTACCGAAGGAAGTAGATGAAAGAGGGGATGCTTTGGCTTTTAGGTGTCCTTAGATTATCTTGGGGGTGCCATGGGCACCCCCAATCTTAGGCTTTTGACACTCCTTGTTCCATAATCCATCAAATCTTCACCCAAAACTTGAAAACATCACAACACAAAACTTAAAGTAGAAAATCTCGTGAGCTTCGTTAGCGAAAGAAAACAAAAGACCACTTCAAGGTACTGTAATGAACTCATTATTTATTTATATTGGTGTTAAACCTTATGTATTCCAACTTCTCTATGGTTTATAAACTATTTTACTAGCCAAAGTTTCATCAAAATAAGCAAACAACACACGAAAAACAGAATCTGTCAAAAATAGAACAGTCTGTAGTAATCTGTAACTACCGCAAGATCTGGAACCCCAAAAATTCCAAAATAAATTGCTGGACGTGAGTAATTTATATATTAATCATCTTAAAAAATAATTAACTAAATATCACTTTCCAAATAAAAATGGAAGCAGTTCTCGTGAGCGCTAAAGTTTCTGTTTTTTACAGCAAGATAACAAGACTTTCCCCAAGTCTACCCAACGGTTCTACTTGGAACAAACACTAATTAAACACAAAAATCACATCCAAAACAGAGGCTAGGTAAATTATTTATTACTAAATAGGAGCAAAAAGCAAGGAATAAAAATAAAATTGGGTTGCCTCCCAACAAGCGCTATCGTTTAACGCCCCTAGCTAGGCATAAAAAGCAAGGATAGATCTAGGTATTGCCATCTTTGGTAGGCAATCCATAAGTGTCTATCATAATAGATTCATAAGGTAATTTAATTTTCTTTCTAGGAAAGTGTTCCATGCCTTTCCTTAACGGAAATTGGAATCTAATATTTCCTTCCTTCATATCAATAATTGCACCAATCGTTCTAAGGAATGTCTACCAAGAATAATAGGACATGAAGGATTGCAATCTATGTCAAGAACAATAAAATCTACGGGCACATAATTCCTATTTGCGACAATAAGAACATCATTGATTCTTCCCATTGGTTTCTTAATAGTGGAATCCGCAAGGTCCATGTTTAGAGAGAAATCATCAAAATCACGGAAACCTAACAAATCACACGAAGTCTTTGGAATCGTGGAAACACTAGCACCCAAATGACATAAAGCATAGAACTCATGATATTTAATCTTAATTTTAATAGTTGGTTCCCACTCATCATAAAGTTTTCTAGGGATAGAAACTTCCAACTCAAGTTTTTCTTCATAAGATTGCATCAAGGCATCAACGATATGTTTAGTAAACGCTTTATTTTGACTATAAGCGCGAGGAGAATTTAGCACGGATTGCAACAAGGAAATAAAATCAATCAAAGAGCAATTTTCATAATTAAATTCCTTGAAATCCAAAATAGTGGGTTTAGCAACATCTAGGGTTTTAATTTCTTCAATCCCACTTTCATCAAATTTAGCATCAAGATCTGAAAACTCCGAATTTTTGGAACGCCTTATCAATAACTTTTAGATCTTCATCATTATCAAGATTCATATTCAGTCCCATCATTATCAAGATTCATATTGCAAAACAAAGATTTAATAGGGGACACATCAATAACTTTTAGATCTTCATCTTTATTTTCATAGGAACTAGAAAAACACGCTCTTATAAAGGCATCTTTCTTAGCACGCATCCTAGCGGTTCTTTCTTTGCACTGATCAATGGAAATTCTCATGGCTTTGAGAGACTCATTGATATCATGCTTAGGAGGAATAGATCTAAGTTTCAAATAATCAACATCAAGAGAAATTCTATCAGCGTTCCTAGCCAACTCATCAATCTTAAGCAATTTTTCTTCAATCAAAGCATTGAAATTATTTTGCGAAGTAATAAATTCTTTAATACTAGATTCAAAATCAGAGGGCATCTTATTATAATTTCCATAAGAATAGTTGTAGGAATTACCATAATTATTAGAGGGATTACTAGGATAAGGTCTAGGATTAAAATTTCCTCTATACGCGTTGTTACCAAAATTGTTCCTACCAACAAAATTCACATCCATAGATTCATTATTATTCTCAATTAAAGTAGAAAAGGGCATATCATTAGGATCAGAAGAAACACTCTTACTAGCAAATAATTTCATAAGTTCATCCATTTTTCCATTCAAAACATTAATTTCTTCTATCGCACGCACCATTTTATTAGTAGATCTTTCAGTATGCCATTGAGAATAATTAACCATAATATTATCTAGGAGTTTAGTAGCTTCTCCTCAACTGATTTCCATAAAAGTGCCTCCCGTGGCCGAATCTAAAAGATTTCTAGAAGCAAAATTCATCCAGCATAAAATTTTTGTATAATCATCCACAAATTCAAACTATGAGTAGGGCAATTACGTATCATTAATTTCATCCTCTCCCAAGCTTGTGCAACATGTTCATGATCAAGTTGCTTAAAATTCATAATATTGTTTCTAAGGGAGATGATCTTAGCGGGAGGAAAATACTTAGAGATAAAAGCATCTTTGCACTAGTTCCAAGAATCAATACTATTTTTAGGCAAAGACGAAAACCAAGCTTTAGCACGATCTCTAAGCAAAAAAGGAAATAGCTTCAACTTAACAATATCATTATCCACATCTTTCTTCTTTTGCATATCACACAAATCAACGAAGCTATTTAGATGGGTAGCGGCATCTTCACTAGGAAGGCCGAAAAATGGATCTTTCATGCCAAGATTTAGCGAAGCGGCATTGATTTTACAAGATTCAGCATCGGTAAGAGGAGCAATCGGAGTGCTAATAAAATCATTGTTGTTGGTATTGGTAAAGTCACACAATTTAGTGTTATCTTGAGCCATCGTGACCAGCAAGCAATCCAACACACAAGCAAACAAAAAGCAAGCGGGCAAAAAGAGGCAAATAGAGAAACCGAGGGAGGATAGAGGGAGAGGGCGAATAAAACAGCAAGGCTGAAGTGGGGGAGTGGAAAACGAGAGGCAAATGGAAAATAGTGTAATGCGGGAGATAAGGGTTGTGATGGGTACTTGGTATGTTGACTTTTGCATAGACTCCCCGGCAACGGCGCCAGAAATCCTTCTTGCTACCTCTTGAGCACTGCATTGGTTTTCCCTTGAAGGGGAAAGGGTGATGCAACAAAGTAGCGTAAGTATTTCCCTCAGCTTTTGAGAGCCAAGGTATCAATCCAGTAGGTGGCTACGCACGAGTCCCTCGTACCTGCACAAAACAAATAACTTCTCGCAACCAACGCGATAAGGGGTTGTCAATCCCTTCATGGTCACTTACGAGAGTGAGATCTGATAGATATGATAAGATAATATTTTTGGTATTTTTATGATAAAGATGCAAAGTAAAATAAAAGCAAAGAAAATAACTAAGTATTGGAAGATTGATATGATGAAGATAGACCCGGGGGCCATAGGTTTCACTAGTGGCTTCTCTCAAGAGCATAAGTATTTTACGGTGGGTGAACGAATTACTGTTGAGCAAATGACATAATTGAGCATAGTTATGAGAATATCTAGGTATGCTCGTGTATATAGGCATCACGTCCGAGACAAGTAGACCGACTCCTGCATGCATCTACTACTATTACTCCACTCATCGACCGCTATCCAGCATGCATCTAGAGTATTAAGTTCATGAAAACAGAGTAATGCCTTAAGCAAGATGACATGATGTAGAGGGATAAATTCATACAATATGATAAAAACCCCATTTTGTTATCCTCGATGGCAACAGTAAAATACGTGCCTTGCTGCCCCTACTGTCACTGGGAAAGGACACCGCAAGATTGAACCCAAAGCTAAGCACTTCTCCCATTGCAAGAAAGATCAATCTAGTAGGCCAAACCAAACTGATAATTCGAAGAGACTTGCAAAGATAACCAATCATACATTAAAGAATTCAGAGAAGATTCAAATATTGTTCTTAGATAATCTTGATCATAAACCCACAATTCATCGGTCTCAACAAACACACCGCAAAAAGAAGATTATATCGAATAGATCTCCACAAGAGAGGGGGAGAACATTATATTGAGATCCAAAAAGAGAGAAGAAGCCAGCTAGCTAATAACTATGGACCCGAAGGTCTGAGGTAAACTACTCACACTTCATCGGAGAATCTATGGTGTTGATGTAGAAGCCCTCCGTGATGGATGCCCCCTCAAGCGGAGCTCCGGAACATGCTCCAAGATGGGATCTCGTGGATACAGAAAGTTACGGCGGTGGAATTAGGGTTTTGGCTCTGTATCTGATCGTTTGGGGGTACGTAGGTATATATAGGAGAAGGAGTACGTCGGTGGAGCAACAGGGGGCCCACGAGGGTGGAGGGCACGCTTGGGGGTAGGCGCGCCCCCTACCTCATGGCTTCCTCCTTTGTTTCTTGACGTTGGGTCCAAGTCTCCTGGATCATGTTCGGTGAGAAAATCACGTTCCCGAAGGATTAATTCCGTTTGGACTCCATTTGATATTCCTTTTCTTCGAAACCCTAAAATAGGCAAAAAAAACAGCAATTCTGGGCTGGGCCTCCGGTTAATTGGTTAGTCCCAAAAATAATATAAAAGTGGATAATAAAGCCCAATAATGTGCAAAACGGTCGATAATATAGCATGGAGCAATCAAAAATTATAGATACGTTGGAGACGTATCAGACACTCAGCTGGATCAAGAGTTCGTGGGACGTCACCGAGCTGAACATGTGCAGATCGTGGAGGCGCCATACTTTTTGTACTAGGATCGGTCGGATCGTGAAGACGTACGACTACATCAACCGCATGGTCATAACGCTTGCTCTTATGGTCTACCAGGGTACATGGACAAAACTCTTACCTCTATTAGATATGCATCTCCATGATAAATCTTGCGTGTGCGTAGGAATTTTTTTGAAATTACTGCGTTCCCCAATAGCCAAAATCGAACTTTCTCCGCAAGGAGAGCTGGTCCAAATCAACTTTGAAATTCTTTATAGCAGCACACAACTGCCGAATTGATCTATCCTCTAAGAGATTTTGATGTAATAATCTAGCATGGTGAAACAAGTGTCATGTGTGTATAAGTAGTACGGCAGTATTATTTATCACATGGTATATCGTTCATTGAATTGCAACTCTGATTCCTGGTTAGGAGCTGTCGTTCGATTTCATTCTAACAGCTACCGTGCTTTACTCAATTTTGTGTATTCGCCTTGCGACCGCATCTAAAACCAGTGTTGTACCGATTGCTTGCTAAGGAAGAACACATGGGCCCCCAAACATGCAGGCCCACCGACCTGTGGCCCAAAGTCTAGAACTGTGAGCCTGTTTGAGTATTATATTCTCAGTTCAACCCCATAATGCACGTGCGTTGCACGTAACATCAAGATGCATTTGTATGTGTATTTTATCTTGTGAGAGAAAAGGATGAACGAGGGAAGGCCTTTGTAAATGTGGAGAGGTGTGTGGTTACCTTTTTGCAAAATTGCCATAGTTTCCTTCCTATCCGTCAGATATAAATTGGACGGCTTATATTGCAGGATGGAAGGCACACCATCATCACCAACTCGTCTATACTGTGTTAAAAAACACTATTTCTTTATCATTATATATGTTATATATTTCCCTTGATTTTATTATGTATAAAGTTGTGATATAAAATATTTTTATATTTCTTTACAGAGGGAGTATCTCTCTGTCATAAAAATATTTATGTGTAACTAGTTACTCATGTCTTTCTACTTCCTTTCGCTGATATGTGGGGCATCCGGCAATGGGGTCCACGTGTCATATGCACCAAATTTGAGTGCACAACTGCACGGTAGACACACCCCGGTCGTAGCACCGCAGTAATGCCCAATGAGCCGTCAAATCACAAAAAACCCCACCTTTCCAGCTTTAGCAGTAAGCTGGATGGACGAAGCGGCAATATTTAACTGGTCCTAAATCCCCTTCTCCCTCGTCTGCTTGTTCAGAGAAAACCCCCGCTCGGCGATTGTCGATGTCAAAACCGGTAGATCTCGGGTAGGGGGTCCCGAACTGTGCGTCTAAGGATCGATGGTAATAGGAGACATGGGACACGATGTTTACCCAGGTTCGGGCCCTCTTGATGGAGGTAATACCCTACTTCCTGCTTGATTGATTTTGATGAGTATAGGTGTTACAAGAGTTGATCTATCTCGAGATCGTATGTTGTGGTATAAACCCTATAGGTATGATGAGTAATGTCATAATAATCTACCGACTAGCCTGGCCTCAGCTTATATAATGTACCAGAGGCCTACGACAACAAGAGTCCTAGTCGAATACACCGGTGGAGAGGAGTCCTTGTCTTCATCACCAAGTCTTGTGGAATCTTCCTCGTGTATACATCAACTGTTTGAAACCGGCCCATGAGCATATGGCCATGGGTGTCCTCGGCCCAATCCAACTATTTGGGAGACGACGTGGTGAGTACCCCCTAGTCTAGGACACCGTCAGTAGCCCCCTGAACCAGTATACAAGTTGGGGATGCTCCTCGATTCTTCCAAGTTGTTCTTCATCTTTGGTCATTGGTCCTGAAAACTGGTTCAACAAATCTTCCCATCTTTGATCTTGAGGATCGCCGAAGTAAATCCGAAGAGTTTACACATCGGGTATCCGAGGAGCCCCTTTAAGTTCTCAGCCTTTATCAATGCCTTGTTATTTTTATGCCACACCTCGGGTTTGAAGTTGTTCCTGGGCGGCAGCGTCCTCTTGAGTCCGAGATCCAACGCCGGACTACATTCGAGGTATCTTTTGCAGCCGAGCACCAACGCCGGACCGCTTCCGAGCTCCAACTCTGGAATGTATCCGAGCTCCAATGCCGGACTATGTTCAAGCTCCAACGCCGGACTGTATCCGAGCTCCAACGCCGGACTATATCCGAGGTGTCATAAATCACCTTGGCTCAAAAAAGATGAAGGAGTTTAGCTGAGCTTAATACCGGAAATGCCTTCTATGGAGCCAACCACTAGCACCCGAGCATTATGCTGGACTGCTTCCGAGGTGGTGCACCACCCCGACTGCAGGCTGATTTTTTGTCAATATTTTTGATTGGTGCAGTTTATTCTCTGCTGAGATTTATAGCCAGTAGCCCTCAAGGTGTGTATCGGTCTAAAACCCGAGATGCACCTGAAGGATCACATAAGACCGCTGATCCCAGTATCCCTTGAGACTCAGGTTGATTCACAAAATTGGCCTGAGGATCTACTCCTAGCTCGGCAGAATACTTCGGGACACAAAAAGCGGTGTGCATATTCCCCGAGACTCAGGTTGGGTGCGGCCGATCAACCTAAGGATCATAATCTCCTTGAAAGCTATATTGCACTTTAAATTTTCTACATTGGATTGTCAATGCAGTAGCCCTCGAGACAATGGTCGGGTGGCAACACCTGATCAGGGGAGCGATACACCCCTTTTAATATTAGTGAATGAAAAGCCCGAAGCCCAGTAGCCCCCGAGCCTTAATGTGGGAACGGGTGGCCGAATTAAGGATCGATATCCAGAGTAAAACCACAAATTATGTGTAATGATTCTACGTATCCAAGTACTTTACATCATTAATGCTCGGATCCACATTGTACAAAACTTTGTTGACCGACCATCGGCTTCAACCTCCTTGGCCATAAGCCAGGGAGTGTTTGTCCTACTTTATAAAGCCGTTATAAGGGCAAAGATTTATGTAAAACAAGGCAATCCGGCCATACAGTTTTATGAACAAAGGTACACGGAGAGATATGTTATATTACTTAATGTAAGAAACATCTTCCAAGGAAAATAGTCCCGGTATTAGTTCCTTTCTTTGGGTCGTCATGCGTATCATGATCATGAAACCTCACCTCCGATCAATGTGGGAGGAAAATAATGAGGATTTAGTTCGAGGAAAGTTCCTGAACTTTGTGGTATTAATGAACCAGGAATTTTACTTCCGTCGTTGCCGACCAATGTGATCCTTTAAGATCGCTAGCTTTCGGCTTCACCCAGTCTGAGGTACTAACTCAGATGACCCGGTAGTAACAATCACAGAGGTGCTCCCTTTACCGCCTAGCCGAACAATCGGGAACGTAGCGTTAAGCACAGGAGCCAGGCAACCTAGCTTGGCAAAAATCTTAAGTAACATTGATGCATATTTATGGCTTTATAACGATGATTACGGAAGGCAGCCCTTGTATATTAAATACAAATGACGATGATATGTTTATTTTGACTCTGTTGCGACCGTTTATCAGTTGGAAGTGGCCCATCATCGTCTTCTACCCCTTTGTAGATACTACGCAGCGTGTCTCTGCAATAACAAGACAACCCTTAGCCGACGTCTCGGTGCCCGAACACGGTTGTGTTAGCGGAAACAAGGCAATCAGATATGTGGGCTTTATAACTTTCACTTAGTCATAGGAGGTTTAAACTGGCGAAGCTAGCTACGAGCCCTCGGTTAGTGTTCGGCGACAACTGAGGTCAAGCTGTGAACACTTCGGCCAATGTTATGAATGGCCCGTCATTTAACATACTCGTTGGATCGCTGACCAGTTTATGCTTATTGTGACAGTCAATTTTTTGTCTTTCTCCATTGAGGTGCTTAACCATGCGAGCTGGAAGCACAATCGTAGTGGTTCTCCATTTGCACACCTAGCCGAACAAAACGTAACGTAGGGAGCAAGCACAGGAGCCGAGAATGTTTCTGCCGAGTCTCTAAAGGTGTCCGACGTTGCACTGCGAGACTTATGCTGAAAGCACACAAATAGTTTAAAAGTGCTATAAGCTTGGAAATCCAAAAAATGTCGGTAAAAACTTGATGCCCGAACAAGATGAAGTGTTCGGTGCCAATCCGAAAATTGGAAAAATTGTGCTTCTATCGTGCTTTAACATGACACACCCGACCTCAAGACTTCACGCGGGTCAGCCTACGGCTTCAAGCTCATTATCCCAAAGGCGGAGTACTTCTCCAAGGTCAGTTTAGAAAATTAAAGTCGAGCGGCTTTTACAGAAAAGACAGGCTATCCGGCTATTAACCATACACTCGAGTCGAAAAAGGAGCGGTAGAAAAAGACTTTGCAACGACAAAGAAGAAAACACATTTACTATAAAACAACTCATATAAATTTTAAGAGCCCCCAAGTGACTTAGGTAAAAGAATTTTATGTATAATGATTGTATGTACCAATGTACTTATATCATATATGTGTTCACCCAAACTTTAAACGCGTCTTAACCGACCGTCGGCTTCTCCCTCTTCGGTTAAGGACAAAAAGTGTCATGTACTCCACCTATCGAAAGTATCGACAGTGTTTCCGATAACCAGGCAATCTGGCCATAAGGCTGTAACAGACAAAGTGCGCTTAGGGAACTTATGCTATATTACTGATAAAGTGTAAGAAGCATCTTCGAAGAAATAGTACCTCCACTGATACCTTTCTTCGGTTGCTCAATGTTATTATGAGACTTGTGCAATAGATTTTTTGTACTCATGAGTTTCGTTGTGTGCCGACCATGATTGAAAACAATAAGAGCACTAGCTTTTGGCTTCACCCAGTCTGAGGTACTAACTCGGATGAACCGGTAGTAATAATCACAGAGGTGCTCCCTTTACTACCTAGCCGAACAATCGGGAACGTTGGAGTAAAAACAGGAGCCAGACAACCCAGCTTGCGAAACACTTAAGTCAACATGGTGCATATTGTGGCGTAATACATGAACAAGGAACAAAGCCATACAAGTATAATCATATGCAAGAGGAAATGCTTCATAAAGGAAGCCCCTAGATAAACGCGGTATTTGAATTTGTGTGTCACAAACAAAGTTTTGACAAGGAATTTTGTCACAAACAACTTTTTGCCAAAAAGTATAATTCTTGGTCAAACCGAACAAAATTTAAAATTGAACGTTTTTGAGCATGAAATTGACTTATCTGGTTAATGTGCTTAGTATTGATGACGCGATCCGAGCTTATGGCAGGATGAGCTCCCATCCTCCAAGCCGGTCTCGAGGTGGCAAAGCAAAGGGCTCGACGCTCTGAAGCGGCGACATAGCACGGCCGATGTAGGCCGTCAGTGTGACGCCGAAGTACCTGACGTGGGTTAATGAAGTTAGGACGAAGCCCCCAGTCCAGCCGAGGTGACGTGGTATGTCTATACGCCGAGGTGACAACACTGCCCGACCCAGATCAATTACCTATGCATAGAAAATAGTGCAAACTGGGGATAATAGTAATAATAATAAAAAATTGCATAATTAATAATTTACGCAAAGTGAGTAATAAAAAATATGGCCCGCGTGCCGAACACTCAATGAGGTAGAGCTCTCTCAGTGATGCCGAAGTCCCCAAGGCCACCGAACATGTCAGTATGGCAATTTAACCAACAAGGTGATCACGCGAGCCGATTGGGACAACAACGTCGGCTTGCCAAAGTGACCGCGTGACACAGTCGAAGTCGATCACCTTCACACATAACATAGTGTGGTCCAAAAAGGATAATTGCTTTAAGCAAAAATAATTTATTGAAAGAGATGTGGCCTGGCGCCGAAGTCATGTTGATGCAGGGCGTAGGCGTGACGCGGTGACGGCGTGGCCAAGCCTGGATTTGCAGGCTGGTCTAAGTTTCAGATGCGGCATTTGCCGAATTGTATACGGAAACTGAACGAACCACCACATAACTGTTGTTAATGCGGCCACCATTTGATAGACCTATGTACAGATGATGAAATAAAACAGAGTAATAATTACTTGGGAAAAATAAACCCAAGCAAGAAAAAAAGAACTAGGATTAATAGCACCTGGTTTATCTGTTGTAGCAAATTGGGACTTGATCCGCACACCCATTGCCTGATGGGCGATAAAGCGACGGCATGGCGATGCTGGCAAAGGTGGGCTCGCCGAGGCAAAGCCCCCGGTCCAGCTAACGTGACGAAGCTGGTCGGCTGGTGACGCCGAAGTCACTGGAGTATGTTGATGAAGAAATAGCGAAGTCCCCGGTCTAGCCGAGATGACGGAGCGGGTCAATAAGGAGACGTTGCAGCCGCCATGTCATCCGAGGTGTTAAAGCAGTTCGGCGTGATGGACATCGGCTTGAAAAAGCAACAGTTCGGCCATGCCGACGCTGGTCATAACTTGTGACGCGGTCAATGCCGGATTGATGAAGTGACTGAGCAACGATATCGGTGCGCCTGACCCATGCAATCCATGGGGCGATGGTGTTGGTGATGATTTATCCTTCACGATGCCGAACTCTTGTTCGGCTTGCCAAGATGATGATCCGATAAGGTTAGGCTCGGCTCGATGAAGTGACGATCTGTCTAGCGCAGGTTGGCACACGTGGAGCAATGTTACCAGACTGGTGCGACACCAGGGCGATGGTGAAAAGTGCCTCAAAGAAGGCTTAAAATTTAATGGGAACGTGTTAAAAATAACGCACAATACATATAAGAAAATTCCTTTAAAAATGTTGTTCAATATCACATTCATAAAGAAACATGAATTCTGGTGGGATCCGTATTCGCGCAGAAAACAGATCCTAAAAGTGATGCACTAATCGGAAGGTTCCCGGAGTTTGGACAGTCAGATGGAGATGAAATTTTGACAGGTGGTAGATATAGGAATTCCACATCCGATCAACGGTTGGATCTTCCAAAGGACGTCCGAGCTAGGTGCAGGACACCACGCCCTAAACTCATCTAGATTCCCGTCCAGATTTGACAGGGCTCCAGTATATCGTAGATTGCCGGAGATTCCTCCATCGGAACTCGATGAAATTTTGCATGGTTATTGTAAACTCAATTCCGCACAATTCCATCAAAGAAATCGTCAAAGCGATGCTCGAGGAGGTGGTAGCAGCGGATACAATTTCTTTGTTCGGAAAAACAGCACGGTCGCCCGAGGGCAATGTTGATGTTGAGCCCCCGAGCTCCATGGATGATTCCTCCAGGATCTTGATAGAGATCGGAGTTGATGTTGATGAAGGCCCTCGTACGAACATGACAATCGGAGATGGAGCCTGGTCATCCGTCGAGCCGAGGTGACCAGTCGAGCCGGCGATGATGATGCCAGCGTCGCAGTTGATCTGCGAGCGAGCCATTGATCCTTTGCCGATCACACAGCGGAACTCTCAATGAAAGCAACATTGTCAGTGTCAAAACTGGCAGATCTTGGTTAGGGGGTCCCGAACTGTGCATCTAAGAATCGATGGTAATAGGAGACAAGGGACACGATGTTTACCCAGGTTTGGGGCCCACTTGATGGAGGTAATACCCTACATCCTGCTTGATTGATTTTGATGAGTACAGGGGTTACAAGAGTTGATGTACCTCGAGATCTTATGTTGTGGTCTAAACGCTACAGGTGTGATGAGTAATGTCATAATAATCTACCGACTCGCCTGGCCTCGACTTATATAATGTACCTGAGGCCTACGACAACAAGAGTCGTAGTCGAATACGCTGGTGGAGAGGAGTCCTTGTCTTGATCACCAAGTCTTGTGGAATCTTCCTCGTGTATACATCGACTGTCCGAACTGGCCCATGAGCATACGACATGGTGGTCCTCGGCCCAATCCAACTAATTAGGAGACGAGGTGGTGAGTACCCCCTAGTCAAGGACACTGTCAGCGATTGCATAGGGTTTTCTCATGGAGAACGTGGTACGAATTCTTCATCCATCCCCGATAAATCCAATTCCCTTGGTCGCGGGTAATCCTAGGATGGCAGCCGCTGCCGTTGATGTATTTTTCTTCCCACTGAATCTAGTGTGTTTGATTTGCAGTCCCCAAAGTGCGAGGACCCTACAGGTTTCTGCGCCCTCGGCGAGACGCCACACTTGTTCTTTCTCATCCTAACACAGGATTTTAAAACGCGCACAGTATGTTCTTAGAATCCTCTTTTCTACCCGAGAGGGTGGGTTTTTTTAACATGTTGTCGACTAATTTGGAAATTTGGATTGCTATATTTGGATAAATGGTACTAGTACCATGGTCAACACTGACATGAAGGATGAAATTATTTCTAGATTTGGATAAGGAATACATTGTGTTCTCATATTATTTTTCCTGTAGTGCATTCCTTGCTCTGCTAGAACACATGTACTCAGGATGCTCGGCCTTGCCATAACTGAATCCACCAGTTTAATGGTCAAAGTGAATACAAGCCATGGATATAAGTTCCGAGTTGGGTTCATGAACCAAGAAGATCATTGCTTTTTTTATGGCCAAACTTGGATAAACTTTCACAAGTGTTACAGACTGAAAGTTGACGCACAAATTTTGATGGAAATAGCAGAACCTGGTCTCACCTTCACTGCGATCTTCCACCCCGACATCGTTCCAATTGCTCGTCCATGTTAGTTTTGTATCTGGTTCTTTCTTGTTGCCTCGATTACTTCTTAATCCACCTATTATGTCTAACTAATCACAATTTAACTTTAGAAGTAGCAATAAATATCTCATGAAGTTGCTACTTCTAATTAATATTTTCTTATAATTGGTGGCATGTGTAGGTTTTTTCAGAGTTGAGTAGACTACTCATTTGTTATTCTGTAAGAACTCGGCTGTTACTGATGGCACTGAAGTTGACTGGGATGACATCCACCAGTCCCTACACTTTATTGATCGTCTTTAGGTCCTTGTGGGGCGTTTCAATTGTGGAAGGCCACGTGGGATATATGTGCCACTGCTGCACTCGTTGAACAGGTCCAACTGTGTCAAGAAACTTATGGTACGAGCTATTTTCTGTTATATATGTTGTTCATAAACTCTTGCTTATACACAGTTTTATAGTTGTGATCTTCTTGAAACAGAAACTGCCCAGTTCTATTCTTCCTATACAGATGTCTGACCATGGTCGGGTCAGACTTGCGCTTGGTCACAACATGATGTTTATGTTGACCTACTCCATTCCCCTTGGAGGTGAAAAGATACTTATTCATGGGTGGTCTCAAATAATGAAGGCACGTCCATCTTTGAGAATTGGACAGAAGATTATGTTCCTGACTTTCCATGGCTCTAAAGCGAATATATTGTTTATTGACCACATTGCGAGATGAAGCCGCTTTCAGAAGGTTGTGGATGTGCGGGGTGGCGCCTGGGCCTTGTTCTGGGGCTTGGTGGCCTGACCCTTTGTTAACTGTAGGCAAAGTACCTCTGTTCGAGGCGTGTTTTGTATAGTTGAACCTGTATAAGTACTCATACTGCTTTCAGCTATGGTTGTTAAGTGCCCCTGCTAGTTTCAGTTAAGGTTGTTATGTACTCATGCTGCTTTTACAGTCTGTCGTGTTTCTTCAGTCCTGTCTTCCTCCAGCCGCCAACAGCAAACTAGCGCTGGCGGGGCCGCCTACTTCTCCCTCCCATAGTTGATTGCGCCTCAGCGCACGCATCGCGGCCCACCATATCCTAAATCATTAACGCCGATGTCTGAGGCCCCGTCGTCGTCCTCCGCGTACTTTGGTGCGCTCACCACGCGCTGCCCTTTTGCGTTGTCAACATGGTCAACAAACAATAGGAATCGGCAGAGGACTGTATGTGGAGAGGATAATAGTAGGCGCCCACCAGGTCCATGGTCAGAAGAAAGGAAGTTCCTCTTTTTCTGTTATATATACTCCATTGTTAGCATATGGAAAAAGAAAATGCTTTCTCCTAGTGGTTTCCTGGCATCTGGGACCCACGGCATTGTCAGCGTATATAGTCAATAGACAAGAGAACAACACCACAAGATCGGCTGACACGTGGGACATAGCTGCTTGAGTAGCATTTTTTTGTTATTGTTGAGACAGAGCAGGGTTTCAACTGGGTTGTGGCCCGTCTAGCCCAGGCTTATATTTGATGTTCACCATATGACCAGCCCAGCTATTTTTTTCTTTGTGAAAATGAGCCCAGTTTATTTTTTTTTGAAGAATACCTAATCCAGGTCTACTTATTTTTCTATGCCCTGATGGGCTGCAACTCTTTCAAAACGCCTGCAAATCGTGAAAGTAATATGAAATGGGTTGTAAATATAAAAACAGATGACAAATTGGCAATTACTTTATAATTTCTAATTTTTTTCACATTTTCAGATTCCTATTTCACTGGGCTTTAACCTAATATAAATATACCTTCAAAGTACTTTAAATCTGGCTCGAGATTTCGGTATTAAAAATAGTTTGCATCCCACAGAAATATGCGAAATTTGTTTAAATTTTTAACCCTGGCCCTGGCCAACAAAAACGGGCTACGATAAATTGCATAAGAAGTTGCAATGAGCTATATATAAATTATTTAAAAAATAGGGAATGGTCTGACTTGTGAGCCTATTAAGTTGACGCGTATGCAAGATTTTTTTACTTATTTTATATGTCAACAAACGATTCTAGCAGACGTAACCGTTGGATGTCAATCCAACGACCATCGTGTTTCTTCAACCTCTGATCTTCGTGCTCCAGCAGCCAAATCCAGCGCCGGGGGGACAGCCTGCTCCCGCCTCCCCGTGGCCGGCTGTGCGCCGCACAGGCCTCACATCCCCTACTACTCCCACCACTGGCCACGCCATCCCTCTACTTACCCACATCCCTCCATTGATGTGGCTTCGCCACCTCCGGGTCATTCCCTTCCTGGGTCTCGCCATCGTCCATCGCGCTGGTGTTCTCGGCACGGCATGGTCAACGTTGTCAACAAACGGCAACATTAGAAGAGGGATGTACATGGAGAGGTTGATAGTTGGGACCAACATGGTCCATGGACGCACGCAAGTAAAGTACCTCCTTATTATGCCAAAAAAGAATGAATACTCCCACTGACAACTCGGACCCACCAGCTATATCTTCGCACGCAAGGAAGTTCCTCCTTATTACAGACAAAAAATGAATACTCCCCCTGCTAGCTAGGACCCACCATAGTGGGAGCCTGACTTGTGGGCCTACTAACACTACTAGGGAAAAGGCTATTAGTAGCGCTGGAAAAATGGCAAGTAGTAGCGCGGGTTCCCGCGGTACAGCTAAAAGTTAGTAGTAGCGCGGATAAACCCATGCTACTACTAAAAGTTAGTAGTAGCGCTTCTATAGTAACACACGCTACTAGTACCTAGGAGCTTCTATAGTAACACATACTACTAGTATCTAGGATACTAGTAGCGCTTCTATAGAAACACACGCTACTAGTATCTAGTATACTAGTAGCGCTTCTATAGCAACAGACGCTACTAGTATCTAGGATACTAGTAGTGCTCCTATAGCAACACACGCTACTACCAACTAATTACGAATTAAAAAACTAAAATCTTGAAATTCCATTTTATGCATTACACATCATTACACATCAATACAAATCCAAGATTTATTGTAAACTAAGAGCATTAGATAATATCCAGACACCTACAATTCTTGCCAGGTCACTTACTCCCAGCTAGTGCAAACACAGTTACAAGCAAACCAAAATGCATAGAAAGGCCAAACTTTGGCATCCTATCTCTCCAAATGATTTGCTCCCGCTACATCCTTGCAAGCGTCTTCATGATAAGCAAATCAGCAGGAAAAAAAGTCACTGCACCTAGGTTCGCGTTCGGCTATGCATTATCCTCCCTCCTTCACTTGAAGGGTGCACTGCATTTGTAAATGGATAGTCAGCTGCACATCAACAACCAGCACACTTCATTACAAATCCAAGGTTCTTGACAAACAATAAGCCACGGATAGAATAAAATAGATCTAAACAAATAGCACATATACTACCAATTATCGTGCCTGAATTGGCAGTACTATGGTATGAAAAAGAATTAGACAGTACTCAAATACATCAGATTATATGCGCAAATGTGCTCGTGCGTTGCAACGGGAGAAAACAAACACTACACGCCTCTAAACATGACTCCCTACCTCACACACATAGGTCTATGTCCTCTGTTTCAACATGTCACCCCACTGTGTCCTCTCTTTATATAAGCAATGAGTAAAAACATAATATCAACAAAATTCTCACAACGTGTAGAAACTGAAAAGATTACGAAGATAATTAATAATTGGTTGCTACCAATTATAGTTCACTTCAAAATAAAAGAATCAATTAAGTACGAAGAAATTTATCTTAAAAAATTAGGTAAACAGTGGTGTTGTGATCTACCAAAATGATTAAAAAATAAGCATAAACATATTCTAAGATTTCAAAAAGGAATTCTTCCAAACACAGATGCTTTACTAATTATTTTTTTCTGAAAAATTGTTCATTTTGTGGCAACGGGAGCTCCAACGCTCTAGAAGAGGCACGTGATTGAGGAACCTCTGGAATAACATAACCAGGTGAGACCACACGCATGTCTCGAGATTGAGTCAATCTTGGCGCTCATGTTTGTAACACAAATTTGAATCAATTATTCTATTTAATTAGTTATCAGTAAAAAAACAACCGCCAGCCTTCGATCCTTTGATCGTTGAAACTAATTGTTTGTATAGTTAGTTGAAAGATCAATGATAATCTCCTCCAACACTCCGTCCCAAATGTACACTTTCCTGCCAGCTATTGCTAAAGGAATATTAGGCATTCAAGGAAGCAAGAAGTACTCGAATGTTAGTATGTACCAGGACCATATAGAGTCCAACAATGCATCAATATTCTGGTATTAGAAGTTTGTATACTATTCAATCAAGTGTGTCTCATGAGTCGTGAGTGATAGTTTTGGTCGTTTCGGTGTCATATACTATCATATTCTCGCAAAACTAATAGCTCCCAAGTGGGTAGAAGTTCTGGTATGCACCGAAGTTTGAAAGTACTGAACGGCATTAAGAAATACTGGTAGAGGTAGTGATATGGTAGAGGTGAAGAGCATGCTGGCAATGAGATGGGAGACATGAAATTCTTGATAACCCTGTAATTTTCTTCTTCTTATAATAGCCATAGGGGTGACTGAAACTTAAAACTCACTAAGAAATAATAGCCACAGTTCTAGGAACAGGACCAAGCTTGAATCCCAAACATTTATCAGATGTTCGAAAAGTCCACTTTGGGACGTTGCCATCTACAACAGTGCAATAGAGTCAGAAGCAAAAAAACAATGGAACTACACTATTATGGAGGAAAAAGGTAAAAGTAGTACAAATAGACACTATATAGATCGAGCAGCCAACATCACTGTGACAATTAACTACTAAAAGTGAAAGAGGCACCCAAGATACACCGCAACCTAGACTATCATCTGAGTTGACAAATAGACTTCCATTCTAGATTGACCATATATAGTACTCCCTCTGAACTAAAAGTGTCGCAGTTTTAAACTAAGCTTACTTCAATCCTATTTGAAAACTACCACACATATTATGGATAGGAGGAAGTATTTATTCGGCAAAGTTAAAGAATCTACAATGCTTTTTATGAAAGGCTAGGAGTTATTCCATTATTCAGAGAACAAAGAAGCAGACACACAAAATTTAGTCGCCGTATGGTCTTAAGGTAGCTCTCCTCTCAATGGTGACCAAATCAACATGATATGTGGGCCTGGTTCATCAAGTAGACGGAAATCAGGATGTTCAGTACTCCACAAAAATATATGCAAGCATAAGAAGGTTACGGATTGAACGTGTGTGGTGCATGATTTTCTGCCAGCTGAAGTTAATGGTGAACACTGTCGTACTCTCATGGTTACATGGATAAGGTTAATTTATCCAAAATAAACCAGACAACAATCTGAGATGCATTGGACTCCATTGTGTATTGTCTCATGTATTCTTGCATGCTTATGTCTTGACTATGAACAAGCCTACTGCGGCGATTTCGAGGGAGGTGACAGCGCGTGGGAAGGCCATGGTCTTCCGACTTCGGGCGCCGATGAAGACCATGATGCGGCGACATTGCAAGAGAGGCAGCGGCCATGGGAAGGAGGATTTGGGAGACTCCTGCGCGCGGTGACATCAGGGACAACCTTCCGGTGTCGTCGTCCAACACAGCGACCCAGCACAACTCCATGTTAGCGGCTCGTAGGAAGGATCCTCTCGGTGACTCAAATCTTTGCATGCAACAAATCCAAGAACGAGCACAAATGAGCAGTAGGAGCGATACACATGCAACCCATGGAGAAATTCATCTCAATCTCTCTCACATTCTCTCTTTTTCTCACTCTGATCCTCTTCTTTTCATGCATGAAGCAACACAAAGAAAATGCAGCATAGAAATAGTAGCAGGGAAAAATTGAAGGAATCACACGCCTGTGTAAAAATCGGAGCAATCTGTACAAAGCAATAACAATCGCTGGCTTGAAGCTCACTGCTCCCGTGCCTAGCTCCATAAACCAGTGCCACGCCAGCCGCCCCCAGATCCGCAAGACCAGAACCATCCGCCTGCGCACTACACAACGTCGACCAGCGCCAGCTTGCAGCTCGCTGCTCCTATGCCCAATACCGGCAACCCGTGCTACGTCCGCAGCCCCCTCCCGTTGGGGGGAACCAAAACCATCCACCCTCCTTACCTCACGTGGGCCACGTCCACCATTTCTCCTCTTGGCCTCACAACAGCATTACAACATCGTCAATTAGTGTGAGTCTAGGTCCTCAGATCTGATGGTTAGCCGCCATACCAAGCCTACAAAATCGCAACTAGAACTAAATCCATAATATGTTTTCCCTAACATCCGTCAAGTTTAAAAAGTTATGTTCCAGAATTGATCCCGTCGTGATTATTAGACATGTTATTGTACAGAACATAAACACGTAGGCACAGGTTGATTTTTTCCATCCGCACAGATTGAATTTTCCAATATCAAGAGAGAGATACAGAGGGAGATACCTTGACTTGCTCCATGGCATCGTCAGCACTAGGGTTGCAGCAGGCAGCAGAGGCGTGGCGACCCGAGATGAAGTGGGCATCCCATTCTTCCTTTTCTCCCCGCACATCTATCTGCAAGAGAAACCCAGACCACCAGATGTGATTAGAGAGAGGGGCAGGGAGAGGGAGGGATGGAGAGAGGCAAGAGATGTGGATGAGACCTTGACGAGCTACTAGTCTTGGGTCGGAGCTCCATGGATGGCGGCGGCGGCCGCGCGGTCGGATCACCATGGCGGTGTCCAGGGAGAGAGCGCGGGGAGGAACCAATGGCTTCCCCATCTCCCTTGGCGTCTGAGCTCGACAGCAGCGTGGATCCACAAGCCCCGCCGTGGGATCTGGCGGCGTCGGCCTGCTCGATCTAGGGGCCTATAAGATAAGGACAGGAGGGAATCGGGAGAGTGGAGGGCAGCGCGGGAGGGGATATGGGAGGTATTGGTAGCGCGGGTGTACAACACGGGCTACTACTATCCACTTAGGAGTAGCGCAGATTTAACACCACGTGCTACTACTACTGCCTGTCCGAGAGGCATGATGGAAATTATTTAGTAGTAGCACGGATTTTTGTACCCTCGCTACTACAATGGGTTACTAGTACCGCGTTTTTACTGCGATCGCTACTACTAAGTAGTAGTAGCGCATGAAAAATAACCCATGCTACTAGTAAGATTCTATGTATAGGGTTTTTCTTAGTAGTGTAAGTTGACGCGGACGGAAGGCTTTGTCAACTTAGTCAACAAACGATTCTATCACTAGTGACCGTTGGATTGTTAACATCCAACGGTCGTCCTGCTTCTTCAACCTCTGAAATTCTTGCTCTAGCCCTCCAAAACACCGCTTGCTCTTGCCTCTCGTGCCCGGATGTGCTGCCGCGGAGGCCTCACCTCCCCCTACTACTCCCACTGCTGGCCAAGCCCAGTGGCGACGACAGCCTCACATCGCAGCCAAAGCAGTCGACCCACGTACTTCCCCCCCGCATGGGTATCCACGGCCGGGTCTTCCCCGGCTCCGCGTCGTCCCTTTTATGGGCCTCGCCGTCATCCACGGCCCCGGTGCTCTTGGCGCGGCGTGGTTAACATGGTTAAGGAACGACTTCAATCGGAACAGTACTGTACGTGGAGAGGCTGGCAGCTTGGTCCATGGCAGCAGCAAGGAAGTGCCTCTTATATTACATGCAAAATAATTATTCCTCCACCTGACAGTAGGGACCCACTGGACGGGCCAGCGTATTTCGTGAAAAAACATTTCCCCCTGACTGCCGGGACCCAGCGGCTACATCTTCGCACGGAAGGAAGTGTCTAACAGTCAGGACCCACCTGGTCGAAGCGTACGTAGCATTGTCATTCTGGTCGCGAACGTGTACGTACATACAATCGGTCTGTCTGTAGGCTGCAGCGATGAACTGTGGCCGTGTAAGGAAGGGCACGTGTCCTAGTATAGGCGCGCACGTGTCGTAGTAGAGGCGCGCACGTAGCATGTACACGTATGTACAACAGCCAGGGTGCAAGAAAGAAAATATGGCCACGTGCGTACATATGGGCGGGGTCTCGAATGCCTACTTGCGCATACGTACGGCCAGGGCTCGTGTACATGGCTGGGTCAAAACGGAGAAGTTGCGCCGTCGTCTTGTTCATGGGGAGGCAACCGGCTGGGTCGGAACGGAATGTGTATTCATCAGGAGACAACTGGCTAGGACGGAACAACCGATGGAAACGAGGCCTGGCGTACCGCAGAATAGAGGAAACAGCCTTGTGTTTGACCGGCCACAGTCGAAACGGGATCCTGTTCATCGGGAGGGGTCTGGCGTACCGCAAAACGGAGGAAACGGACTTCTCTAGGACCTCATACGGTCGAAACAGACTTGTGTTGGAGCGCAACGGTCGAAACGGGGGTCATGTTGATTGGGAGGGGTGTGGTGTACCACAAAACGGGACTCCACGGGTTACTGTTCATCTCCACCGTCAACCTCCTGTAGCCTGCACGGGCTCCTATTCATCCACCGTCGACCTCCTTCAGCCTCCACCTGCGACTATTCATCCACGGGCTCCTGTTCATCCAGCCTCCACCGTGAGCTCCTCCACCAGCTACTGTTCAACCAGCCCTCTCCACGGGGTCCTGTTCAACCACCCCTCCACGGACTACTGTTCATCCAGCTCTCCACCGGGTACTGTTCAACCAGCCCTCCACCGGCTACTGTTGTAACACCCCGGATGTAACTTTCCCAATTTGTACTCCAACTCTTGCCGTTTCCGGCGTTAAGTTATATTTATTTTCTCCGGTTCGGGTTTTGTCTCCGCGTGTTGTTGTCGTTGTCATGCATCTCATATCATGTCATCATGTGCATTGCCTTTGCATACGTGTTCATCTCATGCATTCGAGCATTTTCCCCGTTGTCCGTTTTGCATTCCGGCGCTTCCTTCTCCTTCGGTGGCCATTTCTAGCTTTCTTTCGTGTGGGGATTAAACATTTTCGGATTGGACAGAGACTTGCCAAGCGGCCTTGGTTTACTACCGGTAGGCCGCCTGTCAAGTTTCATACCATTTGGGCTTCGTTTGATACTCCAACGGTTAACCGAGGGACCGAAAAGGCCTCGTGTGTGTTGCAGCCCAACACCCCTCCAATTTGGCCCAAAACCCACCTAACTCTGCTCCATCATCTAGAGCATTCGATCATGATCGCGTGGCCGAAAACCGCACCTCATTTGGACTCTCCTAGCTCCCTCTATGCCTATTTAAAGGCCCCGGATTTTCGGATCTCCTCCTACCTCCGAAACCCTAAAAATCATCTCCGCGTGCCGGACATTGTCCGCACCGCGCCGGACGTCGCCGCCACCCACTCCCGTCGCGCCATGTGGCAACGCCATCGCCTCCACCGCCGCGGCCCGCCAGGCCCAGGGAGGGCCCCCGCGAGCCCGCGCCGGCCGCCGCCCTCCTCCCACGTCGCGCCCGCGCCCGGCTCATCTTCCCCGAGCGCCGCCCTTCGCCGGCCGGCGACGCCGTGCCCCACCACCGGTGCCGTCCTCCACGCCGCCGCCCGAGCGGGCCGCCCGCTGCCGCATGCCGGTCGCCGCCCCGCCGCCTCGGCTTCCGCACCGCCGCCTCCGCCCCGGCCCCAACCGGATCCGGCCGCCACCTCCTCTCGCCGGCCGCTACCTCTTCGTCCCGGCGAACTCTGGCGTGAACAGTACCTTGCCAGTCGTCCTCGATCCGCGTGCAAATCTCAGATCTGGAAATTCGGAGGTTGACTTTTCTCAAAAACCCTAGCTCATGTTGCATACTTTGACCTGCCGTAACTTTGCATCCGTAGGTCCGATTCATGCATATAGCATATCAAAATGTTCACCTCAGAGAGTACATCATTTCGTTACATTGCATAATTTTCATTTGAGTTCATCTTGATGCCTGAAATGCTGTTAGAAGAGGGCTACTTGAGTTAATTGTCAGATCTGCTACTTCGTTTAGCACTTTTGTCATTTTTGCCATGATTATTGTGTGCATGATATGCCCGTGAGTTCTACATGTGTTTTGTTAAGGGTTTTGTCATCTTTCCAGATGTGCAACCCATGTATTTTTAGGATGTGTGTGGTGACTTGTGCAAGCTTGCAAAGTGGTGCACTTGCTAAGTCTGTTTTCAGTGACTTAGTAGTTTTCACTAAGTCCTGGAGCTGTTTATCTCATGATGCCATATGTTCTTGTTGTTTCCTAGTGATCCGTGTCTCTTTTGAGGATGATCAGTAAGGGAGTTTTGTTAATATTGTAGAGCTCTATCCATCCATGTCTTTGTTTGCAATTATGGAGCAACCTAGCTTGAGTCAAACGAGCTCTACTTTTGCTACTTTGTGAATCTGGGCAGATTGTCAACTTGTTTGCAATTTTGCCGGTGATGTTGTAGTTGATCCGTGCATGCTATGCTATTGTTCTTGCCATGTCTAGCTTGCATTTTGTGCCTTCTTGATGGATGTATGCTTGTCTTGCCATGACTTGCTCTGTAGTGAGTGCATCGAGCTCATAAACATGCCTACTTGAGTTATATTTCAGCATGTGTCAGTTTTTCACTAAATCTGAAACTGATTATGTTTTTGCTATGTTCGCATGCTTGCAATTGTATTTTCTGATCCCTTTTGGCTCAAGGTCACTAAAGGACTTTTGATAAGCTCTTTGAGTACCTCCTTGTGATGCTTTACTTTTCCATGATCAAGTACTATAGCATGTAGTTTTGTTGCTCCGAAGAGGGCTACCTGATCTGAAAGTCTGAGATCTGTTTGCCATATGCGTTTTTGCCATGCTTGTTTGAACCTGTTGAAGGATGATTTGGCCGTAGCTCAGTGCTAGACTTTTTTTAAGCATCTTGTGTGCATCCCTGCCATGTATTTTGTTGTCATGTTTGGGTGCTGTAGCATGTTCATTTCGTTGCATCTAGATGCCTACTTGCTGTAAATCGCAGACCGGTGTCATTTTTGAATCGCTTGCCATTTCCAAACCGTAACTCCGATTCCAGCGTTCTTTATATCATTTTCAAGCGATTTCATCTCATCTTTCCAGTGGCACACTTGGATTTCCATGTTGAGGCCAGGTTCAAGCATTTCCTGTCATATCTTGCATTTGGCATCCCGCATCGCATCCTGCATAGCTTATCATCATTGCATCATATTGCTTGATCCTTGCACGTGGTTGATTATATCCTTGTTGCTTATTTGTCTTGTCTGGGTAGAGCCGGGAGACGAGTTCGCTAACGAGGAGCCCATTGAGTTTGCTTTTGAGGATCCAGTCAACTCTGACAACTGTGCAGGCAAGATGATCATACCCTCGAAATCACTACTATCTTTGCTATGCTAGTTTGCTCGCTCTTTTGCTATGCCAATGTTGCGATGCCTACCACTTGCTTGAAAGCCTGCCAAATTGCCATGTCAAACCTCTAACCCCCTTTGTCCTAGCAAACCGTTGATTGGCTATGTTACCGCTTTGCTCAACCCCTCTTATAGCGTTGCTAGTTGCAGGTGAAGATCGGAGGCCGTTCCTGTTGGAACATTTATTTACTTGCTGGGATATCATTATATTGCTATGTTATCTTAATGCATGTATATACTTGGTAAAGGGTGGAAGGCTCGGCCTCTCCCCTAGTGTTTTGTTCCACTCTTGCCGCCCTAGTTTCCGTCATATCGGTGTTATGTTCCTGGATTTTGTGTTCCTTACGCGGTTGGGTTATAATGGGAATCCCTTGATAGTTCGCCTTGATTAAAGCTTTTCCAGCAATGCCCAACCTTGGTTCTACCATTTGCCACCTAGCCTTTTCTTTCCCTTGGGTCCTGCAGACTCAAGGGTCATCATTATTTTTAACCCCCCCGGGCCGGTGCTCCTCTGAGTGTTGGTCCAAACCGTCAGCCGCCGGTGGCTACCAGGGGCAACTCTGGGCTGGCCTACCGGAAGTTTAGACAATCTGAGTGTGCCCTGAGAAAGAGATATGTGCAGCTCCTATTGGGATTTGTCGGCACATTCGGGCGGTGTTGCTGGTCTTGTTTTAACCTGTCGAAGTGTCTTGAATTACCGAGATACCGAGTCTGATCGGAACATCTTGGGAGGAGGTCTATTCCTTCATTGACCATGAGAGCTTGTCATGGGCTAAGTTGGGACTCCCCTGCAGGGATTTGAACTTTTGAAAGCCGTGCCCGCGGTTATGGGCAGATGGGGATTTGTTAATGTCCGATTGTAGATAACTTGAACCTTAATTTAATTAAAATGAATCAACTGAGTGTGTTACCGTGATGGCCTCTTCTCGGCGGAGTCCGGGAAGTGGACACGGTGTTGGAGTAATGTTTGCGCAGGTTGCTCTCTAGTTTCTCACTCGCGCTTTGCCTCCTCTTCTCGCCCTCTGTTGCGAATAAGTTAGCCACCATACTTGCTAGTCGCTTGCTGCAGCTCCACTTATATTACCTTGCCATACTTATAAGCTTAAATAGTCTTGATCGCGAGGGTGCGAGATTGCTGAGTACCTGTTGGTCACAGATTACTACTATACCAGATGCAGGGCCTGATGATTCCGCTCCAGGTGACGCGTATGAGCTCAAGTGGGAGTTCGACGAAGACTCTCAACGTTACTATGTTTCCTTTCCCGATGATCAGTAGTGGTGCCCAGTTGGGGGTGCTTGGGACCGTGTCGCATGTTGGGTTCTCTTTTATTTTGGCGCCGTAGTCGGGCCATGAGTGTTTGGATGATGTAATGTTATTTATGTACTTGATTGACGTGGCGAGTGTAAGCCAACTATGTTATCTCCCCTTTTATTATCATATTACATGGGATGTTGTGAAGATTGCCTAACTTGCGACATATGCCTTCAATGTGATTATGTCTCTTAGTCGTGCCTCGACACGTGGGAGGTATAGTCGTATCGAGGGTGTTACAAGCTGGTATCAGAGCCTTCCTCGACCTTAGGAGCCCCATTGTTTGATCGTTTTTAGTGGCTGAGTTGTGTCTAGAAAAATGTTTTGAGTCTTTTAGGAATTATATATCGGAGAGATTAGGAATTCTTTTTACTTCCCAGTCTCCTCATCGCTCTGGTAAGGCATCCTGACGTAGAGTTTTGACTCTTCTCTTCTTAAATTTCACTAAAAAAAATTTAGGATCACGCGGGTATCTTGGAATCGTTCCGATGGTTTTATGATGAGAACATTGTCTTGGTGCCTCCTGTCAGGGGTTTACTGAAAGTGTCTCGGGGAGTTGAGCTCTGAGGTGTTTTCATTATAATTTTATCGTTGCAGTTCTAGAATACCTGAGTCTAGTACGCCGACATCGAAAATCTCTTTTATGCAGTTCGTTGGTGAGATAACCTCGACGCCACCCAGTACTGGGGCGGGAGTTCAGGAGTATCGCCATAACTTGTATAACGGATGCTTTTTGAAGGTTGAGGTAGATGGTTTCCGAAGTTTTTCTTGGTTATGTGTTGAAGGATGGATACAGTTGGATGTAGGATTTGCTAGTTTGGGTGAAATATTATGCTTCCCCTGTATCCCCAACACCTGATTGCATAACCGGAAAGGTTCGGGAGTTTCATAGGTGGGAATTCTAGTAGCTCTAGTTCTTCTTCCACGGATATTGGTTTGAGATTGGGATTTCTTACCGATTATTCGTTCTTGATCCGTACCTTGTTGATTTATTTCTCTACCTTAATTCTACGTGGCTTCTCAATTTATGGATATGTGACCATTTTAAGAGGAATGCATTTGTTCATTTTGTTCGGATGTGAAGACTATATGTTGCAATTTTCATTCCGTTGGATTCAGCTTCAATACTTATCTGTCAATGTGCTAATGGTGGTCAACCTCTTCAGGATGGCTCCTCCAACGCGCACGACTCCGAATCCTGATCCGCCACCACCTCCACCTCCTCCAGAGGCATGGAAAGCTGTGATGGCCGCAACCAATGCAAACACACAGCTGATCATTTAAATTCTTCAAGAGCGCAATCAAGGCAACCAAGGGAATCAAGGCAGCAATCAGAATCACTTTGCTACACTCAACCAGTTCATTGCTAACAGGCCAAAGACTTTCAGCAATTGTGTTGAGGCAACCGATGCTGACGATTGGCTTGTGGATCTGTGCAAGCATTTCGAGTGCAGTAACGTCAGGCCTGAGGACTTTGTTAAGTTCGCTTCCTTCCAATTCAAAGATCAAGCTGCAGAATGGTTCCAGCAGTACAAGGATTCCAGAGGTGGACGTGTTATCACTTGGGATGATTTCCGTCGAGATTTCCGAGCTCATCATATTCCTCAGAGCGTGGTTTAAAGAAAGCGTGAGGAATTCCGCAATCTGAAGCAAGGCTCTTTGTCTGTCTATGACTACAACAAGTTGTTTCAGAAGCTCGCCCGCTTTGCCAAGCAGGACGTCCCTGATGAGAAGAGCATGATATACCAGTTCAGGGGTGGTCTTAGAGAAGAAATTCAGCTAGCTCTTGTTCTCTTTGAGCCCTTGAGATACGATGAGTTCTACAACATGGCACTGAAGCAAGAGGCTGCTCAGTTGAGGTGTGATGCATCCAAGAAGCGAGTCAGAGATGTTACTCCTTCTTCCTCTACTCAACTGGCCAAGCAGCAGAAGTTTGGCTTCCTCCTCCTCCGTTCCGTCAGCCGTATCAGCAGAAGAGCAAAGGTGGTAGTGGTTCTTCCCACCCACCCAACCCTGGCTTTCAGAACAATACTTCATCTCAAGCTCCAAGATCGAGTGCTCCGTTTCACCGTCCGCTTTCAGAGGTCACGTGCAACAAGTGCCAACAGAAGGGTCACTATGCCAACAAGTGTTTCAACCAGAGGCGTCTTCCTCCTCCTCCTCCTGTCAGATCGGCAAGTACAGCTGTGGTCAAGCATAACCCCAAGTACGCCAAGGTCAATATGGTGAATGCAGCCCAGGCAGAGGACTCGTCAGATGTGATTATGGGTAACCTTCCTGTTAACGATGTTCCTGCAAAAGTTCTTTTTGACACTGGTGCATCGCATTGCTTCATTTCCAGACCTTTTGCATCTAAGCATGGGTGGTTTTCTCAAGTTATGCATAAGCCATTAGCAGTCGTCTCTCCGGGTAGATGCTTGCTTGCTAACTACGAAGTTCTGGATATTTCTATCTCGATGGGTGATTTCAAGTTTCTGGCTTCCCCAATGATCCTTGGTAACTCGGATATTGATCTTATTCTCGGAATGGATTGGCTTTCTAAGCACAAGGCTCAGCTTGATTGTGCAGCCAGGCAGATTCAATTGACTCATTCGTCTGAGGATGTAATTGTCTTTGCCGCTCGGGATAATACCATCCGTCTGTTTTGTCTCAATGAGAAGGGTGAATTGGATGCCAAATCGCAAATTCCAGTCATTTGCGAATATCAAGACGTCTTTCCAGAAGAGCTCCCAGGAATGCCTCCGCACCGGCCAGTTGAATTCGTTATTGATCTTGAGCCTGGCACGGAACCTGTGTGCAAACGTCCTTACAAGCTCGGACCTGAAGAGTTGTAGGAGCTGAAGAAGCAACTCGATATTCAAGAGAAAATGGGTCTTATCCGGCCTAGTTCTTCTCCGTGGGGTTGTGGTGTTCTTTTTGTGAAGAAGAAGGATGGAACGGACCGACTTTGTGTTGATTACCGTCCAGTGAACAAGAAGACCATCAAGAACAAATACCCACTTCCCAACATCAATGAGCTGTTCGAACAACTCAAAGGTGCCCAATTGGTCTCCAAGCTTGATCTCTGTATGGGTTATCACCAGATTCGCATTTGTGAAGAAGATATTCCCAAGACAGCATTCAGTACAAGCTTTGGTTCATACGAATACACTGTCATGTCTTTTGGCCTCGCCAACGCTCCTCCAACGTTCTCTCGCATGATGAACTTCATCTTCAACGCCTACACCAATGACTTTGTTTTGGTCTATCTCGACAACATTCTGGTTTTCTCCAAGAATAAGGAAGATCATGCCAAGCACTTGTGTTTGGTTCATGATAAACTCAGAGAACATCAGTTCTACGCCAAGTTCTCCAAGTGTGAGTTTTGGCTCGATGAGGTTCTTTATCTTGGTCATATCATCTCTGCCAAGGGCATTGCCGTGAATCCTGAGAAGGTGTCTGCAATTGTGAATTGGGAACCTCCTCAGAACGTGAAGCAACTCCGTAGCTTCCTCGGTCTCGCAAGCTATTGCCGAAGATTCGTTGAAAACTTTTCTAAGATCACGAAGCCTCTCTCAAATCTTCTTCAGAAGCACGTCAAGTACGTTTGGTCTCCGGAGTGTGATATTGCTTTCAACACTTTGAAAGAGAAATTGATCACTGCCCCAGTTCTGACTCCGCCTGATGAATCCAAGCCGTACGAGGTCTTTTGTGATGCCTCTCTCCAAGGTCTTGGTGCAGTATTGATGCAAGAGAAGAAAGTTGTTGCTTATACTTCTCGCCAGTTGAAGCCTAATGAGAAGAACTACCCCACTCATGATCTCGAGTTGGCGGCAGTTGTGCATGCTCTTTTGACTTGGAGACATCTTCTATTGGGAAGAAAAGTGGACATTTTCACTGATCACAAGAGTCTCAAGTACATCTTCACTCAGCCTAATCTCAACCTCAGGCAAACTCGATGGGTCGAAATGATTCAAGAGTATAATCTGAGTATTGAGTATACTCCAGGCAAGGCCAATGTGATTGCTGACGCATTGAGCAGAAAGGCCTACTGCAACAGTCTGATTCTCAAGCCTTATCAACCCGAGCTTTGTGAAGCTTTCCGCAAACTTAATCTGCAAGTTTTTCCTCAAGGTTTCCTCGCCAACCTTCAAGTTTCACCTACCTTGGAAGACCAGATTCACCAAGCCCAGCTTCTTGATGCTATGGTGAAAAAGGTGAAGATTGGGATTGCCAAGAGCCAGTCCAAGTACAAGTGCTACCGCCTTGACAACAAGGACACTCTCTTCTTCGAGGATCGTATTGTTGTACCCAAAGGTGACCTCCGTAAAGTGATCATGAACGAGGCTCACAATTCTCTCCTCTCCATCCACCCTGGGAGCACGAAGATGTATCGGGACCTTAAGCAAGCTTATTGGTGGACTCGAATGAAGCGCGAGATCGCTCAATTCGTGAATGAATGTGATGTCTGCAGAAGAGTGAAGGTAGAACACCAAAGGCCAGCAGGTCTCCTCCAACCTCTTGCCATTCCAGAATGGAAGTTTGACCACATTGAAATGGACTTCGTGACTGGGTTTCCAAAGTCCAAGCATGGCAATGATGCTATATTCATTGTCATCGATAAACTCACCAAAGTGGCTCACTTTCTGCCTATCAAAGAGTCGATCACTGCAGCTCAATTGGCGGAACTCTATACCTCTCGAATTGTCTCTCTGCACGGTATTCCTCAAGTGATCTCTTCAGACCGTGGCAGCATCTTTACCTCGAAGTTTTGGGATTCTTTTCAGAAGGCCATGGGCACTAACATCCGCTTCAGCACAGCTTTCCATCCTCAAATAAGCGGTCAAGTCGAGCGTGTCAACCAGATTCTTGAAGATATGCTCAGGGCTTGTGTGATCTCCTTCGGCATGAAGTGGGAGGATTGTCTTCCTTATGCTGAATTCTCCTACAACAACAGTTTTCAAGCAAGTTCGGGCAAGGCCCCATTTGAAATTCTGTATGGTAGGAAGTGCCGTACCCCTCTCAACTGGTCTGAAACTGGTGAACGTCAGCTTTTGGGTAATGACTTAATCACAGAGGCAGAAGAAATGTGTAAAGTCATTCGTGATAACCTCAAAGCAGCCCAATCCCGCCAGAAGAGCTACTATGATAGTAAGCACCGTGATTTGGCTTTCGAGATCGGAGATCATGTTTACCTCCGTGTCTCTCCTATGAAAGGTACTCGTCGCTTCGGTATCAAAGGGAAGCTTGCCCCTAGATACGTGGGACCTTCCAAGATTGTCAGCAAGAGAGGCGACCTCGCCTATCAACTCGAGCTTCCTTCAAACTTTGCAAATGTTCATGACGTGTTCCATGTCTCTCAGCTTCGAAAGTGCTTCAAGACTCCTGACTGCACCGTCAACTTCGAGGACATTGAGCTCCAAGAAGATCTCTCTTATCGTGAGCACCCAGTTGCTATTCTTGAAGAGACTAAACGCAAGACTCGCAACAAGTCAATCAAATTTCTCAAAGTCAAGTGGTCACACCATTCCGACCGTGAAGCTACCTGGGAACGTGAGGATCACCTCCGTTCTGAGTACCCGGCGTTCTTTCAGTCCTAGATCTCAGGACGAGATCCTTTCGTAGTGGTGGAGTGTTGTAACACCCTGGATGTAACTTTCCCAATTTGTACTCCAACTCTTACCGTTTCCGGCATTAAGTTATATTTATTTTCTCGGGTTCGGGTTTTGTCTCCGCGTGTTGTTGTCATTGTCATGCATCTCATATCATGTCATCATGTGCATTGCATTTGCATACGTGTTCATCTCATGCATTCGAGCATTTTCCCCGTTGTCTGTTTTGCATTCCGGCGCTTCGTTCTCCTCCGGTGGCCATTTCTAGCTTTCTTTCGTGTGTGGGAATTAAACATTTCCGGATTGGACCGAGACTTGCCAAGCGGCCTTGGTTTACTACCAGTAGGCCGCCTGTCAAGTTTCGTACCATTTGGGCTTCGTTCGATACTCAAAAGGTTAACCGAGGGACCGAAAAGGCCCCGTGTGTGTTGCAGCCCAACACCCCACCAATTTGGCCCAAAACCCACCTAACTCCGCTCCATCATCTAGAGCATTCGATCATGATCGCGTGTCTGAAAACCGCACCTCATGTGGACTCTTCTAGCTCCCTCTATGCCTATTTAATGGCCCCCCGATTTTCGGATCTCCTCCTACCTCCGAAACCCTAAAAATCATCTCCGCGCGCCGGACATTGTCCGCACCGCACCGGACGTCGCCGCCGCCCACTCCCGTCGCGCCACATGGCAATGCCACCGCCTCCACCGCCGCGGCCCGCCAGGCCCAGGGAGGGCCCCCGCGAGCCCGCGCCGGCCGCCGCTCTCCTCCCACGTCGCGCCCGCGCCCGGCTCCTCTTCCCGAGCGCCGCCCTTCGCCGGCCGGCGACGCCGTGCCCCACTGCCGGTGCCGTCCTCCGTGCCGCCGCCCGAGCGGGCCACCCGCTGCCGCGCGCTGGTCGCGGCCCCGCCGCCTCGGCTTCCGCACCGCTGCCTCCGCCCCGGCCCCGACCGGATCCGGCCGCCACCTCCTCTCGCCGGCCTCTGCCTCTTTGTCCCGGCGAACTCCAGTGTGAACAGTACCTCGCCGGCCGTCCTTGATCCGCGTGCAAATCTCAGATCTAGAAATTCGGAGGTTGACTTTTCTCAAAAACCCTAGCTCATGTTGCATACTTTGACTTGCCGTAACTTTGCATCTGTAGGTCCCATTCATGCATATAGCATATCGAAATGTTCATCTCAGAGAGTACATCATTTCATTCCATTGCATCATTTTCCTTTGAGTTCATATTCATGCCCGAAATGCTGTTAGAAGAGGGCTACTTGAGTTAATTGTCAGATCTGCTACTTTGTTTAGCACTTTTGTCATTTTTGCCATCATTATTGTGTGCATGATATGCCCGTGAGTTCTACATGTGTTTTGTTAAGGGTTTTGTCATCTTTCCATAGGTGCAACCCATGTATTTTTAGGATGTGTGTGGTGACTTGTGCAAGCTTGTAAAGTGGTGCACTTGCTAAGTCTGTTTTCAGGGACTTAGTAGTTTTCACTAAGTCCTGGAGCTGTTTATCTCATGATGCCATATGTTCTTGTTGTTTCCTAGTGATCCGTGCCTCTTTTGAGGATGATCAGTAAGGGAGTTTTGTTGATATTGTAGAGATATATCCATCCATGTCTTTATTTGCAATTATGGAGCAACCTAGCTTTAGTCAATCGAGCTCTACTTTTGCTACTTTGTGAATCTGGGCAGATTGTCAACTTGTTTGCAATTTTGCCGGTGATGTTGTAGTTGATCCGTGCATGCTATGCTATTGTTCTTGCCATGTCTAGCTTGCATTTTGTGCCTTCTTGATGGATGTATGCTTGTCTTGCCATGACTTGCTCTGTAGTGAGTGCATCGAGCTCATAAACATGCCTACTTGAGTTATATTTCAGCATGTGTCAGTTTTTCACTAAGTCTGAAACTGATTATGTTTTTGCTATGTTCGCATGCTTGCAATTGTATTTTCTGATCCCTTTTGGCTCAAGGTCACTAAGGGAGTTTTGTTAAGCTCTTTGAGTAGATCCTTTCCATGCTTTACTTTGCCATGATCACGTCCTGTAGCATGTAGTTTTGTTTCTCCGAAGAGGGCTACCTGATCTGAAATTCCAGACAAGTGTTAATTTCACTAAGTCTGAGATCTGTTTGCCATATGCGATTTTGCCATGCTTGTTTGAACCTGTTGATGGATGATTTGGCCGTAGCTCAGTGCTAGACTTTTGTTAAGCATCTTGTGTGCATCCCTGCCATGTATTTTGTTGTCATGTTTGGGTGCTGTAGCATGTTCATTTCGTTGCATCTAGATGCCTACTTGCTGTAAATCGCAGACCGGTGTCATTTTTGAATCGCTTGCCATTTCCAAACCGTAACTCTGATTCCGGCGTTCTTTATATCGTTTTCAAGCGATTTCATCTCATCTTTCCAGTGGTATACTTGGATTTCCATGTTGAGGCCAGGTTCATTCATTTCCTGTCATATCTTGCATTTGGCATCCCGCATCGCATCCCGCATAGCATATAATCATTGCATCATATTGCTTGATCCTTGCACGTGTTGATTGTATCCTTGTTGCTTGTTTGTCTTGCCTGGGTAGAGCTGGGAGACGAGTTCGCTAACAAGGAGCCCGTTGAGTTTGCTTTTGAGGATCCAGTCAACTCTGACAACTGTGCAGGCAAGATGATCATACCCTCGAAATCACTACTATGTTTGCTATGCTAGTTTGCTCGCTCTTTTGCTATGCCAATTCTGCGATGCCTACCACTTGCTTGCAAGCCTCCCAAATTGCCATGTCAAACCTCTAACCCGCCTTTGTCCTAGCAAACCGTTGATTGGCTATGTTACCGCTTTGCTCAACCCCTCTTATAGCGTTGCTAGTTGCAGGTGAAGATCGGAGGCCGTTCCTGTTGGAACATTTATTTACTTGTTGGGATATCATTATATTGCTATGTTATCTTAATGCATCTATATACATGGTAAAGGGTGGAAGGCTCGGCCTCTCGCCTAGTGTTTTGTTCCACTATTGCCGCCCTAGTTTCCGTCATATCGGTGTTATGTTCCCGGATTTTGCGTTCCTTACGCGTTTAGGTTATAATGGGAACCCCTTGATAGTTCGCCTTGATTAAAGCTTTTCCAGCAATGCCCAATCTTGGTTTTACCATTTTCCACCTAGCCTTTTCTTTCCCTTGGGTCCTACAGACTCAAGGGTCATCATTATTTTTAACCCCCCCCCCCCCCCCGGGCCAGTGCTCCTCTGAGTGTTAGTCCAAACCGTCAGCCGCCGGTGGCTACCAGAGGCAACTCTGGGCTGGCCTACCGGAAGTTTAGACAATCTGAGTGTGCCCTGAGAAAGAGATATGTGCAACTCCTATCAGGATTTTTTGGCACATTCGGGCGGTGTTGCTGGTCTTGTTTTAACCTGTCGAAGTGTCTTGAATTACCGAGATACCGAGTCTGATCGGAACGTCTTGGGAGGAGGTCTATTCCTTCGTTGACCGTGAGAGCTTGTCATGGGCTAAGTTGGGACTCCCCTGCAGGGCTTTGAACTTTCGAAAGCCGTGCCCGCGGTTATGGGCAGATGGGAATTTGTTAATGTCCGGTTGTAGATAACTTGAACCTTAATTTAATTAAGATGAATCAACTGTGTGTGTTACCGTGATGGCCTCTTCTCGGCGGAGTCCGGGAAGTGGACACGGTGTTGGAGTAATGTTTGCGCAGGTTGCTCTCTAGTTTCTCACTCGCGCTTTGCCTCCTCTTCTCACCCTCTGTTGCGAATAAGTTAGCCACCATACTTGCTAGTCGCTTGCTGCAGCTCCACTTATATTACCTTGCCATACCTATAAGCTTAAATAGTCTTGATCGCGAGGGTGCGAGATTGTTGAGTCCCTGTGGCTCACAGATTACTACTATACGAGTTGCAGGGCCTGATGATTCCGCTCCAGGTGACGCGTATGAGCTCAAGTGGGAGTTCGACGAAGACTCTCAACATTACTATGTTTCCTTTCCCGATGATCAGTAGTGGTGCCCAGTTGGGGGTGATTGGGACCGTGTCGCATGTTGGGTTCTCTTTTATTTTGGCACCGTAGTCGGGCCATGAGTGTTTGGATGATGTAATGTTATTTATGTACTTGATTGACGTGGCGAGTGTAAGCCAACTATGTTATCTCCCCTTTTATTATCATATTACATGGGATGTTGTCAAGATTGCCTAACTTGCGACATATGCCTTCAATGCGATTATGTCTCTTAGTCGTGCCTCGACACGTGGGAGCTATAGTCACATCGAGGGTGTTACAACTATTCAACTAGCCCTCGATGGGGTCCTGTTCATCCAGCTCTCCATGGGGTCCTGTTCATCCACCCCCAACCGGCTCGATCGGGGTCATGTTCATCCATCGGAACCACCACGAGTTCCTGTTCATCCACCCCCCCACCGGGAACTGTTCATCGAACCACTCCAACAACGCTCACTGTTTATCCAGAGGCAGCATCGATCGGCTTTAGTTAGCAGTAGTAGAGAAGGAATCACTCAGGTTCAGTTAATAGCAAGGATCGATTGCTCAGGTTCAGTAACGTAGCTAGTGCAATCGCCCGGGTTCAGTTCGAGCCCAGCGCATCGCTTGGGTTCAGTTAGAGCCCAACGCCTCGCACACATGCGCGTATGTACGAGAGAAATGCACATTGCTTGGCCCCCGACCACCCACCGTAACCGAGAACTCTCCCGTTTTTTCCATCATGGACGGCCCAAAGAATGTCATGCAGCTGCGTTTCCGGTCCGCCCAGGACGAAAAGTCCATTTTTTGTCATGATTGTTTCTCATAGAAGTAGGACCCCACCACATCTATGATGATACCGGGTTTTGTCACAATTATCGTCATAGAAGTGTCATAAGAATGACAATTTTTTTTCTTTCGGCCCAAAATGTCATGGATGTGTCTTTCTTTTGTAGTGCAAGTGGTCTACTTGCTCAAAGTGCTTAGTGATATTGCTCCAAAACCCTCAGCCACATTCTCTATCCAAATATGTCCAAACCCTAATTCCCAACTCAGACCCACCGATATTACCAACCGGAGCCACCGAGTTCATCTTGACATAGCCACTTCCAAAACCCTAACGATTCGGTCACACTGATACAGATCTCGGTCTCACCGAGATGGCCTTACCAACACTATGTGACTTGTTGCCATCAATTCAGTCCCATCGAGATGTTGTAATCAGTCCCATCGAGTTGTCTTGACTAATTTTCTATTGCTCATTGTATTCACTTCGGTCTTATCCAGATGATGCAATCGGTGCCACCGAGATGAAGTTTGTCCTAAGCCCTAGCACATATGTCTCACCGAGTTGGTCCCATCGGTCCCATTGAGAATCCTAACGTTCATATTTTGTACAGATCAGTGCCATCGAGTTTTCTGATTGGTGCCACCGAGATAGGTCAAAAGTGTGTAACGGTTAGATTTTGTGTGGAGGCTATAAATACCCCTCCACCCCCTTCTTGTCATTGAGGAGAGCCATCAGAACGCGCCTACACTTCCACCATTCATTTTTGGAGAGAGAGCCACCTACACATGTGATGAGATCAAGAGATTCCATTCGTATCATTTGAACCTTGATTTCTAGCCTTCCACAAGTTGCTTTCCACTAAAATCCTTCTTCCATCATAGCTAAATCTGTGAGAGTGAGTTGGCTGTTGGGGAGACTATCATTTGAAGCAAAAGAGCAAGGAGTTAATCATCAAAACAACATCTATTACCTTTTCAAGAGTGGTGTCTCCTAGATTGGTTAAGTGTCGCTTGGGAGCCGCCGACATGGTGTGGAGTTGAACTAAGATGTTTGTAAGGGCAAGGAGATCGCCTACTTTGTGAAGATCTACTCGAGTGAGGAAAGTCCTTCATGGGCAATGGCCATGGTGGGATAGACAAGGTTGCTTCTTCATGGACCCTTTGTCGATGGAGCCCTCCGTGGGCTCGCGCAGCCATTACCCTTCATGGGTTGAAGTCTCCATCAATGTGGATGTACGATAGCACCACTTATGAGAACCACGCCAAAAATCTTCATCTCTCCATTGCGTTTGCCTTGTCCAAACCCTTCCCTTTAACTTCATATGGAATGTTTTACTTTTTGCTACTATACTCTTAGAATTGCATGTGTAGGTTGATTGCTTGACTTGTCGTAATTGCTAAAATCTTCCCACCACTAAAACTGGGAAAAGGAAAGCTTTTTATTTGGTCAAGTAGTCTAATCCCCCCTCTAGACATACTTTCGATCCTACAAGTGGTATCAGAGCTTTGGTCTCCATAAGCCTTGATTTTCGTAGCTTTAGTGATCATATCCTTGGTTTCACAACCTATGAGAGTATGGCGTCTAGTGAGGGTAACTATCATTGTAGATGTCCTTATTTTGATGGTACAAATTTTGCTAGTCGGAGCATAAGTTGAAAATGCACATTCTTGGCCATAACCCCGCCGTTTGGGCTGTTGTTTGTGTTGGCTAGCAAGGTGAATTCTTTGAGGATGGTAGAGAACTGGGTCGTGAAGCGACCACAGAAGAATTGAATATGTTGTAATACAATGCTCAAGATTCTGATATTCTCTTCAATGGATTATGTCTCGGAGAATTCAAGAAAATCAGCCACCATGAGAATGCAAAGGAAATTTGGGATACTTTGGTAGATATGCACGAAGGTACCAAGTTCGTCAAGGAATCCAAGTTGGACGTGCTTCAAAGTCAACATTACAAGTTCAATAAGAAGGATGGTGAAGGAGTCGCCAAAATGTACTCTAGGCTTGCTCTCATCACAAATGATACTACAGCTTAGGAAGTGAAGAGATGACCGACAAATGCATCATTAAGAAGATCCTTAGAGCGTTGGATGGAAAATATGATACCGTATTCACATTGATCTAAATGATGCCCAATTACAAGGACCTCGAGCCCACAGAAGTCATTGGTAGGATTGTTGCTCATGAGATGTCACTCAAGGACAAGGAAGAGGTCCACAACAAGTCAGGTGGTGCATACAAAGCTTCAGGTGATGCTCCTACAAGATAAAGTGACAAGCTAGTCTCCAATCCAGAATTGATCCTAATGGTGAAGAACTTCAGCAAATTCTACAGGAGTAGAAGCAAAGAGATATGTTCCAAGTCAAGGTCCTACAATGACAAAAGATCTTATAGTTGTGATCGAAAATGCTACAATTGTGGAAGGCCCGGACACTATTCCAATGAGTGTATGGCTCCCAACAAGAACAGAGAAGACTCACCAAAAAGGAGGAGTAGAAGAGATGAATCACCTCCGAGAGAGAAGGAGTAGAGATGATCGTTATTGATGTCTGCTAGGACTACGTCGGTATTTCCCCAAAGAGGAAGGCATGATGCAGCACAATGACGGGAGGTATTTCCCCCAGTGATGAGACCAAGGCTATCGAACCAGTAGGAGAACCAAGCAACACTACGTAAACATCACCTGCACACAAATAACAAATACTCACAACCCGGCGTGTTAAAGGGGTTGTCAATCCCTTTCGGGTAACGGCACCACAAATTGGCAAACGGACATGAGAGAGTTGTAATAATTTGATAGATCGAACGCCAAATAAAATATATTGTAGCGAGTTATTTTTGTATTTTCGGTTTAATAGATATGAAAATAAAAGCAAAGTAAAATAGGCCGCAAAGGCAAATATATTAAAGAAGAGACCCGGGGGCATAGTTTTCACTAGTGGCTTCTCTTGAGAAAAATATCAAACGGTGGGTGAACAAATTACTGTTGGGCAATTGATAGAACTTCAAATAATCATGATTATATCCATGCAATTCATTATATAGGCATCACATCTAAGATTAGTAGACCGACTCCAGTCTGCATGTACTACTATTACTCCACACATCGACCGCTATCCAGCATGGATCTAGCATATTAAGTTAATGGAGAAACAGAGTAATGCAATAAAAACGATGGCATGATGTAGAAAAGATCTATTTATGTAGAAATAGACCCATCTTGTTATCCTTAATAGCAACGATACATACGTGTCGGTTCCCCTTCTGTCACTGGGATCAAGCATCGTAAGATCGAACCCATCACAAAGCACCTCTTTCCATTGCCAGATTAATAGATCAAGTTGGACAAACAAAACCAACACACCGAAGAAGAAATACGAGGCTATAAGCAATCATGCATATAAGATATCAAAGAATACTCAAATAACTTTCATGGATAAAAAGATAGATTTGATCATAAACTCAAAGTTCATCGGATCCCAACAAACACACCGCAAAAAGAGTTACATCATATGGATCTCCAAGTGACCATTGTATTGAGAATGAAACAAGAGAGAGGAAGCCATCTAGCTATTAACTACGGACCCGAAGGTCTACAAAGAACTACTCACGCATCATCGGAGAGGCACCAATGGACATGATGAACCCATCTGTGATGTTGTCTAGAATGGATCTGGTGGCTTCTGGAACTTGCGGCGGCTGGAATTGATTTTCGTCCACTCCCCTAGTGTTTCTAGAATATTGGGGTATTTATAGAGTAAAGAGGCGGTTCGGGAGGCACCCGAGGTGGGCACAACCCACCAGGGCGTGCCTGGGCCTCCAAGCGCCATGGTGGGTTGTGCTCCCCTCGGAGCTCCCCCAATGGATGTCTTCTGGTCCAAAAAAATCCACAATAACTTTTGCTGCGTTTGGACTCCGTTTGGTATTGATTTCATGCGATGTAAAAAACATGCAAAAATAGCAACTAGCACTTGGCACTATGTCAATAGGTTAGTTCCAAAAATATTAGCCACCCCTGCCGATTCATGAGCACACAAAAGAGAAATTTATTTTCAAAATTAGAGATGGCACATACAAATTTGCTTAGAATGGCAAAAGAATACCATATATAAGTAGGTATGGTGGACTCATGTGGCAAAATAGGCTTAAAGGATTTTGGATGCACAGGTAGTGATCATACTTAGTGCAAAATGAAGGCTAGCAAAATATTGAGAAGCGTCCAACCGAGAAACGAATAATCTCATAAGCGAGCATTGAGCATAATTAACACCGAATAATGCACCACAAGTAGGATGTAATTTCATTGCATAACTATTGACTTTCGTGCTTGCATAGGGAATCACAATCCTTAACACCAACATTCTTACTAACGCATAATTACTCATCAACATGACTCACATATCACATCATCATACCTTAAAATTATTACAAGGAATCAAGCTTATTTTCTCAAATGGTATTCATGAAAGTTTTTATTATATCCTTCTTGGATATCTATCACTTTGGAACTAATTTTCATGTGTTGCTTTTGATAACCTCAAACAAATATAAGTGAAGATCATGAGAATAATATTTATTTCTCTCAAAATAATTTAGGTGAAGCAAGAGAGAATTTCTTAAAAAAATTTACTAACTCTCAAATAAATCTAAGTGAAGCAAGAGAGTATTTCTTCAAAAATACTAAAGAACACCATGCTCAAAAAGATATAAGTGAAGCATGAGAGCAATTCCATAGCTCATCAAGATTTAAGTGAGCATAGAGAGCAATTCTAACAAGTCATGGCATAATTTTGGCTCTCTCAAATAGGTGTGTCCAGCAAGGATTCAATACTTAAAACACGAACAAAAACAAGCAAAGACTCATATCATACAATATGCTCCAAGCAAAACTCATAATATGTGACGAATAAAAATATAGCTTCGAGTAAAATACCAATGGTCATTAGAAGAAAGAGGGGATGCCACTTGGGCATCCCCAAGCTTAGTTGCTTGCTTCTCTTTGGATAATAGCTTGGGATGCCATGGGCATACCCAAACTTAGGATCTTCTTACTCCTTATTCCTTTATCCATCGTAACATCACCCAAACTTGAAAACTTCAATCACACAAAACTCAACAAAACCTTCACGAGATCCATTATTATAAGAAAACAAATCACTACTATAAGTGTTGTTGCAAACCCATTCGTATTTTATTCTTGCATTATATATACTGTATTCCAACTTTTCTATGGCAAAAACTCTTCAAAGAAAACCATAAAATCATCAAAACAAGCACAAAAAGCAAAGAAAACAGAATCTGTCAAAAACAGAACAGTCTGTAGAAATCTAGATATTTCAAATACTTATGTGACTCCCACAATTATGAAAAATTAGGACATCCCGAGCAATATGTATATTAGTCTTGTGCAAAAAGAATTGGTATTTTAGCACGCTTCTATTTTTCAGCAAGATCAAATCATCTATCACCCAAGAAGATCCTAAAGGCTTTACTTGGCACAAACACTAATTAAACATAAAAACACAATCAGAACAGTAGCATAATTGTCCAAACACTCAATAACAGAAATAAAAATATAAAAATAAGTTTTATTCATTGGGTTGCCTCCCAGCAAGCACTATTGTTTCACGCCCCTAGCTTGGCATGAAGCAAGGATCTAACTTTTGTCATATTTGTTTCTAGATCCATAAGATGCCCTCATGATTTATTGATATTGTGGCCTAATTCTTATTCTAGGAAAGTGTTCCATACCATTTCTTGGTGGAAATTGGAACTTTATATTGCCTTCCTTGATATCAATCACGACACCGATAGTGCGTAAGAACGGCCTACCCAGAATAATTGGACAAGACAGATTGCAATCAATATCAAGAACAATGAAATCTATGGGCACATAATTCCTATTTGCAAAAATAAGAACATCATTAATTCTTCCCATAGGATTTTTAACAGTAGAATCCGCCAAGTGCAAATTTAAAGAACACTCTTCAATATCGGTAAGACCAAGCACATCACATAAAGATTTTGGAATTGTAGAAACACTAGCACCCAAATCACATAAAGCAAAACACTCATAATTTTTAATCTTGACTTTGATAGTAGGTTCCCACTCATCATGCAATTTTCTAGGGATTGAAACTTATAATTCCAATTTTTCTTCCAAAGATTTCATCAAAGCATCAACAATAAGTTTAGTAAAAGCTTTATTTTGTTCATAAGCATGGGGTGAATTCATCATGGATTGCAACAAAGAAATAAAGTAAGTCAAAGAGCAACTATCATAATTAAAGTCTTTGTAATCCAAAAGAGTGGGCACATCACTAGTTAAAGTTTTGACCTTCAAACCCACTTTTATCAATTTTCTCAATAAGATTTTCACCCTCCGAATTATAGGGAAGCCTTCTAGCCAAAGTTGACTGTTATTCAGTCCCTTTTTCATCAATCTTAATTTTACAAAACAAGGAATCAATAGAAGAAACACCAATCATCTTAAGATCTTCATCACTTTTATGAAAGCAATCACTAGAAAACACTTTTTCTCAAAAATCTCTTCTAGCTCTAAGCATAGCGGTTCTTTTCTTACTTTCATCCATAGAAACATAAAGAGCTTTAATTGATTCCTCAACCTTAGGCACAAAAATTTCATCTTGAGAGTTTCTACATCATGAGAAATTCAATCAACACTTCTAGACAAATCATCAATCTTATTCAACATTTCTTCCATTGTAGAATTATTCTCAAGATTAGAGGTGTTCCTATTATTATTATAAGAAGGATTACCATAGGAATTACCATAATTATTAGAGAATTACTAGGAAAGGCCTAGGATTAAAATTACCTCTATAAGCATTGTTATTGAAATTGTTTTGCGAGATAAAATTCACATCTATGGCGTCACTATTGTGCTCAATCAATGTAGACAAAGGCACATCATTAAAATCAATAGGAGAACTTTTACTAGCAACAAATTTGATAAGAGCATCAAATTTTTCACTCAAAGAAGAAATTTCTTCAACCGAATTAACTTTTTTACTAGTAGGAGCTCTTTCGATATTCCATTGTGAATAATTTGCCATAATATTATCAAGAAATTTGGTGGCTTCACCCAAAGTAATTTCCATAAAAGTACCACCTGCGGCAGAATCTAAGAGATTGCGAGAAACAAAATTCAACCCCACATAATTTTTTTGTATGATCATCCAAAGATTTAACCCATGAGTTGGGAAATTCCTTAGCATCATTTTCATCCTTTCCCAAGATTTTGCAACATGCTCATGTTCAAGTTGCTTGAAATTCATGATTTGGGTTCTAAGGGAAATAATTTTTGCGAGCAGAAAATATTTAGTAATGAAAGCATCTTTGCACTTATTCCAAGAATCGATACTATGGCAAGGCAACGAAGAAAACCAAATTTTTGCATGATCTCGTAAATAAAATGGAAATAATTTCAACTTCACAACATCATTGTCCACATATTTTTTCTATTGCATGTCGCATAATTCCACGAATGTGTTAAGATGGGACACGACATCCTCATTAGGAGGATCAAAAAATTGATCTTTCATAACAAGATTCAATAAAGCGGTATTAATATCACAAGACTCCGCACTAGTGGCTGGAGGAGCAACCGGAGGGCCAATAAAATTGGAGAAATCACACAACTTTGTGTTCTCTTGAGTCATTGTGACTACGCAACAAGATTGCACTCAAAAACAGATCCAGCAAGAAAACGATGAACGAAAAAGAGGGCGAATAAGAACCTGGTAGATGGCAAAATGGCGAACTTTGTGTTCTCTTGAGTCGTTGTGAAGTGGGAGAGAGGAAAACGAGAGGCACATGGCAAAAAATTTAAATTGCGAGGAGATGAGATTTATGATTAAGAACCTGGTAGGTGTTGATGATGTCTCCCCGGCAACAGCGCCAAAAATTCCTTTCGATGTCTGCTAGGACTATGTCGGTATTTCCCCAAAAAGGAAGGGATGATCCAACACAGCGATAGTAGGTATTTGCCTCATTAATGAGACCAAGGTTATTGAACCAGTAGGAGAACCAAGCAACACTACGTAAACAACACATGTACACAAATAACAAATACTCGCAACCCGACGTGTTAAAGGGGTTGTCAATCGCTTTCGGGTAACGGCACGAGAAATTGGCAAACGGGCATGAGAGAATTGTAATAATTTGATAGATCAAACGCCAAATAAAATAAATTGCATCAAGGTATTTTTGTATTATTGGTTTAATAGATCTAAAAAGAAAAGCAAAGGAAAATAGATCGCAAAGGCAAATATATTAAAGAAGAGACTCGAGGCCGTAGTTTTCACTAGTGGCTTCTCTCGAGAAAAATAGCAAACGGTGGGTGAACAAATTACTGTTGGACAATTGATAGAACTTCAAATAATCATGACGATATCCAGGCAATGACCATTATATATGAATCATGTCCAAGATTAGTAGATTGAATCCTGCCTGCATCTACTACTATTACTCCACACATTGACCACTATCCAGCATGCTTGTAGTGTATTAAGTTCATGGAGAAACAGAGTAATGCAATAAGAACGATGACAACAATGATACATACGTGTCGGTTCCCCTTCTGTCACTGGGATCAAGCCTCGTAAGATCGAACCCATCATAAAGCACCTCTTCCCATTGCAAGGTAAATAGATCAAGTTGGCCAAGCAAAACCCAAATATCAGAGAAGAAATACGAGTCTATAAGCAACCATGCATTTAAGAGATCAAGGAAGACTCAAATAACTTTCATGGATAAAAAGATAGATGTAATCATAAACTCAAAGTACACAGGATACCAACAAACACACCGCAAAAAGAGTTACATCATACAGATCTCCAAGAGACCATTGTATTGAGAATCAAATGAGAGAGAGGAAGCCATCTAACTACTAACTACGGACCCAAAGCTCTACAAAGAACTACTCACGCATCATCGGAGAGGCACCAATGGACATGATGAACCCCTCCGTGATGGTGTCTAGATTGGATCTGGTTGTTTCTGGAACTTCCGGCGGCTGGAATTGATTTTCGTCGACTCCCCTAGAGTTTCTGGAATATTGGGGTATTCATAGAGTAAAGAGGTAGTTCGGTGGGCACCCTAGGTGGGAACAACCCGCCAGGGTGCGCCTGCGCCTCCAGGCGTCTGCTGGTGGGTTGTGCTCCCCTTGGAGCACCGCCAGGCGCTTCTCCGGCCCAGTGGATGTCTTCTGGTCTAAAAAAATCCACAAAAGGTTTTGCTGCATTTGGACACTGTTTGGTATTTATTTCCTGCGGTGTAAAAAACATGCAAAAAATAGCAAGTGGCACTTGGCACTATGTCAATAGGATAGTATGAAAAATGATATAAAATGATTGTAAAATGATTATAGAACATCCAAGGATGGTAATATAACAGCATGGAACAATAAAAAATTATAGATACATTGGAGACGTATCAGTTATGAATAAAGACCCTCTCGAAGAAGCAAGGACTTGGAAAGGAAGGACAGGTCATCAAATAGCCACACAAGACAATGACATCAAGCTCATGTTGGTGAATGGGTTTTCCGTTCTGATTCCGACAACTACTCCGAGAGAAGCTATCATTCTGACTCTGAATATACTCATGATGTATGTGTTGCCGGTCTTGCACTAGTGTCATCCAACTCCCACGACATATTTAATTAACAAAATGAAGGAATTGTAAGATGCTTCATGGCTAAAGGCCCTGAGGTATCACACCTCGAGTATCTCAATTTTGATAGTGATGAAGATGATTTGCTAGGTGATGATGCTTTACTTGTTGATAAAACTAGTGATGAGAACTATAATGAACTTGATCATAATCATGATAATCAAGATGAAACAAATGACAATGATAAAAAGAATATTGAGCATGTAACTAAAGAACTAACACCCTTAAGTTAGCTCATGAAACAACTCAAGAGGATCATAGAGAGCTCCTAAGGACTCATGAGAAGCTACGCTTCGAGAAGCTAAATTTAGAGAAAGAGCTTGAGTTCTTAAAAGCTATCAATGATGATCTTCGAAAGAAGAGTTCTTCTTACATTGCCAAGCGTCTCCTCTTGTCTACTTATATGCCACAAGTAAAATCTAGTAACAATAGCAAGAAAGATTTTTCTTCTAGTAGTAACAATAACCATGCTAAATCCAATATTATTGCTTCTAGTAATTCTCTTGATTGCACTAATGATTCTCTTAGAAAAGTCACACTTGAGCAAGAAAATGGCTTATTGAAGGGAATTATAGAGAAAGGTGTTTGCAAGAGTCTTGCCGGGAGTAAGCAATTTAAGGAAATTGTACGCAAGCAAGGAAGACACCGAAAGAATCATGGTGTTGGTTTTGAACGAAAGTTCAATGCTAATGGAGTTGAATGGGAAGAAGATCAATACCCAAAGACAAAGTTTGTTCCTCAACAAGAGAAGTATGACCCCACTTATTTTGAGGGAACAAAATCTCAAGATGATCTTCCACCACAAGACCACAAGCTAAAAGGCAAGGATAAGCTTCAAGAATAGATTGATTCATTTGAAGAAGCTCCTAAGGCCATCTTCAAGTGGGTTCCAAAAATTACATCAAGATCGACTTCATAAAGTTCAACTACAACTCAAAGGATTCCCATCAAGTTGATTTGGGCCCCAAGAAGAACTAGAGTGTACTTGAGGGTAACTCTGCCAACACATTTCACTCATATTCATTTTGGGAAGGAATTATGCAATCAACTTTCATATCTTGCACTAGTTCATGGAGTCACAAAGCCTATTCTTGGTAAGACAAGGGACAAGGTAACCTCATGCATCCATGGACATCATCATATGTGCAATTTACTCTATGTCTATGGATATCCTTGTATGTTCCTTGTGGGACTAACCCATGGGGTATTGAAAGTGCAAAACTCCAAAGGATTTCTCCGAATGATCTACATCAACATTGAGCATCGACATGTTCACTATCTACATGAAGTCATCATCGACAAAACCCAAGGTTAATTCATCCCTCGTCGGGGGGATATCACATCTAGGGGGAGCTTTGCTCTAAAAATTGCGCTAAAGCAACTCTAATGGTGTGAACACATTAATTCTTTATGAAAAAAGTGGCAACCCCACTTTGTGCTTAAATGATGAGTATAACTTATTATCAGATTTCACTCTAAGTCAATATACTCATATATTGATAACCTAGTCATTGCCAATTGCTTGATAGATGCTAGAATTGATTGTGCATATTTGACACATATTTCATTTGGTATTTTATTGTGTGAGCATGTTGGCTGCATATTTTCTGCATTCAAGGACATCCATTTGTTGTTTTGATTTCTCGCTTTTTGTCGGCAAAGTGGATGTACAAGAATGCCTAAGAACCTTCTCTAGCTATCTATGCTCTTCTTGTCTCAAATTCTTTTCATGCTATATCACAAAAATTGAACAAGTATTTATTGGACACTCCGGGTAAGGAGCACTCGAAGCCACCGATCCAAAAAGGGCTCGCCTCTAAAACATTCTTCATGGATTTCAGTCAACCACCGATCTTGCTGCTACCGATTTAGACCAACTCAGCGCCACCGACAGCACACGGGTATATATATATATATATCCAGCGGACTATATGGTTGTAAATTCCTTCAAACATTACGAACCCGCGCCCCATTGCTAATGCCTCCTTGGTCTCCGGATCATCGCCATCATCTCTTGTGCGCCTTCGTCGCAAGGCTCCATCGCCTTCAACGGAATCTGCTCCGCCGTTGCCGCCGTAGAGGATCTCCATCGTGTTAGGGCGAGATTTGATCTTCTCGTGCTTCTTTTTCTCCAATTCAATGCAAAAGAATGTTGCCATGTATCTTGCCATGAATGCAATTCCTCTATCCACCAGATTAGTTCCTTATAATAGATTTGAGAAAGAATAGGTTTAGGTTTCCACCGAACGCATCTCGGACCGACCGAATAGGGATTTTCAGTCCCACCGATTTAGCCCTGGCACTACTGGAATCAGAAGATTTGCCATCCTCTAGCTGACGGCAAAGAATGGCTTTGCCATTAGCTAGCAGAAAGCTGACGGCAAAGGAAGGCATTGCCATCAGCTAGCAATTTTGCCATCAGCTAGCTGAAGGCAAAGATTCTTTGTCGTCCGCTAGTTGACGGCAAAGAGGATGGTGGGCCCACTTGCTGGTAAGCCCTAACGGGCCCCCTCTTTTCCGTCCTCCAGCGGATGGAAAAGCGTGCGTTGCCCTCAGCTTGCATACGGCAAAGGCGACACGGACGACAAAGCTTCAAAATAATTTAACGGCCCGTACCCCCGCCGCCGCCCTACCACTTTCTCCTCTCCTTTCCGCCCGACGAGCACCATCGCCGCCCCGTTGCCCCATGACCCCGCCGCCCCTATGGACGACCACCTCTTCATTGTCGCCCCCCACCCGGTCGACGCCCCCTCCCTGCCTCCCCACCCCCTCCCGAGCCTCCCCGCCGCCGCCGCACCGCCACAGCCGCCAGTGGACTGTCCCCGAGGAGCGCCGCCCGTCGCCGCCCCCTCCCCGCCCCGTCGCCACCGCGCCCTATCGCTTCCGCCCCTCCCCCATGGTGAGCCCTTGCCACCCCATCTCATTTTTTCTATTTTTTTCTGTTTTTAGTTTATGTTTAGGTTATTTAGTTTAATTAGTTGATATTTTTTAGTTTAGTTAGTTTAGGTTTAGGTTCAATTTTTTTAGGTTATTTAGTTTAATTAGTTTAGGTTTAATTAGATTAGGTTGTTTAGTATAGTTAGTTTAGGTTTAATTGGTTTAGGTTTTCTAGTTTACTTAGTTTAGGTTTAATTAGTTTAGGTTATTTAGTTTAATTAATTTAGGTTTTTGAGTTTAGTTAGTTTAGGTTTAATTAGTTTAGGTTATTTAGTTTAATTAGTTTAGGTTGTTTTTTAAGAATGAACAAGAAAGATGAAAAAAAGTAAAAGAAGAACAGGTGTTGGGTTGTCGTGTCGAGGGTCGAGGGGTCGGGGTGTCGTATCGAGGGTCATGGGGTCGACGGTCGCCGAGGGGTCGAGTGGTCGAGGATTTTCCATCCTGACCACGACACCCCGACCCCCGACACGACACCCCGACCCCTCGACCCTCGACACGACACCACCGACACCCTGACCCCCGAGGGTTGCCAATGGTCGAGGGTTGCCAAGGGGCACCCCGACCCCGACATAGCACCCCGACATGACACCACCGGCACCCCGACCCCGACATGACAACCCAAGATCCTGATAGGTCACCCCTGACACCGACACCCCGATATTAATTAGTTAATGTTATTAGGTATTTAATTTTTTTATTACGTTCATGATGATGATACACACTATTTTTTATGTTTATGTTGTACTAATTTCATTTACTCTTTATCATTGCAGGTGTTGACAGACTGTGGGCATGGGTCGGGAGCGCTCCAAGCCTCCTACCTCGGCGTGTGGGAGGGGTGTTGTTATTCCACTCCAGAACCTTCGGAGAGTGCTGGAAGACAGCATGCATACACCCCCAACACCATCGGCGGGCGCTTCTTATTTAGCCGGGGGAGGAGGTCGACGGAAGAAGAGGGGTGCAGGTAGAGGTGGATGGGGCGCTGGGAGAGGTAGGACAGTTGTTCTGCCTTCCTCACCGCCACCCTCCGCCGAATCTCCGGACCACCGGAGTGCTCCGCCTCGGGTGGACCTAACTGACCCGCACCCGTGTCAAACTCCGGTGCACGAGCCTCGGGTTGACGAGCCTCGGGTTGATGAGCCTCGGGTCCAAGTGTCTTCCTCCCAGGACACCCGGGTCCCACAATCTTCCTCCCAGGAGACTCCGGTCCCAGAGTCTTCGTCACACATGACTCCGGAGACTAGCGACCATGGTGATGATGCCGAGGAGACCTTATCTGAGGATAGCTACAACGAGGGCAAGCTGGTTGAGGAGGGCAAGAAGGTCTACCAGCAGGGTGGTACTAAGCTACCGTCTGTGTCGGGGACCCGCGACCAGAGGTGGTTGATTCAGCCTAATGGGGAGAAGTAAGTGCATTTAGTCTTTTTAACATTTTTCCTTCATGTTTGTTCATGTGTTGGCCTTGTCATACTGTAGGGGTTGGATACACGTAGATAAGGTCCGCATGCCCAACTAGGTCCTTGGTACTCTAGTACGGCACCACTTCCCGGGGTGGGTCACATTGCCCGGTGAGGGTGAGCTTCCACAACTAGCACAGACCTAGGAGCTATATGAGGCTGCCCCGACGCCGTGGGGGGGGGGGGATGGTCGACGATGTCGTGTGCGATACGGTGGCCGACATTGTGAGACAGCGGGTTTGGGTAATTTCTCCTTTACAGAATTAAAAATCAAACAGTACCTAGTGATTGTGCTGATCAGTGTTGCCTTGTGTGATTGCAGACCTTCTATAGGTGTCTTGAGGAACACGAGGCGGACGCAGCTATGGTTCTCGAAGCCGAGTGCAAGAGCCTACTTCAAAACCTTTGGCACAAGGCTCGGGTGCAGTGTGTTCGAGACTACTACGCGTCGACTAACATCAGCAGGGAGAAGAAGATGTGATGCGCCAAGTATCTGAGTAAGGACAAGTACATGAAGGTAATTACCTATTCTTAAGGCCTTGTACTAGTTTCCTTGATTTGATTCGTAGGCATAGCACTGAAATTTCTCTTTGTCTAACTTCGACGCCCCCGAGATGGTGTGCAGACAAGATGGACTGTTGGGAGAGGTTGGTGGGTGAGTGGTGCTCTCCCAAATGGCTAGCCGTGCACAACAAGAATAGGGAAAAGCATGCCCAGATGCAAGGTGTGCCGCACCATCAAGGGAGATCCAACCTATTTGAGTACGGGGATCACTGGGTATGTGGTTCGAGCCCTTAACAATTCATGCAATTTCATTCTTCAGCTAGCGTTAATTACTAATTTACCCCGTTCCTCTCTTTCATGCGCAACACAACAAGAAGGAGGTGCCGTCGCTGTACGACCTCTATGCCATGGCCCATAGTGCCCTGTACAAGAAGGCCAAGGCATTCTCGGAGGATGACCTCGATCATCTAGAGAGCTTCACCAACATCTCCTCCCATGACAAGCTTGTGAGGTATAGAGATTGGGGGAAGAAGATGAAAGGTGAGGAGTTCAACCCGAGCCAGAGTCCTTTTGATCCTGAGCTCGTGATGCTATCTTGTGATGGGAGGAGACAAGGCTCAATAGCCATTAGCGATGGACTCATACATTGTCCTAGAAGTTTCCAAGAGATCAAGAAGCACCAAACAAAGTCTCTTCTCGAGATGAGGCCTCGACCACGGCCAATGGAGCTCACTATAGAGGCTAGGGACAAGGAGCTTGTGGCGGAGGCAAGCAGGCAGGTGGAGGAGAAGGTGAGGGAGATGGTGGAGAGGATGGCTATTCTTTTTGAGGCAGAGATGAAATGGAATGACGCGGGTCACGGGGCCCTATACGAGCTCCTCGTGGTAATTGTCTTCCGCATACTAGACAAATCATGCACATGATGTTCGTTTCATTACTAACTAATATTACTTACTCATGCAAACAAAATGTGCAGTCAGTGTGTGAGAAAACCGACCAGACCCCTCTGTCGATGCCCCAGATTGCTACAGTGGACATGGTGAGTTTCATTTGAATGGTCAATAGTTACTAGTTTTCACATTTCAGTTGCATCATGCTAACTAAACATTGCAAATGATCTTTCGTGCAACACGCCTCCCACAAAGGATCGACCAATCCTTCTCCATGTCGCGGTGCCGCAACCCCAACCGGTCCTTCACGTCCCAGATTATGGTAAGTTTTCCCAAGTGTTTTTCTTAACAAATGCTTTGTTAGCTAGAAAATGGCCTAACAACCTAGGATATCTCAATAATGATCTATAGCTAGCTTAGCTAGTTCATTTATGACATAATTAGCTCACTTAGGTAAAAATGGCATAACAACCTAGGATAGCTCAATAATGATCTATAATTAGCTTAGCTACTTCGTTTATGACATAATTAGCGCACTTAGGTCAAAAATGGCATAACAACCTAGGATAGCTCAATAATGATATATAATTAGCTTAGCTACTTCATTTTTGACATAAGTAGCACACTTAGGTAAAAAAGTGGCATAATAACCTTGGTTTAGCTCCAAACTATCATATAATTAGTTTATTTTCCTACCTTATCTAAAAAATGGCATGTTTACCCACCTTAGTTAGATCTTCTTCTTATTCTTCTTCTTCTTCTTCTTCTTATTCTTCTTTGTCTTCTAGCTAGTCTTCTTCTTCTTCTAACTTTCATCTTTCCTAATTTGTAGATTTGCTTGAGATGAGGAAGCAGCTAGCATTGATGCTTCTTCTTCTTCTTCTTCTTCTTCTCCTTCTTCTTCTTCTTCTTCCTATTCTTTGTCTTCTAGCTAGTCTTCTTCTTCTTCTAACTTTCATCTTTCATAATTTGCAGATTTGCTTGAGATGAGGAAGCAGTTAGCATTAATGGAAACTTGTTGCAAACTTTTACTTGTGCTTGTGCTTCCTTTTTATTTATGGAAACTTGTTGCAAACTTGTTGTAAATGTTGTTGCAAACTTGTATATATATGTTCATGTTGTTGGAAACGTGTATATATATGTTCATGTTGTTGTAAACGGATTGTTGGTATGATTGTTGAAATTAGGTTGAAATGTGTGTGTGTGTGTGTGTGTGTCTATATATATATATGTGTGTGTGTGTGAAATTCTGTCAAATTTAATGAATTTAGGAAATAACAGTGGCTATATAGCCACTTTGCCGTCTACTGGCTAACGGCAAAGGTCTTTGTCGTCCACCAGCAGACGGCAAAGTGGCCACGTGGCAGCTACCTGTGCAACTGGGGTGTAGGGGGCTGGCCTATTTGGCAGATTTGGCGGCAGCCAGCAAACGACAAAGGCCTTTGCATCTTTGCCGTCAGCTGGCTGATGGCAAAGCACACCATTAACCACTTAACAGACTTGACCTGCCACGTGTGTTGTCCAGGCCCTTTACCGTCAGCCAGCGGACGACATACACCTTTGCTGCTTTGCCGTCCATCAGCGGACGACAAAGAGGCCTTTGATGTAGCCTATTCAGTCGGACCTGTTGCCCTTGACTGGCTCACCGTCCTCCATCCATGCCTTTGTCGTCAGCCATGGCTGACGGCAAAGTTCCTGATTCCTATAGTGTGGCCATTGCACTCATACAACTCGGTTCCACCGGAACGTACTAACCGGTGAGACTGAAATTAAAGTTTCAGTGAAACCCTAGCAACTTAGAGACACCGAACCACATCTCATCCAACTGAAATGGAGTGTTTTGGTTCTGTGATTGCTTCGACATCATCGAAATGACCAACTAGTAGCTTCGAAATGCATTCTGCGAAAACCTAGAGCTAAGAATTGAACTCAATTTTTTAAAAATCATCTACTTTTCGTGATAACTCATCTACTCTGCCCATACCCATCTATTCACATGGTCTATTTGCAAGATGTCGATTGCGAGTGATAGTCAAGATGAGTTAGAGCAACATGTTGATCTCAGTGAGGGATCAAGCCCTACAGACAGCTATGATGAAGGCAATAGGAGCACCCCTAGACCTGCCCAAAGCTGCCAAGAGGGCTAGAAAGAACAAGGGCTCAGAAACTGATGATGAGGACTTCCATCCTGATGAAGTAACCTCCAAGGGCAATTAAATGCTTGCCAAGGAGTATAACACAACAACTAGCACCAGGCCAAGTGCCAAAGAGAGGTTGACAGTTAGGAAGGTCCCAATCTCCAAGGAAGAAAAAAGCTTAGCTCCCAAAGAAACCACGACATTCACACTTGAGGAGCCAAGTGATGCAAAGGCTGAAGTCAGCAAAAAAAGAAGAGGGCTAGGAAGACTACTACTATTGTCATTGGCAAACCTTCCATGAGGGAAGATGATCATGATGAGGAGTAGGAGGAAGAACCTATTGCAGATGCACCTCCAGTAAAGAGTAAGAAGCTAATGTCAGATCCTATGAAGTCAGATGCTCCCTGCAAGCCCAAGTCCAAGCCCAAAGTTTCTACTCCTAAGAGGTCTACAAGAAAGATCTCTGCTACTGAGAAGAACAAGGCCCTTGTGCCTGAAGTTGAGGTTGATGATGAGCCATTAATGCATAGGAAGCTAAAGCCCAAGATCCTAGATCCTGACAATGCTCATCGAGTAGCTGGAAACATCATGCTCATGAAGGATGAGGGTTTGTGTGAGTGGAGGAAGATTGATCGTTATTCTTTTAGGAGAATGATTGCTTGTGATTATTGCTTTCACACTAGAGAACAACAGGATTCTATGAGACCGTACTTCTTGATAAGAAGCCCATAGTCAGTGACATGAAGTGGGTGGAATGGAAATACATTGATGCAAATGAAGATTATTTCCCCCATGTTCATGAGAGTTTCAGACTTTCCGGAGTGGATGCCTTTGTTGGTAAGAAGCTCACCATGTGGAATGATAAGATGATCATGCAGTTCTACTCAACAGCTCATTTTTATCCTGATGGGAGGATTGCATGGATGACTGAAGGTTCCAAGTACGGTTCAACCATCTCTAAGTGGGTTGAACTCCTTGATGCTCCTAAGGAAGAAGAAAATGACATTGATGTGTCTGGGAAGCCCAGGATGGGCCACAACTCTATGGAAAATATGTACAAGGAAATCCCTCCCAAGGATCTTGAGAGTCATAAGCTTGGCTCTTTAAACCATCTGCTAGCCTGTTTGGCCACCACAAAATAAATCTTGAGGCATACTCTTTTTCCCAAGTCAAGAGATGACAAGATCATACGTGGTCACTCCATCAATTTGCTACATTTGTTTGACACCCCTCGGAAGTTCAAAGTCACGAGTTTGACTATTGAGACGGTCAAGAGGACAACTACTGATTGATACGCCTCCAATTTATCTATAATTTTTATTATTCCATGCTCTTATATTATCATTCTTGTATGGTTTACCTTCATTTTATAGCAACTTTATATCATTTTATGGGACTAACCTATTGACATAGTGTCAAGTTCTAGTTGTCATTTTTTCCTTGTTTTTTACTTCACAGAATATCCATATCAAATGGAGTCGAAATGCAGCAAAACTTTTTGGAAACTTTTTTGGACAAGAAGACAACCTGGGAACCAAGGAAGTGGACGAGGGAAGGCCCGTGGGGCCCACAACCCACCAGGGCACGCCAGAGGCCCTAGGCGCGCCCTGATGGATGGTGGTGCCCACGGAGCTCCGTACCATGGCCTCTCAGCTCTATAAATAACCAAATATTCCAGAAACCCTGGGGGAGTGATCAAAACACAATTCCAGCCACTTCAAGTTCCAGAACCACGAGATCCAATCTAGAGCCCTATTCCGGCACTTTGTCGGAGGGGAACACGATCACAGAGGGGTTCATCATCCTCATTGGTGATCCTCTGATGCTGCGTGAGTAGTTCACCATAGACCTACAGGTCCGTAGACAGTAGCTAGATGGCTTCTTCTCTATTTTTGATTCTCAATACAATGTTCTCCTCGATGTTCTTGGAGATCTATATGATGTAATGACTTTCTGCGGGGTGATTGTTGGGATCCGATGAATTGCGAGTTTATGATAAGATCTATCTATGAATATTATTTGAGTCTTCTTTGATCTATTATATGCATGATTATCATAGCCTCGTATTTCTTCTCCGAAACTTGGGTTTGGTTTGGCCAACTAGATTGACTTTTCTTACAATGAGAACAAGTGCTTTGTGATGGGTTTGATCTTGTGGTGTCCTCACCCAGTGAAAGTAGGGCTAGCGAGGCACGCATGTATTGTTGCTATTAAGGATACAAAGATGGGGTCTATTCCTACATGAATAGATCTTGTCTACATAATGTCATCATTCTTATTGCATTACTCCATTTCTCCATGAACTTAATACACTAGATGTATGCTGGATAGCGGTCGATGCTGGAGTCGGTCAACTAATCTTGGACGAGATGCCTATATACATGATCATTGCTTTGGATATCGTCATAATTATTTTCTCTTCAATCAATTGCCCAACAGTAATTTATTTACCCACCATATGCTATTTTCTCGAGAGAAGCCACTAGTGAAATCTATGACCCCTGGGTCTATCTTGTACTATATTGCTTTCAGATCTATTATTCCAAAATCCCAAAAATACCTTGCTGCACTTTTTCTTTACTTATTTTATTTTGTTTTTTGGTAGATCCAATTATCCAATCCAATTATCCAATCTAATACAATACAATCTATATTTTTACCGCGGAGGGACTGTAAACCCCTCCTAAGCGTCGGGTTGCAATTATTTATTCTTTGTGTGTAGGTACCGTTTACATAGTGTTGCTTGGTTCTCCTACTGGATTGATAACCTTGGTTTCATAATTGAGGGAACTACCTACCGTAGTTGTACTGCATCATCCCTTCCTCTTTGGGGAAATACCAACGACATTTCAAGCCGCATCAAAAGGAATTTCTGGTGCCGTTGCCGGGGAGACATCATCAACATCTACCAGGTTCCTAATCACAAACCTCATCTCCTTGCAGTTTACATTATTTGCCATGTTCCTCTCATTTTCATCTCCCCCACTTCACAAAAAATTTCCTTTTTATTTTCCTTCTTTTCTGTTTGCCTTTTTCTTGTCAGATCTATTGTTTACTAGCAATCTTGTTTGCATAGTCACGATGTCTCAAGAAAATACCAAATTGTCTGATTTTTCCAGTACCAATAACAATGATTTTATTAGTACCCCGATTGCTCCTCCCACCACTAGTGCGGGGCCTTGTGATATTAATGTCGCTTTGCTGAATCTTGTTATGAAAGACTAATTTTCTGGTACTCCTAATGAGTTTGCCGCGTCCCATCTAAACACATTCGTAGAATTGCGTGATATGCAAAAGAAAAACTATGTGGACAATGATATTGTGAAGTTGAAATTGTTTCCTTTCTCCTTGAGGGATCGTGCAAAATTTTGGTTTTCTTCTTTTCCTCGCAATAGTATCGTTTCTCGGGATAAGTGCAAAGATGCTTTTATTACTAAGTATTTTCCGTTCGCGAAAATTATTTCCCTTAGAACTCAAATCATGAATTTTAGGAAACATGAGCATGAACACGTTGCACAATCTTGGGAAAGAATGAAATTGATGCTAAGAAATTGTCCTTCACATGGTTTAAATCTTTGGATGATCATACAAATTTTTTATGCCGGATTGATTTTTGTTTCTAGAAATCTTTTAGATTCCACCGCAGGTGGTAATTTTATGGAGATTACATTGTGTGATGCTACTAAATTGCTAGATAATATTATGGCAAATTATTCACAATGGCATACCGAAAGAGCACCTACTAGTAAAAAGGTTAATTCGGTTGAAGAAATTAATACTTTGACTGAAAAAGTTGTTGCTCTTATGAAATTGGTTGCTAGTAAAAATGCTCCTATTGGTCTTAATGACGTGCCTTTTTCTACTTTGATTGAGCAAAATAGTGAACACATAGATGTGAATTTTTTTCTCGCGAAACAATTTTAATAACAATACTTATAGAGGTAATTTTAATCCTAGGCCTTTTGCTAGAAATTCCTCTAATCATTATGGCAATTTCGATGGTAATTATTCTTACCATATCAATATGAACTCCTCTTATCTTGTGAGTAATATAAAATAATTTGTCAATTCTCAAAAGGTTTTCAATACTATGTTAGAAGAAAAGTTGAATAAGATTGATGATATGTCTATAATTAACCATGATGTAGAAAACCTCAAGATTAAAAAAAATTCCACCTAAGGTTGATGCTAATAAATTAATTAAAAATTTATATGTTTCTATGATTCAAAGTAAGAAGCATACCGCTATGCTTAGAGCTAAAAGAGAATTTTTAGAAAGAGCCTTTTCTACCGATTGCTTGCACAGTAATGATGAAGATCTTAAAATGATTTGTGTTTCTTCTACTGATTTTTTGTTTAGAAATGTTAAACTTGATGAAAAGAGGAATGAAGAAGAGTCAACTTTAGCTAGAGGGCGTCCTCATAATTCGGAGGGTGAAAATCTTGTTGAAAAATTTGATAAAAGTGGGTTGGGAGAGGTCAAAACTTTAACTAGTGATGGGACCACTCCTTTGGATTACAAAGACTTTAATTACGATAGTTGCTCTTTGATTGAATGTATTTCTTTGCTGCAATCCATGATGAATCCACCGAATGCCTATGAACAAAATAAAGCTTTTACTAATCAAATTGTAGAAGTGTTGATGAAAGCTTTAGAAGAAAAGTTGGAATTAGAGATTTTGATTCCTAGATAATTATATGATGAATGGGAACCTACCATTGAAGTCAAGATAAAAATTATGAGTGCTTTGCTTTATGTTATTTGGGTTCTAGTGTTTCCACAATTCCAAAATCTCTTTGTGATGTCCTTGGTCTTACCGATATTCAAGAATGTTCTCTTAATTTGCAATTGATGGATTCTACTATTAAAAAGGCTTTGGGAAGAATTAATAATGTTCTTATTCTTACAAATAGGAATTATGTGCCCATAGTTTTTATTGTTCTTGATATTCATTGCAATCCCACTTGTCCCATCATAATTGGTAGACCATTTTTACGAACTATAGGTGTTGTGATTCATATGAAAGTGCGGAATATAAAATATCAATTTCCAATAAGAAAGGGTGTGGAACATTTCCCTAGAATAAGAATTAGGCCACAATATGAATCAATTATGACGGATACCTATGGAGCACAAACTAAAAATGACAATACTTGAATCTATGCACTATGCCTAGCTAGGGGCGTAAAACGATAGCGCTTGTTGGGAGGCAACCCAATGAATAAAATTTATTTTTGCCTTTTTCTTTCTGTTCTTGAGTGTTTACACAATAATTATACTATTATGATTGTGTTTTTATGTTTTATTTAGTGTTTGTGCCAAGTAAATCCTTTGGGTTCCTGTCGGGTGATAGTTGACTTGATCTTGCTGAAAAATAGAAACTTTTTGCGCTCGGTGGCAGAATTGTTAAAAATCATAGAAGTGTGATAAAATTGTGATTTTATTACATAGGATGGATATATAAATTGCCTACTTTTTCCTAATTTTTAGAATTTTTGGAGTTAGAAAAGTATGGAAAAGTCCTGATTACTATAGACTGTTCTGTTTTTGACAGATTCTGTTCTCCTTGCATTGTGTGCTTACTTTGATGAATCTATGGATTTTATCAGGGGGGGGGTAAAGTTGGAATACATTAGGTATAATGTAATTATAAAATATGAATGTGTTTGCAACAGTACTTAGAGTGGTGATTTTCTTTTTTATAGTAACAGATCTCACAAAGGTTTTGTTAAGTTTTGTGTGATTGAAGTTTTCTAGTTTTGGGTGAGATCACGATGGATGATGGAATAAGGAGTGAAAAGAGCCTAAGCTTAGGGATGCCCATGGCACCCCAAGTTAATTTTCAAGGATAACTAAGCAACTAAGCTTGGGGATGCCCCGAAAGGCTTCCCCTCTTTCTTCTAACAACCATGGTAATTTTACCCATCACACATTAGGAGTTTTTCTTGGAGTGTCTTGTATTATATGAGTCTTTGCTTGTTTTGGTTTTTAGTTTGTCACAATCATCCTTGCTGGACACACCTATTTGAGAGAGCTATAATGATTTATTAGAATTGCTTGATATGCTTCACTTAAATCTTTTGAGTTATGGAATTGCTCTAGTGCTTCACTTATATCTTTTTGAGCACGGTGTGCTTTAAATTTTTGAAGAAATATTAACATGCTTCACTTAGATTAATTTGAGAGTTAGTAAACTTTTCAAGAAATTATCTCATGCTTCACTTATATTATTTCGAGAGATGAAAATTTTCATGCTCATGTTCTTCACCTAAATTTGTTTGAGCTTGTCAAAATAAATGTCAATATATGAAATTAGTCCCAAAGTGATATATATTCAAGAGGGATATAATAAAAACTTTCATGAACATCATTGGACAAAATTGATTCTTTGTAATAGTTTTGAGATATGATGATAGTAATATATGAGTCATGTTGGTGAGTAATTGTGCTTTAGTAAGAATATTGGTGTTAAGGTTTGTGATTCCCTATGCAAGCACGAAAATCAATAGTTATGCAATGAAATTACATCCTACTTATGGTGCATTATTCGGTGTTAGTTATGCTTAATGCTCATTTATTAGAATTTTTGTTTCTTGGTTGGTTGCTTCTCAATCTATTTGCTAGCCTCTATTTGTGCTAAGTGGGAATACTAATTGTGCATCTAAAATCCTTAAACCCAGTTATGCCATATGAGTCCACCATACCTACCTATATGAGGTATTTCCGTGCCGTTTGAAGTAAATTTGTATGTGCCAACTCTAATTTTAAAAATGAATTTCCTTTTTGTGTGCCCGTACCGCTCATGATGCAGCAGGGGGTGGCCAATAATTTCCCATGCTAGATGTGTTATTCTCAAGATGAGTGTGTATTCACTTGTCATTGCATGAGAGTGTGGTGGTAATAGGGATGCCCAGTCCTGTCATGGAAACATCACAGCAGATGTCCTCATGTGAGGACTTAGTTGTGAGGCCAACGCATCTATGTGGTAGCTTGAGAGGGGTTGATCGGGACGAGAGAGGCAACACACAAGACAAGAATTTAGACAGCTTCGGGCCCCGGGAAACATCATCCGGTAATAAGCCTACATGTTGTTTGTGGCTAGGTCTCATTATGCTCATCCCGGAGTCGCCGCATAAGCCGGCTCCCCTTTAGTTGTGTCTAGACTTAGAGATTCTTTTCTTGCTTTTCCCCCTTTTGAGGAGCCCTGCCCCTCCTTATATATTTTGAAGGGGCGGGTTACACGACTAGTCCTAGTAGGATTAGGATTATTCTTTTACAAGTGGAGTCCTAGTCTTGCTTCCTTTGTAAGGGAATATTTCTTATCGCTTTCCTCTTAAGCCAGCCCACCGTAACATGAGCCGGCCTTCTGGACCTTGGGCCTAGTCTTCTATCTGACCCGCCATCGGGGCCATTCGTGAGTCGCCAGGCTCATGAGTCGTTAGACCAGTGAGCCGCCGGACTCGTAAGTCGCCAATCCCACGACGGGTTACCAATGAAACGCCAAGTCCCACCGGGGTCATATATCTGGCCGGGTCATACCATGGGGTATATCCCCGACATTATCCCCCAGTTTAATTTGGATTTATCCATGTTAAACTGATCCCGTAAAATAAACACAAGAACAAACTTGATAGGTTGTGCTTCGGGTTACATATTTTCCTGAACCGGCACCTAATCATCCTTAAGTCCTTGTCATTTTCTCGTGGATGCATGTCCATGATCTCATAGAAAATCTCCTTTAACAGATATGTTCAAATTTTGCCAATCCAAAAAATCCGGGCACTTCTTCTGAAAAAATCCGAGTCAATAGGCCAGCTTCATAATCAATTTGCTGACATTGGTTTCTTGTAGAGAGATATTATAAGAAGTAATCCATTTGAGTCGGCCTTCAATGCTCTGACTTTGAAAGAAATATGGGTGTTGAAATATTCAATTGATATTCAACCGGCTTAAAGATGTAGATCTTGCCGATTTAAGATTGCCAAAATTGTCGGGTTATAAACAAATGATGCTGGGCCATGTACTTGTTGTTGATGCCGGGTTAATCTTATGATGACGCCATGTCATAAACTTTGCAGATTTCTCCGATAATAATGTAATACTTGCTTTCATCAAAACCTAGAATTTGAAGTTATTCCTCCCTTATATGCATATCACCTGTAGCCCCCAAGTGCCGAGTCATTATACAATAATGAGCAGGGACTTTGTAAGTATGATCATGTAGACTTGAGAAGCAACGTGTAGCCCCCAGGGGCCGGCTCAGTAAAATAATTCTGAGCTAGGACTTTGTATATAATTCATTGATAATAACATCATATGATGTAATCTCGACCATGGGGCTTGAACCCACGTCCATAAGGTTAAGAGCTTTGTACTCTACCAACTGAGTAGTGGACCTTTCAATATAATGGACTGAGGCTCGTGTACCATGAATTTTTGACAGGAGCAATTGGTAGCCCCCAAGGGCCGGCTCATTACAATGTGATGAGTCGGATCTTCAATAAAGTGAGACAAAAAATGACTTTGCTTTAGCCCCCAAGTGCCATGGTGCATGCTGGAAGTGACATGGGACTTGCATATTTGATATAATCTCAATGTAAATAATGTAGCCCCTAAGTGCCGGGTCGTAAGCCTACAGCGACTCGGGACTATTCCTTCCATTGTATAATAAATTATATCCATTGATAAAATAATATCCATTGTGTTGAGGCGACTTTGAAAACCTCAATCGTAATATTGGTTATTGATAACCATAATAAAAATCCAGCCATGTTGGCTATTAAAGATTTGAATAAATAACCCGGTTTGAAAAACCGGTTCCTGTGATATTGAATCGTACCTCCGGTTTAGGATACCTGTGTAGTAAGGGTGATAACTAATCTTTAGAAGCCAAAAACTTCCAAATGTTTATGCTTGTCATATATGGTGACTTATCATCCAAAGTTAAGCCGGATTAATCGAAACCACATATATGCTTCAGATATGAACAAAAAGTCTCGAGACAAACCCAAAAGACTATTTTCAAAAAACTTAAGCAAAATAGAAAGAAGAATTTGAGGCTTCTGATTTGAATACGATCAGTAAACCGGACCAAAGGGGTTAAGATAGGATTCGAATACGATCATGTAGCCCCTAGTGGCTTTGGCGTCGCATGGATCAAGAGGGTACCGACAGCTATGTTCTCTTTGGTTCGAATACGACCTATGTTTCAACAGGAAGCCCCAAATGACCTTGAGAGGTTTTTAGCGACCCTGATTCGAATATGATCCAAGTCGGACCCAAAAGGGGTTAAGCTATGATTCAAATACGATCAAGAAACCCCCTAGTGAGTTTGGCATTGCGCCGATCAAGAGGGTACCGACAGCTATGTTCTCTTTGGTTCGAATATGACCTATGTTAGAACAGGAAGCCCCCAAATGATATTTTTCTGAGCTGTGCTCGCCGGGTGCCCATGTTTGAGTTCTGATGTGCAACAAACTCTCTTTGGTCGCCGTAATTTTTTCTGAAAACTCGAACTTGTGAGAGATGAATTCTTTTTAAACTGGAATTTCAGACCGGATATTTAGATCTTCAAAGCTTTGTGGGAGAAAGGATTACCTTGAGCCGGATTGTAAATCTAAGCATCATTGTAAGCCGGAAATTTTCTGACGGTCTTTAAATTTTTACAAATATGGTGGCAGCCTCCGGGACCGGGTTATCTTCCCTCTAATGATCTGGATTTTTGAATTTGCTTAAGCCGGCCAATTTTGCCCAAGTCATGTCATTGTAGCTCCCGAGTCTTAAGACGACTCGAGGAGTTGTCTTAAGATTCTCCATATTTGGCAGTGATAAACCGGAATGAGTCCTTCAACAACTCAGTGATATAACTTGTCCTGCATTGGAGAACTTGCAAACCAGAGTAATTGCTCTTTTAAAGAAAACAATATATAATATAAAAACTATACTGCATGGATTTCACATGATATGTTAAGTTAGAAATTATCCACCGCGGAGTTGCTGTTCACTATGGTGAAGCTAAAACCAATCATGGGTGATCCGGCCGTGGGAGCAGACAGATGAATCGGCTGCGGCGTTGTAAGCCATTACGAATGAGCAAGTTGTCCTCCTCGTTGTAAGCCGGCGCAAGCGCGTGGACCGGTCGTGAGAGCGGACGGGTGAGTCATCCGTGGCGTTGTACGCCACTGCAGTCGTGAGAGACGGCCACAGTGGATCCCTGACAAGTCCTGAAATGAAAAAGAAGTTTACTTCATGTGTTGGTATGGAAGGCACCAGTGGATACGGCTAGCCATGGATTGTGAAAGAATGGTGGAAAAAGGAATAAACTTTATTTTAAGTTTGGGAACCGCCTATGGTGTATCTAGCATGGAAAGTATTGGGAACTACTTAGTTGTTTTCATTGGCAGTAGAAGCATGCCTCTCAAAATATTTTGTCTCTCAATTCAAGCTTTGAGCTCCGGCACCTATACAAATCTCTGCTTCCCTCTATGAAGGGCCTATCTATTTACTATATGCAGTTTTTATTTCTCATTCGAGCCTCCCTCTTCTCTTATAAAGCACCAACTGGGAGCACTATGATAATACTTGTGCATTGGATGTAGTTAATATTCGAGTGTGTTTCGTGAATGGATCAATGATTGAGCATGATGGGATAGGGATAGCTTTCTTTAGTGTTGATATTTGGAAAGACAATGTTGCTTGTTGATATACTTGAGTATTGAAGTCTTCATGTCAATTATAGACTATTGCTTTGAACCAACTAAAAGTCCAAATGTCCATGCTATAAAAGTAAAGAGTATGTGATGAACATGTTAGGCAGCATTCCACATAAAAAATTCTGTTTTTATCATTTACCTACACGAGGACGAGTAGTAATTAAGCTTGGTGATGCTGATACATCTCCAACGTATCTATAATTTTTGATTGTTCCACACTGTTATATTGTCATTCTTGGATGTCTTACCTTTATTTTATAGGAACTTTATATCATTTTGGGACTAACCTATTGACATAGTGCCAAGTGCAAGTTGCTGTTTTTTTCTTGTTTTTTACTTCGCAGAATATCCATATCAAACGGAGTCCAAATGCAGCGAAACTTTTTGGAGATTTTTTTGGACCAGAAGACAACTTGGGAACCAAGGAAGTGGACGACGGAAGGCCCGTGGGGCCCACAACCCACCTCTCAGCTCTATAAATACCCACGGAGCTCCGTTCCACCGCTACTCAGCTCTATAAATACCCAAATATCCTAGAAACCCTAGGGGAGTGATCGAAACACAATTCCAGTAGCCACAAGTTCCACAACCACTAGATCCAATCTAGAGCCCTATTCCGGCACTTTGCCGGAGGGGAACACGATCACGGAGGGGTTCATCATCCTCATTGGTGCTCCTCCGATGATGCGTAAGTAGTACACCACAGACCTACGGGTCTGTATGCGGTAGCTAGATAGCTTCTTCTCTCTTTCTGATTCTCAATACAATGTTCTCCTTGATGTTTCGAGATCTATATGATGTAATGACTTTTTGTGGTGTGATTGTTGGGATCTGATGAATTACAAGTTCATGCCAGATCTATCTATGAGTATTATTTGAGCCTTCTTTGATCTCTTATATGCATGATTATTATAGCGTCGTTTTCTTATACGAAACATTGGTTTGGTTTGGCCAACTAGATTGATTTTTCTTGCAATGGGAAGAGGTGCTTTGTGATGGGTTCGATCTTGCAGTGTCCTCACCCAGTGACAGAAGTGTCGGTGTACTAAAGTTTGGGCCCTTTTGCACCCCTTACTTGTGCACGGCAGTTGCGGCCGCACCGGTGGCACGGCTTGATAGGGGAAGCTAGGGACAAGATACAAGATCACTAGAGAAGCAACCAGACCAGAGAACAGAGCACGAGCTGGACGCCTGACAAGATCCTTGCCGGGACGACTTGCAGGACACTAACAAGAGCACCACCCTTGATGTTGAGAGCTCTGACACCATCGACAATGTTAAGGCCAAGATCTAGGGCTGCACGGGTAGAGGCGTGCAGGTCTTTGTGGAGGCCAGAAGACAAAGTGCCCAACAACATCCTTATCAAGGACGTCTATGAGGCCCCGGCAACATCCTTGCCAGGGACATTGGCAAGACCGCGACAAGGCTTCGCCACCCCATCACCACTCTAGTGAAGTGGCCGGCCTGCTAGCCTGGCAAGCACCTACGTGGTGGCATATAGATCTTCATGGAGATCCTGCCACCTCTCCAGCGCAGCAGTTGGCCAGCCAACTTGGCACTGCATGCCTCATCGACGTGGATGCATGTCAAGAGAGAGCGGGGTGGCGACGGATGGGACGGGTTCTACTCCCATCCCCGATAAAGCTAAGCGGCACGTAAGCAGCTCATTTAATGTATTTTTCCTAAGACGCCGGTGATAAACATAGACACTGTAACTACTTTACACCTCTTGTGTGCCACTGTGGCAGCCCCTTGGACATATAAAAGGAGGCTCATGACGTACTGGAGGAGGATTCAGACTTTTGAACCTCTCAGCCCAGCTTGCATGCGTAGCAGCTCGCCGAAGCTCAAGAACACATAATATACACTCAAGCGGAACTAGGGTTTTATGCTTCCTAGGGGCCTGAACCTGGGTAAAAATCCATTGGGTTGATCATTCGATCCGCTCTTTGCTCTACCCCTCTTCCCTGCCAAACCGTCGAAGGGATCCACGTGGTCTCATAGGTGTCGTTCACGCCGACATCTTTGGCGCGCCAGTGTAACACCCCGGATGTAACTTTCCTTATTTGTAACTGCGACTCTTGCCATTTTCTGCTTTAACTTATGAGATTCCCTTGGTGGTTGGGTTTTTGTCTTTGTTTTGCATTTTTTCATGTCATGCATTTCGTATCATGTCATCATGTGCATCGCATTTGCATTCGTGTTCGTCTCATGCATCTGAGCATTTTTCCATTGTCCGTTTCGCAATCTGACACTCCCACATGCACCCGGTGCACCCCTCTTTTCTCTTTTCGCGAGCGAGAGTTAAACGTTCTCGGAATGGGTCGAGATTTTTCAAGTGGCCTTGGTACATCACCGGTAGACCGCCTGTCAAATTTCGTTCCATTTGGGGGCCGTTTGATATCCCAACGGTTAACCGGGTAACCGTAAAAGTCCCTTGTGTGTTGCAGCCCAACACCCCTCCAAAACATCCCAATAACCCATCTAAAACATATCCATGTTCTTCGCCGTCGGATCACGATTGTGTGGGCGAAAACCGCATCTCATTTGGACACTCCAAACTCCACCTACCTATAAATATGTGCCTCATCCCCCAAATTCGGGGTCCAAACCCTAGTTCCACCATCTCCCTCTGCGCCGGACACGTCCACCAGCATCGGGCGTGTCCAGCCGCCCCCTCGGGGCAACCCCATCGCGCCACGTGGCCTCCGCCAGCTCCCGCCGCCGCTGGCCACTCAGGCTCGCGCGGGGTCCTCCCGGCCCGCGCCTCGCCCGCCGCAGCCCGGTCGCGCCTGCCTCCCCGCGCCGCTGCCTGCCTCGCCACCATCCTCCACTCCGGCGCCGACCGCCGCACGCCGACCACGGCGCCACCACGCCGCGACGCCGCCTTGCTCCACCATACCACGCCACGCCGCGCCGCCGCCCGCCGACGCCGGACCCCGTCGCCTCTCCCTCGTCGTCGGCGTCTTCCTCCTCCACTGCGATTTCGGCCAGCCACCTCCTCGCCGAGCATCTCCGGCGAACTCCGATCCGGTGGATCTGGTTTCCGCGCCCTGAACCCTAGATCTAGGATTTTGGAGGGTAATATTCCACTAAGTCCCGAATCTCTGTAATATTTTCAAGCCTAATTCATCATGCCGTATCTTGATGATATGTCAAAATGTTCGTCTGGTGGAGCTCTTCATCTTAGAGGTATTTCCATTCATGTTACTATCATTTGTGATGCCATTTTCATCAATGCAAGGGTGCTATAAAATGTTAACTGCTGGTACTTACCAGATCATGGTGATTTGTCATTTTTGTTGCATTGACGTGTGCATCATATGAGCATTAGGTCTACATGTGTCTTGAACTACAACATGTCATCCTTACAGAGTGAAAGTCTTGTATTTTTGTGATCTACTTGGTGACTAGCACAAGCATGCAAATTAGGCTCCACAATGTTGTTGTTTTCACGGACTTAGAACTTTGCTTAGTCCTTTTCCTGCTGTTATTTTTATGCCAAGTAAACTTCATGATACCATGATATCCACGCTTATTTTGGGATACTTCAGTAAAGATGTTGTGAACATGTTGTTATGCTATATCCATTCATGCCCCTGTTTGCAATATAGAGTTCTCTAGAATGTCATTTGCGTGCTCTACTTTTGCTATAAATTATTCCTGGCGGATTTTTAACATGTTAATCCATATTACCATGGTTGTTGCTAGTGATCCATGCATCCTATTAACTTGCTCTTGTCACGGTTAGCTTCATGAACATGTCATCTTGCCATTGGTATGCTTGTGTTATCATTTAATGCTTTGTGGTGAGTGGCATGAGCTCGCAAAGTATCTTTCATAAATCTTTTTATCCCATGCTATGTTTTTCCCTAAGTCTGAAACTGTTAATAAAACTTGTTGTGTTTACCTGTGTGCCATCATATCTTCTGTGCCTTTTTGGCTCACGTTCATTAACGAAAGTTTTCCCTATGCTTTTAGTAGAATCATGCCATGCCTTTATTTGCCATGATATGTTAATGTAGCATGGTGTTTGCTTGCTCTAAAAAGTGCTTCCTGATGTTGTTTTTGACATGTTAGTATTTTCACAAAGTCTGTGAAGCTGATATCTTTTGCGCTTTTGTCATGTTTGTTTGAACCTGTTATATTGTGATTTAGACATAGCTCAGTTTTCATGTTTTGACAAAAATCACTTGTATATCACTGCCATATGCGTGTTTGCTATGCTGGAGTGCAGTAGTTTAGTTTCTTATTGCATGCTATGTGCTATCATGCTGTTAATCGCAGATTTGCGTGATTCTTGTTTTGCTTGCCATTTGCAAACCATGCATCCATTTCTGGCGATCTTTATATCGATTTCAACCGAAATCATCTCATCTTTCCAGCAGCATACTTGGTTTGCCAATTGATGCCTTGATCATTCTTTCCCTTCCGGAGCACGCATATGCATTGCGTATCATATCTTGCATATCATGCCATGTATTGCCTCATGTTGCTTCCGTATTGCACCGTGATTGATTGTTGTTCCATTTCTTGTGTTCTTGCTTTGGGTAGAGCCGGGAGACGAGTACGTGAACGAGGAACCTGTTGAGTACGCTAATGAGGATCAAGCTTTCGACAACTCTGAGAACTTTGCAGGCAAGAAAACCATACCCTCGAAATCACTTCTATCTTTGCTTGCTAGTTGTTCATTCTATCGCTATGCCGCGCTACCTACCACTTGTTATATCATGCCTCCCATGTTGCCATGTCAACCCTCTAACCCACCTTCCTAGCAAACTGTTGTTTGGCTATTGTCGGTGTCAAAACCGGCGGATCTCGGGTAGGGGGTCCCGAACTGTGCGTCTAGGTTCCGGCCCTCTTGATGGTGGTAAAACCCTACGTCCTGCTTGATTAATATTGATGATATGTGTAGTACAAGAGTAGATCTACCACGAGATCAGAGAGGCTAAACCCTAGAAGCTAGCCTATGGTATGATTATTGTTCGTCCTATGGACTAAAACCCTCCGGTTTATATAGACACCGTAGAGGGCTAGGGTTACATAGAGTCGGTTACAATGGGAGGAGATCTACATATCCGTATTGCCAAGATTGCCTTCCATGCCAAGGAAAGTCCCATCCGGACACGGGACGAAGTCTTCAATCTTGTATCTTCATAGTCCAAGAGTCCGGACAAAGGTTATAGTCCGGCTATCCGGACACCCCCTAATCCAGGACTCCCTCAGTAGCCCCCGAACCAGGCTTCAATGACGATAAGTCCGGCGCGCAGATTGTCTTCGGCATTGCTAGGCGGGTTCCTCTCCGAATTCCGTGTACCTGTTTAAATAGTGTCTGGCTTCTTGTGAATGCCGCGCTCCTTGGCTTCCACTCCCAATAATGGCCACTTTCCACGTGTCGGGCGAATGTGAAGAGCCAGGGTGTTTTTACATTTACCGCCCTAGCTGCGTGAATGAGCTGCCGATTAAAAAGACGAGGATTCAAATCCAAATCACACCATCCTCCCTTGGCGAGCCTTCATCGGAGTGCATCCGACAGAGATCCATTCCATCATGGCCGGTCGACGCAGCTCCTCCTCTCGCTCCCCTAGCCCCAAGCCTGGAGATTGGGAGAGATGTTCCGTCCCGCACAACAAATTAGTGATGCTTCAGACCAAGGGATTTCTTCCCCCAGCATAGATGGTCCCGGTTCGAGCCGGGCTCGCCACCTATAATGGCGGAGAGCAAGCGGAGAGCCTTCCCAATCCCTCCAAGGGAGAGCGGGTATGCCTTGTCCCTCATTTGGTAAGAGGGCTCGGATTTCCAATTCATCCGTTTCTCCAGGGGCTCCTGGAGTTCTACGACCTCCAGTTGCACGACCTTACGCCTGCCTCCATATTGCATATCACGGGCTTCGTAGCCCTTTGCGAGCTGTTTTTGGGCTGTGAGGCTCATTTCGCGTTGTGGAACGAGCTGTTCTGCCTCGTGCCCCGTTCTCAGAAGGGGTCAATATATCAAGTGGGCGGAGCCGAAGTGTGGCGTATTGCTGGGACCGGATATCTATCCCGAACCCCAAAGAAGACGTCCAAAGACTAGCCATCAGAATGGTTTTATATAAAAGACGTCCCCCTCCCGGACCCTATTCGAATCGGCCTCCCTGAGTTCGACAATGCTCCTTTGAAGAAGCGCCGGAGCTGGCGTCCACGGAGCCCCCAGGAGGAAGATGACAGGGACGTTCTTTACCTAATGAGCCGGATAAGTTTGTTAGTCGATCCGGATTGACAATGATCGAGGTCATGGCCACATCTATTATGCGGCGGGTGCAGCCGCTTTTGTATAGAGGCCACCCCATGTGGATTTCAACGGGGAGGATGACGCCACCCGCTATGGCCGTAAAGGGACGGAATTGGTAGCTACTCTAATAAACATCTTATCCACTTTGTACAAGGGAGAAGAGGAGGAATTCCTCCGCGTCAACCCGCAGGGCGGATTTTCTATGTACAATCCTCCGAGCTGGGTAAGCGGACACTTTTTCTCACCCATCCGTTTCATATTCCCATAGTTAAGTATTCAGTCTAGTGATTTCAACGCAGGGGCTGCGCCAGGCTGTAAGGGAGATAAACAGCCCTCTTCCACAACCCGAGGACCCGGAACGGTCCCTTGACCCGGCCTCGCAAGAGGATCCGGACATATCTATGGAGCTGATCGATGGGGTATTTTACCAATTAAGCAATGACAACGCCTTGGTGGACATTACGGCCAATTACCCTAGGCTACTTCTAGCCTCACAGGTAACTAAGACCGAAGTCCCAGTACTTTGAAAAGGGATCCGTCCTTGCATGTTTTTTATCACCATATAACAACCGTGTTTCGCAGGGGAGGTCCTCGAGGCGGAAGGCCGAGCCTGCGGCGACTAGCCAACAAGGGGTCGCGAGGCTAGGCAGGCTGAAAAGACACGTAGTCCGGATTGAGACACCGGCACAGCGATACGGCGCGCTGTCTTTATTCCAAGACATTATTCTCGGAGACATACTAACGCCCATGCCTTCTTTTTAGGAAAAAGAGCGCTCGCCGGACTATATCCGGAGAGGCTACTAATCGCGCCTCCACTAGATGATATGGGTAGTTCAAGAGTAGATCTACCACGAGATCAGAGAGGCTAAACCCTAGAAGCTAGCCTATGGTATGATTATTGTCCGTCCTATGGACTAAAACCCTCCAGTTTATATAGACACCGGAGAGGGCTAGGGTTACACAGAGTCGGTTACAATGGGAGGAGATCTACATATCCATATTGCCAAGCTTGCCTTCCACGCCAAGGAAAGTCCCATCCGGACACGGGACGAAGTCTTCAATCGTGTATCTTCATAGTCCAAGAGTCGGGCCAAAGGTTATAGTCCGGCTATCCGGACACCCCCTAATCCAGGACTCCCTCGGCTATGTTACCTCTTTTGCTCGGCCCTTTTTTAGCGTTGCTAGTTGCAGGTGAACTTGAAGTTTGTTCCATGTTGGAACATGGATATGTTGGGATATCACAATATATCTTATTTTAATTAATGCAGATATATACTTGGTAAAGGGTGGAAGGCTCGGCCTTTTGCCTGGTGTTTTGTTCAACTCTTGCCGCCTTAGTTTCCGTCATACAGGTGTTATGTTCCTTGATTTTGCCTTCCTTACACGGTTGGCTATTATGGGAACCCCTTGACAGTTCACATTGAATAAAACTCCTCAAGCAAGTCCCAACCTTAGATTTAACATTTTCCAACTAAGCCTTTTCCCTTGTGTTCCGTGGACTCAAGGGTCATCTTTATTTTAAACCCCCGGGCCAATGCTCCTCTGAGTGTTGGCCAACCTCTCAACTGCCGGTGGCCACCAGGGGCAACTCCGGGCTGGCCTACCGGAAGTTTGGACACTCAGGTGTGCCCTGAGAACGAGTATGTTCAGCTCCTATCTAGATTTGTTGGCACAGTCGGGTGGTTTTGCTGGTCTTGTTTTACCATTGTCGAAATGTCTTGTAACCAGGATTCCGAGACTGATTGGGTCTTTTCGGGAGAAGGAATATCCTTCGTTGACCATGAGAGCTTGTGATGGGCTAAGTTGGGACACCCCTGCAGAGTTTAAACTTTCGAGAGCCGTGCCCGCGGTAATGTGGCAGATGGGAATTTGTTAATATCCAGTTGTAGAGAACTTGACACTTGACTTAATGAAAATGCATCAACCGTGTGTGTAGCCGTGATGGTCTCTTTTCGGCGGAGTCCGGGAAGTGAACACGGTCTTGTGTTATGCTTGAACGTAAGTAGCTTCAGGATCACTTCTTGATCTCTTCTAGCTTCTCGACCGTTGCGTTGCTTCTCTTCTCGCTCTTATTTGCGTATGTTAGCCACCATATATGCTTAGTGCTTGCTGCAGCTCCACCTCACTACCTTTTCCTACCCATAAGCTTAAGTAGTCAGGGGCGCGCCTTACGGGGTGGCCACGAGGGTTAGGGGCACGCCCCCTGCCTCATGGCCCCCTCGGGCATCGTCTCACGTGGATTTTTCTTCCCAAAAAGCACATATATTCCAAAAAAAATCTCCGTCAGCTTTTATCCCGTTTGGACTCCGTTTGATATCGATATTCCGCGAAACAAAAAACATGCAACAAACAAAAACTAGCACTGGGCACTGGATCAATATGTTAGTCCCAAAAATAGTATAAAAAGTTGGCAAAAGTATATGAAAGTTGTAGAATATTGTCATGGAACAATCAAAAATTATAGGTACGATGGGGACGTATCAGCATCTCGAAGCTTAATTCATGCTTGTCCTCGAGTAGGTAAATGATAAAAAAGATAATTTTTGATGTGGAATGCTACCTAGCATAATCTTGATCACATATCTAATCATGGCATGAATATTAAGATACGAGTGATTCAAAGCAATAGTCTATCATTTGACATTAAGACAATAATACTTCAAGCATACTAATAAAGCAATCATGTCTTTTCAAAATAACATGGCCAAAGAAAGTTATCCCTACAAAATCATATAGTCTGGCTATGCTCCATCTCACCACACAAAATATTCACATCATGCACAACCTCGATGACAAGCCAAGCAATTGTTTCATACTTTTGATGTTCTCAAACCTTTTCAACTTTCACGTAATACATGAGCATGAGCCATGGATATAGCACTATAGGTGGAATAGAATATGATGGTGGAGGTTGTGTGGAGAAGACAAAAAGGGAGAAAGTCTCCAATCAACTTGGCGTATCAACGGGATATGGAGATTCCCATCAATAGATATCAATGTGAGTGAGTAGGGATTGCCAAGCAACGGATGCACTAAGAGCTATAAGTGTATGAAAGCTCAGACCGAAAACTAAGTGGGTGTGCATCCAACTTGCTTGATCATGAAGACCTCGGTCATTTGAGGAATCCCATCATCAGAATATGCAAGCCAAGTTCTATAATGAAAATTACCACTAATGTATGAAAGTGATAACTCAAGAGACTCCCTATATGAAGAACATGGCGCTACTCTAAAGCACAAGTGTTGTAAAAAGATAGTAACATTGCCCCTTCTCTCTTTTTCTCTCATTTTTTATTTTTTTATTTTTTCTTTTCTTTTTTTAGTGGGCTTTTTGGCCTCTTTTTGTTTGGGCTTCTTTGGCCTCTTTTATTTATTTTTAAAGTCCGGAGTCTCATCCCGACTTGTGGGAGAATCATAGTCTCCATCATCCTTTCCTCACTGGGGCAATGCTCTAATAATGATGATCATCACACTTTTATTTACTTACAACTCAATATTACAACTCGATACTAGAGCAAAGATATGACTCTATATGAATGCCACCGGCAGTGTACCATGATGTGCAATGATCTAGCGTAGCAATGACATCAAAAAACGGACAAGCCATCAAAACATCATGCTAGCTATCTTACGATCATGCAAACCAATATGACAATGAATGCTCAAGTCATGTATATGATGACGATGGAAGTTGCATGGCAATATATCTCGGAATGGCTATGGAAATTCCATGATAGGTAGGTATGGTGGCTGTTTTGAGGAAGGTATATGGTGGGTTTATGGTACCGGCGAAAGTTGCGCGGTACTAGAGAGGCTAGCAATGGTGGAAGGGTGAGAGTGCATATAATCCATGGACTCAACATTAGTCATAAAGAACTCACATACTTATTGCAAAAATCTATTAGCTATCGGAACAAAGTACTACGTGCATGCTCCTAGGGGGATAGATTGGTAGGAAAAGACCATCGCTCGTCCCTGACTGCCACTCATAAGGAAGACAATCAATAAATAAATCATGCTCCGACTTCATTACATAACGGTTCACCATACATGCATGCTACTAGAATCACAAACTTCAACACCAGTATTTCTACAATCCACAACTACCCACTAGCTTGACTCTAATATCACCATCTTTATATCGCAAAACTATTGCAAGGAATCAAACATATCATATTCAGTGATCTACAAGTTTTATGTAAGATTTTATGACTAACCATGTGAATGACCAATTCCTGTCATCTCTCTAAATAGATATAAGTGAAGCAAGAGAGTTTAATTCTTTCTACAAAAGATATGCCCACACTCTAACAAATATAAGTGAAGCAAAAGAGCATTCTACAAATGGCGGTTTTCTATGTAAAGAGAAACAGGCAATCCTAACATCAAATGATATAAGTGAAGCACATGAAGCATTCTATAAAGCCATACTCAAAAGATATAAGTGAAGTGCAATGAGAATTCTATAAATCAACCAAGGCTATCTCATACCAGCATGGTGCATAAAAGAAAAATTAAAACTAAATGCAAAATACGCTTCAAGATTGCACATATCGCTTGAACGAAACGAATCCAAAAACATACCGATACTTGTTGAAGAAAGTGGGGATGCCTTCCGGGGCATCCCCAAGATTAGATGCGTGAGTCTCCTTGAATATTTACTTGGGGTGCCTTGGTCATCCCCAAGCTTGAGCTCTTGCCTCTCTTCCTTCTTCCCACATCGAGACCTCCTCGATGTTCGAACACTTCATCCACACAAAACTCAATAGAAAGCTCGGTAAGATCTTGTTAGTATAATAAAGCAAATCACTACTCTAAGTACTGTTGAAAACCAATTCATATTTTGTTTTTGCATTATAAGTACTGTAGTATAACTTTTCCATGGCTTAATCCACTGATATAAATCGATAGTTTCATCAGAACAAGCAAACTATGCATCAAAAACAGAATCTGTCTAAAATAGAACAGTCTGTAAGAATCTGAACATTCACCATACCTATGGGACTCCAAAAATTCTACCAAAATTAGGAAAAATATAAAATTTGTATAAACATACAGTGCAAAAAGAATCCGAACCATTTGATGTTCCAGTAAAAAATGTAAAATCGCGCACTACAGCCAAAGTTTCTATCCTGCACCGTGTAAACCAACAAGCAAAGTAAACATCCTAAAGGCAAACCTTGGCACATTATTTTTATTTTTAAACCTTATAAAATCACACAAAATAAATAAATGACTCTCTAAAACTTCCGGTTTGTCTCCCTGGTAGCGCTTTCTTTAAATCCATTAAGCTAGGCATATAGTGCTCAAGTAATGAATCCACCCGGATCCTAAGGTATATCAAAGCCAATTTTAATTAACAATGATTTGTAATTTAGTAGTGAGCACAAAGTAACATATATCAAGCGATGAAGAAGTCTGACTCTTTTCCTATGCATCGTCATGTCATACAAGAACAATTCATGCACATCAAGTAAATGCCAATACACATCATAAGCAGTTTCTTGCAATTCTATCGTGTGGGAAACATAGAGAGGTGGAGATATAGTTCCTCTTTCATAATAATTGCAAGTAGGAGCAGCAAGCACATGCATATTCTATCTATCAAAATCATCATGTGTAGTAGTAAAATGCAACCCATCAATATAATCCTTAACAAGAGAAAACTTCTCCGATATAGTGTAGTCGGGAGAATTCAAAAAGATAATAGGACTATCATGCGTGGGTGCAATAGCAACAATTTCATGTTTAACATAAGGAACTATAGCAAGTTCATCTCCATAAGCATAATTCATATTGGCATCTTGGCCACAAGCATAGCAAGCATCATCAAAAAGGGATATTTCAAGAGAATCAATGGGATCATAACAATCATCATAGCAATCATCCTTCGGTAAGCACGAATGGAAATTAAACAATGTATGAGTTGAAGAGTTACTCTCATTAGAAGGTGGGCATGGTTAGCTAATCCTCTCTTCGTCCTTTTGTTCTTTTCTCTCCTCATCATCTTTTTCATCCAATGAGCTCACCGTTTCATCAATTCCTTCTTCCATATGCTCCTGCAAAATATTAGTCTCTTCTGGGACAACAGAGACTTTCTCAATAAATACATCAATATTGGAATTTTATTCATAATTCTCATAACAACATTTAAGGATAGCTAAATTTTCAGGTCTGTAGACAACATCATAAATATTTTCATATTCTTTGAACATAGATTCAATTTCATAAGCACCCATAAAAGCAACAAATTCTTCTATTTGTTCCACATCATAGTAGTCATATATACTTTTAGCATAAGAAGCCAAAGTTCCATTATCATTAAAGTTGCATAAAAAGGGAAGGTGTGGAGCCTTCATCTTGAGCAACAAGTATAATCATATCTCAAGCATAGTTGCCTAGCATACCATTTCAACATATAAATTTGATCCCATAATAGTTTCCCTTTTTGAGTCAAGCGATAATCCCTAAAGTATTCACGTTGATCCAACGTGTCTCCCATTACCAAATTGAATGGGGTTTTCTCTGGATTATCAAAGTAGTACATAATATCTGTCACATAACGAGCATTGAGGGTTTTAGGAGGTTCCTCATCTCCATGAGCAGGAAGTACACCTAATTTTTTTGGTATTTTGTGTTCCATATCCATAACTAAAGATAAAGAACAAGTAAGAACAGCAAATAAAAATTACTTAGTGATAAAGCAAACAAGCACACATGAGAATATTCACCCCACGCTATGACTCCCTGGCAACGGCGCCAGAAATAGGTCTTGATAACGCACAAGTATAGGGGACCAATTGTAGCCTCTTTCGATAAGTAAGAGTGTCAAACCCAATGAGGAGCTAAAGGTAGAACAAATATTCCCTCAAGTTCTATCGACCACCGAGACAACTCTATGCACGCTTAACGTTCGCTTTACCTAGAACAAGTACGAAACTAGAAGTATTATGTAGGTGTTTTTGGATAGGTTTGCAAGATAATAAAGATCATGTAAATAAAAAGTAGGGGCTGTTAGATAAAGACACAACTAAGTTAGTTTTAGTAAACAACTTTTTGTTACGAGAAAGTTATTTGTCCCTAGGCAATCGATAACTAGACTGGTAATCATTATTGCAATTTTATTTGAGGGAGAGGCATAAGCTAGAATACTTTCTCTACATGGATCATATGCACTTATGATTGGAACTCTAGCAAGCATCTGCAACTACTTAAAATCATTAAGGTAAAACCCAACCATAGCATTAAAGTACCAAGTCCCCTTTATCCCATAAGTAAACAACCTACATACTTGGGTGTGTGCTTCTGTCACTCACGCCACCCACCATAGCAAAATCATGAACATATTGCAAACCCTGCAGCGGGAATCCCTCATGCTTGCGCGACACGGAGAGCACCATAGGAGCACCAATAAAAACATGCAACTCAAACCAATCACAATCATCAAATAACCCATAGGACAAAATGGATCTACTCAAACATCATAGGATAGCCATACATCATTGGGAAATAATATATAGCATTGAGCACCATGTTTAAGTAGAGATTACAACGGGTAAAAGAGAGGTTACACCGCTGCATAGAGGGGGAAGAGTTGGTGATGATGGCGGTGAAGTTGTTTGTGAAGATTGCGGTGATGATGATGGCCCCTGGTGGCACTCCGGCGCCACCGGAAGCGAGGGGGAGAGAGCCCCACTCCTTCTTATTCCTTGACCTCCTCCCTAGATGGGAGAAGGGTTTCCCCTCTGGTCCTTGGCCTCCATGGTGTGGGAGGGGCGAGAGCCCCTCCGAGATTGGATATGTCTCTCTGTCTCTCTCTGCTTTTGTGTTCTCAGATTCTACCCTTTCACCATTTCTTACATTCCCGGAGATCCGTAACTCTGATTGGGCTGAAATTTTAACATAATCTCTACCCGAATATTAGCTTTTTTGCGGCGAAAGAAGGGCATCAACCGCCTTACGTGGTGGCCACGAGGGTCAGGGGCGTGCCCCCTGTCTCGTGGCCCCCTCGGGCATCGTCTCGCGTTCTTCCCAAAAATCACATATATTCCAAAAAAAATCTCCGTTAATTTTTATACCATTTAGACTCCGTTTGATATGGATATTCTGCGAAACAAAAAACATGCAACAAACAAAAACTGGCACTGGGCACAGGATCAATATGTTAGTCCCAAAAATAGTATAAAAAGTTGCCAAAAGTATATGAAAGTTGTAGAATATTGGCATGGAACAATCAAAAATTATAGATACGACGGAGACGTATCAGCAAGCTGCCATGGCAGCCACCAACGCCAACACTTAGATGATTTTGCAACTTTTGAAAGAGCGCAGACAAGTTCAAGGCAACCAAGGAAATCAAGGCCAAGGCAACAATCAGCCTCAGTTTTCTACCCTCAACCTGTTCCTCGCAAACCAGCCCAAGTCTTTCAGCAAATGTGTCGAGGCCACAGACACCGACGATTGGCTCTTGGACATCTGCAATCATTTTGAATGTAGCAATGTCAGGCATGAGGACTTTGTCAAGTTTGCTTCGTTTGAACTCAAGGACCAAGCTGTTGAGTTGTTTCAACAATACAGATTTTCCAGAGGAGGTCGTTTGATTACCTGGGATGAATTCGCCGAGACTTCAAAGCTCATCACATCCCACCAAATGTTGCTGAGAGCAAGCGTGAGGAGTTTCGCAATCTCAAGCAAGGCAGCATGTCCGTGTATCAATACAATATCTAGTTTCAGAAACTTGCTCGCTTCGCTAAACAAGATGTTCCTGATGAAAAGAGTATGATCTATCAATTTAGAGGTGGCCTCAGAGAAGATCTGCAGTTAGCTCTCGTGCTTCTTGAGCTGACTAAGTTCGATCAATTCTATAACATGGCACCAAAACAAGAAGCTGCTCAGCTCAAGTGTGAGGCTTCTAAGAAGAGAGTCACGGACGTAGTTCAGCCTTCTTCCTCCTCACAAGTGGCAGCTAAGCAACAGAAGTTCTGGTTGCCTCCTCCTCCGTTTCGCCAGCCCTACCAGTAGTAGAGCAAAGGTGGCAATGGGTCTTCCCACCCACCCTACCGAGGGTATCAGAACAAAGCTCAGTATCAAACTCTAAGGTCAAGTGCTCCTTATCATTGTCCGCTCTTAGAGGTTACTTGCAACAAGTGTCAGCAGAAAGGGCACTGCAAATAAGTGCTTCAACCAAAGGCGCCTTCCGCCTCCTCTTCCTATGACATCTTCAAGCAATGCAGTGGTCAAGCATAATTCCAAGTTTTCAAAGGTGAACATGATGAACGCAACTCAAGTAGAGGATTCTTCAGAAGTGATCATGGGTAATCTTCCTCTTAATGACTTTCCTGTAAAAGTTTCATTTTATACTGGTGCATCGCTTAGTTTCATCTCAAGACCATTTGCATCTATGCATGTGTTGGCTTTCCAAGTTTTGCCTGGACCGTTATCAGTTGTCTCTCCGGGTAAATGCATGAACACAAGCTCCATGGTTCGGGATGTTTCTATCAAGATGGGAAACTATAATTGTCTGTCTTCTCCAATTGTTCTTGGTGACTCAAATATTGATCTAATTCTCGGCATGGACTGGCTTTCTAAGCACAAGGCTCAGCTTCATTGTGCTGCCAGGGAAAGTCAATTGACAAACTCTTCTGAGGATGTGATCATCTATGCCGCTCGTGATGAAACCATTCAACTATTTTCTCTCAATGAGAAGGGCGAGTTGAATGTCATCTCTCAGATTCCTGTCATTTGTGAATACCAAGATGTCTTTCCAAAAGAACTTCCGGGAGTGCCTCCTCACCATCCAGTTGAATTTGTTATCGATCTTGAGCCTGGCACGGAACCTGTTTGCAAGCGTCCTTACAAGCTTGGACCAGAGGAGCTGAAGGAATTGAAGAAACAGCTCGATGAACAAGAGCGTATGTGTCTGATCAGACCGAGTTCATCTCCATGGGGTTGTGGTGTTCTTTTTGTCCGAAAGAAGGATGGAACGGACCGACTCTGCGTCGACTACCGTCCATTGAACAAGAACACAATTAAGAACAAGTATCCACTTGCCAACATCAATGATCTATCCGAGCAACTTAAAGGTGCCAAAGTATTCTCCAAGCTTGACCTTTGTATGGGTTATCATCAGATTTGCATTCCTGAACAAGATATCCCCAAGACAACATTCAGAACAAGCTATGGTTCTTATGAATATACTGTCATGTCTTTCGGCCTTGTCAATGCTCCTCCAATGTTCTCTCGCACGATGAACTTCATATTCAACCGTTACACAAATGATTTTGTCCTGGTGTATCTCAATGATATCTTGGTCTTCTCCAAGAATAAGGAGGATCATGCCAAGCATTTGAGATTGGTGCTCGACAAGCTCAGAGAGCATCAATTCTATGCGAAGTTTTCCAAGTGTGAGTTCTGGCTTGATGAGGTTCTTTACCTTGGTCATACCATCTCTTCCAAAGTCATCGCTATTAATCCCGAGAAGGTGTCTACAATTGTGAATTGGGAACCTCCTTAGAATGTCAAGCAACTCCGCAGTTTTCTTGGACTTGCAAGGTATTGTCAAAGATTCATTGAGAATTTCTCTAAGATTGCAAAGCCTCTTTCCAACCTCCTCCAGAAGCATGTCAAGTATGTCTGGACACCTGAATGTGATGTTGCTTTCAACACCCTAAAAGAGAAGCTGCTCAAAGCTCGTGTCTTGACTCCTCCTGATGAATCCAAGTCATTCGAAGTTTTCTGTGATGCCCCCTTGCATGGTCTCGGCATTGTGTTAATGCAAGAGACCAAAGTTGTGGCTTATACCTCTGCCAATCTTTACAATGCCATGCACATCTCCTTCTTAGTTTTGAAAAAGAAAAGGGCCTCTTTCCTTTTCCCAATACTTGACCAAGATATCTATTTAGTTCAGTTCTCGTCAGCTGAAGCCCAACGAAAGGAACTACCACACTCACAATCTTGAGTTGCTGGTAGTTTTCCATGCATTATTAACGTGGAGACATCTCTTGTTGGGAACGAAAGTGGACATCTTAGTATATCATAAGAGCCTCAAGTACATCTTCACTCAACCCAACCTCAACCTCAGGTAGACTCGATGGGTCGAAATGATTCAAGAATACAATCCGAGTATTGAATATACTCTAGGCAAGGCCAATGTCATTGCAGATGCTTTGAGCAGCAAGACTTACTACGATAGCTTAATTCTCAAGCCCTTCCAACCGGACCTTTGTGAAGCTTTGTGCAAACTGAACCTCCAAGTTGTTCCTCAAGGCTTTCTTGCCAACCTCCAAGTCTCTCCTACTTTGGAAGATCAAATTCGTGAGGCACAACTCCTGGATACCATGGTGAAGAAGGTGTAACATGGAATTGCCAAGAGCCAAACCAAATACAAGTGCTATCGCATTGATGACAAAGACACTCTATTCTTCGAGGACGAGATTGTGGTTCCTAAAGGTGATCTAAGGAAGGTCATAATGAACGAGGCGCACAATTCTGTTTTGTCCATTCATCCTGGAAGTATGAAGATGTACCATGACCTCAAGTAGTGGTATTGGTGGACTCGAATGAAGCAAGAAATTGCTCAATTCATGAATGAATGTGATGTCTGCCGAGGAGTGAAAGTAGAACACGAACGACCAGCTGGTCTCCTCCAACCTCTTGCTATTCCAGAATGGATGTTTGACCATATTGAAATGGACTTCGTGACTGGATTTCCCAAGTCCAAGCGTGGAAATGATGCTATCTTCGTTGTCATTTACAAGCTTACAAAAGTGGCTCATTTACTTCCAATCAAAGAATCTATCACAGCAGCTCAGCTAGCAGAGCTATACACCTCCAGGATTTTCTCTTTGCACGGCATTCCACAATTGATATCTTCTGATTGTGGAAGCATTTTCACCTCCAAGTTCTAGGACTCCTTCTAGAAGGCCATGGGCACCAACATTCTCCTCAGCACAGCTTTCCATCCTCAAACAAGTGGCCAAGTCGAGCAAGTAAATCAAATTCCTGAAGATATGCTCAGGGCTTGTGTCATCTCCTTTGGTATGAAGTGGGAAGATTGTCTTCCATATGCCGAGTTCTCCTACAACAACAGCTTCCAAGAGATTTCTGGCAAGGCCCCATTCGAAATTCTCTATGGCAGAAAGTGTCGTACTCCTCTCAACTGGTCAGAGACTGGTGAACGCCAACTTCTTGGCAATGACTTAATCACAGAAGATGAAGAAATGTGTAAATTCATCAGTAAAAATCTCAAAGCCGTGCAATCACGCCAGAAGAGTTACTATGATGGCAAGCACCGTTACTTGGCTTTCGAGATCGGAGACCATGTCTACCTCTGCGTCTCACCAATGAAAGGTACTCGTCGCTTCGGTATCAAAGGGAAGCTTGCCCCTAGATACGTGGGTTCTTTCAAGATCATTGGCAAAAGAGGCCACCTCTCCTATCAACTTGAGCTTCCGTCCAACTTCGCAAATGTGCATGATGTGTTTCACGTGTCACAGCTTCGCAAGTGCTTCAAGACTCCTGAGCACACCATTAACATCGAAGAGATTGATCACCAAGAAGATATGTCTTATTATGCGCATCCCATTGCTATTCTTGAAGAAACCGAGCGCAAGACTCGCAACAAGTCAATCAAATTCCTGAAAGTGAAGTGGTCCCACCATTCCGACCGAGAAGCCACCTGGGAGCACGAGGATCACCTCCTTTCCGAATATCCGGAGTTCTTTCAGTCCTAGATCTCGGCACGAGATCCTCTTGTAGTGGTTGAGTGTTGTAACACCTCGGATGTAACTTTCCTTATTTTTAACTCCGACTCTTGCTATTTTCGGCTTCAAGTTATGAGATTCCTTTTGTGGTTGGGTTTTTGTCTTCGTTTTGCATTTTGTTCATGTCATGCATTTCATATCATGTCATCATGTGCATCGCATTTGCATTCGTGTTCTTCTCATGCATCCGATCATTTTCCCCGTTGTCCGTTTCGCAATCCGACATTCCCACATGCACCCGATGCACCCCTCTTGTCTATTTTCGTGAGCGGGATTTAAACATTCTCGGAATGGGTCAAGATTTATCAAGTGGCCTTGATACATCACCGGTAGACCGCCTGTCAAATTTCATTTCATTTGGGGGCCGTTTGATACCCCAACGGTTAACCGGGTAACCGCAAAAGCCCCTTGTGTGTTGCAGCCCAACACCCCTCCAAAACAGCCTAATAACCCATCTAAACCATCTCCATGTTCTTCGCCGTCGGATCACGATCGTGTGGGCGAAAACCGCACCTCATTTGGGCACTCCAAACTCCACCTACCTATAAATACGTGCATTCTCCCAAAATTTCGGGTCCAAACCCTAGTTCCACCGTTTCCCTCCGCGCTGGACACATCCGCCGGCGTCGGACGCGTCCAGCCGCTGCCTCAGGCCAACCCCGTCGCGCCACGTGGCCTCTGCCAGCTCCCACCGCCGCCGGCCCGCCAGGCCCGCGCCTCGCCCGCCGCCGCCCGCCTCTCCTTGCTGCAGCGCCGCGCTGCCGACTTGCTCCACCACGCCGCCCCGCCGCCCGCCGATGCCGGACCCCGCCGCCTCTCCCTCGTCGCCGACGTCTTCCTCCTCCACACCGCGAATCCGGCCGGCAACCTCCTCGCCGAGCATCTCCGACGAACTCCGATATGGTGGACCTCGGTTTCCATGCCCCGAACCCTAGATCTGGGATTTAGGAGGGTAATATTCCACTAAGTTCCGAATCTCTGTAATATTTTCAAGCCTACTTTACCATGCCGTATCTTGACAACCGTGGCTCCAAATCTTGCATATGATATGTCAAAATGCTCGCTGCGTTGATCTCTTAATGTTAACTGTATTTCCATGCATGTTAATGTCCTTTATGATGCCATTTTCATCGATGCAAGAGTGCTACAAAATGTTAACTGCTGGTGCTTACCAGATCATGGTGATTTGTCATTTTTGTTGGATTTGATGTGTGCATTATATGAGCATGTGGTCTACATGTGTTTTGAACTACAACAGACCATCTTTACAGAGGTGCAAGTCTTGTATTTTTGTGATCCAAGTGGTGACTAGCACAAGCATGCAAAGTAGGCTCCACAATGTTGTTGTTTTCAGAGACTTTGGATTTTGCAGTCCTTTTCCTGCTGTTATTTTGATTCCATGTAAACTTGATGATACCATGAGATCCATGCTTATTTTGTGATACTTCAGTAAAGATGTTTTGAACATGTGGTTATGCTATATCCATTAATCCCCCCCGTTGTTATTATGGAGTGCTCTAGCATGTCATTTCCTTGCTCTATTTTTGCTATAAATTATTCCTGGCAAATCATTAAAATGTTAATCCATATTGCCATGATTGTTGCTAGTGATTCATGCATCCTATTAACTTGCTCTTGCCATGGTTAGATTCATCAACATTTCATCTTGTTGTTGGTTTGCTTATATTGTCATTTAATGCTTTTGGTGAGTGGCATGAGCTCGCAAAGTTGCTTGCATAAATCTGTTTATGCCATGCTCTGTTTTTCCCAAAGTCTGAAACTGTTAATAAAACTTGCTATGTTTACATGTGTGCCATCATATCTTCTGTGCCTTTTTGGATCATGTTCAGTAAGGGACTTTTTCCCTATGCTTTTAGTAGAATCATTCCATGGATTTATTTGCCATGATATGTTCATGTAGCATGGTGTTTGCTAGCTCTAAACAGTGCTTCCTGTTGTTGTTTTTGACATATTAGTATTTTCACTATCTCTGTGAAGCTGATATCTTTTGCACTTTTGTCATGCTTGTTTGAACCCGTTCTAGTGTGATTTAGTCGTAGCTTAGTGTTCATGTTTTGACAAAAATCTCTTGTACATCACTGCCATATGCTTTGTTGCTATGTTGGAGTGCAGTAGCTTAATTTCTTGTTGCATCCTAAGTGCTATCATGCTATTAATTGTAGATTTGCGTCATTCTTGTTTTGCATGCCATTTGCAAACCGTGCATCCATTTCCGGTGATCTTTATATCGATTTCAACCGAAATTATCTCATCTTTCCAGCGGCATACTTGGTTTGCCAAGTTGATGCATTGATCATTATTTACCTTCCGGAGCATGCACATGCATTGCATATCATGCCATGTATTGCATCATGTTTCTTGTGCATTGCGCCGTGATTGATTGTTGTTCCATTGCTTGTGTTCTTGCTTCGGGTAGAGCTGGGAGACGAGTACGTGAATGAGGAACCTGTTGAGTACGCTAACGAGGATCAAGCTTTCGACAACTCTGAGAACTTTGCAGGCAAGATGACCATACCCTCGAAGTCACTTCTATCTTTGCTTGCTAGTTGTTCATTCTATCGCTATGTCACGCTACCTACCACTTGTTATATCATGCCTTCCATGCTGCCATGTCAAGCCTCTAACCCACCTTCCTAGCAAACCATTGTTTGGCTATGTTACCACTTTTGCTCAGCCCCTCTTATAGCGTTGCTAGTTGTAGGTGAAGCTGAAGTTTGTTCCATGTTGGAACATGGATATGTTGGGATATCACAATATCTCTTATTTTAATTAATGCATCTATATACTTGGTAAACGGTGGAAGGCTCGGCCTTTTGCCTAGTGTTTTGTTCCACTCTTGCCGCCTTAATTTCCGTCATATCGGTGTTATGTTCCTTGATTTTGCGTTCCTTGCGCTATTGGGTGTTATGGGAACCCCTTGACAGTTCGCCTTGAATAGAACTCCTCCAGCAAGGCCCAACCTTGGTTTTAACATTTGCCACCTAAGACTTTTCCCTTGGGTTCCGCGGACTCAAGGGTCATCTTTATTTTAAACCCCCGCGCCAGTGCTCCTCTGAGTTTTGGTCCAACCTGTCAGCCGCCGGTGGCCACCAGGGGCAGCTCTGGGCTGGCCTACCGGAAGTTTGGACAATCCGGTGTGCCCTTAGAATGAGATATGTGTAGCTCCTATCGGGATTTGGCGGCGCAGTCGGGTGGTTTTGCTGGTCTTATTTTACCATTGTCGAAATGTCTTGTAACCAGGATTCTGAGACTGATCGGGTCTTTCCGGGCGAAGGAATATCCTTCGGTGACCGTGAGAGCTTGTGATGGGCTAAGTTGGGACACCGCTGCAGGGTTTAAACTTTCGAGAGCCATGCCCATGGTTATGTGGCAGAGGGGAATTTGTTAATATCCGTTTGTAGAGAATTTGACACTTGACTTAATTAAAATGCATCAACCGCGTGTTTAGCCGTGATGGTCTCTTTTCGGCGAAGTCCGGGAAGAGAACACGGTCTTGTGTTATGATTGAAAGTAAGTAGCTTCAGGATCACTTCTTGATCACTTCTAGCTTCTCGCCCGTTGCGTTGCTTCTTTTCTCGCTCTTATTTGCGTATGTTTGTCACCATATATGCTTAGTGCTTGCTGCAGCTCCACCTCACTACCTTCTCCTACCCATAAGCTTAAATAGTCTTTATCTCACGGGTGTGAGATTGCTGAGTCCTCGTGACTCACGGATATTTCCAAACAGTTGCAGGTGCCGAGGATACCAGTGCAAGTGATGCTACTGAACTCAAGTGGGAGTTCTACGAGGATTTGGGTCGTTACTACGTTTTGTTTCCTGATGATCAGTAGTGGAGCCCAGTTGGGACGATCGGGGATCTAGCATTTGGGGTTCATCTTCCTTTTTATTCGGATTTGGCCGTAGTCGGTCTCTGAGTGTATTTGGTTGATGTGTGAATTATTTATGCATTGTGTGAAGTGGCGATTGTAAGCCAACTCTTTATCCCTTTCTTATTCAGTACATGGGATTGTGTGAAGATTACCCCTCTTGCGACAAAACTACCATGTTGCTATGCCTCTAAGCCATGCCCCAACACATGGGAGATATAGCCGCATTGTGGGTGTTACAGCCAGGCATGGGAGGAGGGTTTGGCAAACTTGATCTAGCGGTTGGCACGTCATTTCCTCGATCACATAGGCTCCCAAGAAGAAGGGGATCCGCCCGTGCCAGCACGGACGGGCGACGGGGTAGTCGCAGATGGTGGTGGAGCTGTGGCTCACGAGCATGCATAACACTTTGGCAATCGAAGCCACGCGAGTGGTGTCATTCACACCCAAGATGATGAGCCGCACGCCGCCGCGTCCAAGAATGGAGCCGTGCCGCCCACGGGCGGCGCGGCAAACTCCAAGACACCCCCGTCGTTGCCCGTGCCGCGCGCGACGCGCAGCGCGGCGATGTTGGTGACCCCGGGCACAGCCGCAGAAAGAGCCCTCTGCATCATTCGTGTGATGCGCAGGGCCGACATGCACGCCAAGATGCAGGTCAAGACGACACACGGCCGCAGAACCGTGACGGCGCTCCTTCTAACATGGTTAGAAGTCCAAGCACCTCCCGTTCCTCGCGCTTGTCACTACTGCCTATGCCAGCGGAAGCATGTCACATGCCTATTTCTGGTATGACCAAGGCTATCCCTTCATGTGTGCATCATGTTTAAAATCCAAATGAATTTGAATTGGGGACATGTGAAAGCCTCAGAAATCTTTTTGAAAATGATCAAGATAAAAATTGCTTCAATTTGGCCCAAGAAAATGTTCCTGTTTTTCTCTAAAAATATTGGACAGAGGTAAAATTCCAACCAATATTTTTGGGAGCTCAGAAGTATTTATTTTTGGCCATGTGAGTTAATCTAGTAAATATTTGCATAGGATATATATATATATGTTATATATATTATATATGTCCAATAATTCTGATTTTTACTGTGGGGCTTTGGAATAATCCAATTAGTTCCTACAATAATTTTCATAAGAAAATAAATTGGTTTAGTATTTTACTAAATCAGAAACTAATGTCAGAAATGAAAACTGAAAAGGGAGATAGACTTACCTGGGCCAATTACCAGATCGGCCCAGCAGTTCGGCCCAACTGACTGGCCGACGCCATTCATCGTCTCCATCGCGCTAGGAGGACAGGGGCGTGTGCCCGCGGCGCACACACATGTGCATCTTCACCTCCTGCTTGCCGTCGATCGCCTGGAGTTGGCTGAGGATGCCACACACGTCCCTGAGGACCACCCTCTCACTCTCAGCCCGTTCCCTGCCTCCTCCGCTCTCTCTCTCTCTGGACCGAACGCGCCCATCGTCGCCGCTCACTGTTGCCTCGCCCACCGCCACGGCCTCACCTCTCTGACAAGTCCAAAAGCTCCGCGCCATCGTACTCGTCCTCTTTGTCAAGCCACGCATCACCGGACGCCCCGTGGAGCCGCCACTGCGGTCGTCTTCATCATCGGCCACCGGAGATCGCCACCGACATCCCGTCGCCTCCAAGCCGTCCCCGAGTGCGCTAAGATCACCGACGGCCTCGCCGTGAGCTCCTCTACCGAACCCCTCTTCTCCCCCTCGTTTTTGTGCGCTCCAGCTCCGTTCCCCGCCAGGGCCATAGCTCCTCGCCGCCGATCATGTCGCTGCTGTGGCCAGAGCCACCGCAGCTCGCTTCCGAGCAGCTCACCATCTTCCTTGCAACTCGAGGAGGCTGCAGAGCCCCTCAGCTCGCTCCACCGTGCCCCTTAGCTTGCGCCCGCTCGGAGCCATGCTCCGGCCGTCGCCACGAGATCCGCTCCGGTGAGCTCCGGCCTCCCTAGCTCCTCTCACCTGCCCCACTGGATGCGGGAGAGCATGGGCTACGCCCCGGTGCTCTCAGCCGCCGCCCCCGCGCCCTATAGCAGCGGTGACCTCATCAGCCTAACGTGCGGGCCCAGCCTGCCAGGTGATTAGCTTAAGGCTAATCACCATTTAACTAAACCCTGACACTGACAGTGGGCCCCTGTGCCCTAATCTCTTAATTAGATTAGAAATAACCCCCCTGTTTAACACCGTGTCACTGACGTGTGGACCCCACACATCAGGTTTGACTTTGGTCAGCCCTGTTGACTCGCTGACATAGTGATGAAGCCATGCTAATGTAGTTAATCATTTTCTGGATTATTTCTATTTTGGAAATTCCAGAAAATTAGCAAAACTTCTAAAATTCATATAAATTCAACTGTAGCTCAGATTGAAATAATCTATATATGAAAAATTATCAGGAAAATTCAATCTATCCATCTGTACTAGTTTCATGCATGTCAAACCAACTTATACATGTTGTATAAGTGAAAACACATAAAGGGCATTTCAAATGCTTAAGTTTGGAGTTGCATTTGAATCCTTGATTCAAATGAGCTCCATTGAACTTGTTGCTGGTTGCATTAGCACAAACCACTTCACATCTACTTGGCATGATCATGCATCATATTGTTGCATATGCTTTCATATTGATTGCGGCACCATTCTTCTCGATAGGTCCTGCTCCGGAGAGTGTTCGAGAGTACCTGTCTGAAGAGCAGTGCTCTATTGTCAATTTATCAGGAAAGAAAACCCCCTTGTTCATTCCGATACAATCCCACTCTCTCGCTACTGCTCTCTTTTAATGCATTAGGACAACAATGCTTCAACTGCTACTTTATGTTGCAGTAGTTGAACCCATTCCTCTGCATGACCTGTCATTCCCATAGTAAATAGTTGAAACCCACTAGCATGTGTAGGAGTTGATTGAGCCATGTTGTGTTCCTACCATGCCATGCCTGCTATTGCTTAGAGTTGTGCCAGGTCTGATTCATTGGGAATGAATTGGAGTGTTATGATATGTTCTGGTGTTGAGAGTTAAGTGTGTGAACACGATTTGGTAAAGGTAGCGGTGAGAGGACATGTAGGAGTACATGGTGGGTTGTCTCACTGGAACCGTCCTTAAGCACCGAGTTCTGTGTATGTTGTCCTATGAATGGCTACTACCATGCATTGGAATGCTTAAGTGCCCCTCTTGACTTATTAACCAACTTGATCTCGGTCCAGGAGTTGCAAATAGTTTCTGGTGTTTGTAGGTAGTGTTAGTAGTCTACCAAGGGGCACCCGGTCAGGTGGGCTTGGGACAAACTAGGCACAAGTGGCATGGTGTACCAAGCGTAGATCCATCCAGCGAGGTGGGCTCGGGAACCCTGCACACATCGTTTAGGGCCGTGAGTGAAACCCCGGCCGGATCTCCTTGCGGATGGAACCCGAATAGGCGATGAACTTGGACTAGAGTCTTGTGTGGTTATTTAGGCTGTGGCCGACACCCTTGCTAGGCTTCCGCTTGAAGGTTGCCGAGATACATAACGTGTACATGGCGGTAAGTGGCGAGAGAATGTGTGAAGAAGTACACCCCTGCAGGGTTAACATGATCTATTCGAATAGTCGGGTCGGCGGTTATGGACTTCTTGGATGCTTACGTGGTACATAGACAACTTGAAGTGGTTACTCTAAAATGCTCAAGACAAGTGTGAGTACTATGGATGGCCTTCTCGTAGGGAGACGGGAATTAATCCATAGTGGTGTACTGATGTGGTGATTAGTGGACTCATGTGCGCTTTCTTACCTCAAAGAAGTTACTCGTAGTCATAGAATAGGTTAGCCACTGAGTCAAAGCTGGCTTGCTGCAACTGAACCCCACATTTCCTCCTTGATACTAATGCATGCATGATAGGATCTGATGTAAGTCTTGCTGAGTACCTTTGTACTCACGTTGCTTAATTTATGTTTGTGCAGATGAGACTTCTGTCTCAGTAGTAGTTCTGCGTGGACTTCGGCGACTAGCTTGTTACCTTAGCTACGATCTTGTACCCTTGGGAGGGTCTTGTAGATAGTCAGGCTTCTCAGCCTTTTCCTTTTGTAGTTGTCTATACTCAGACATGTAATGCTTCCATTGCTTGTATGCTCTAAATGATGGGTCATGAGACCCATGTTTGTATTAAATGCTATGTGGCTCTTCTGGGCCATTATCTATATGAGTTTGAGTTGTGTTGTGATGCCATGTTGTACAACACATACTTGCATGTTATGCGTACATGTGACGTGTACTGCTATGTGTGGGATCCGACGACCTAGTTGTCTATCCTTAGTAGACTTTCTTATGGGGAAATGTAGTCTAGTGCTTCCACTCAGCCATGGTAGTCTGCTACAGCCCAGATTACCGAAGTCCTGTTAGCCCAGTTGCTACTGCTCCGGAACAATTAGACTGGCTGACATGTGTCCTTCTTCAGTCATGTGTCTGTCCCTTCGGGGAAATGTCACGCGGTGTCTACCAGAGTCCTGCTAGCCTACTATAGCCGGTTTCCTGGAGTCCTGTTAGCCCAATTGCTACAACCAGGATTCACTCGCTGATGACCGACACGTTCGTTGCTGGGTCATGTATGCCTGTCCCTATAAGTTAGTGCCACTTTGGGTTTACGACTAGCCATGTCGGCCCAGGTTCTCTGTCATATGGATGCTAGCGACACTATCATATACGTGAGCCAAAAGGCGCAAACAGTCTCGGGCCAGGTAAGCTGGCACCCGTGGGAATACCCTGCATGAGGCTGAAAAGTAATATGATGTGTTACATGCTAGATCGGTGTGACTTAGGATCGTGGTCCCGACAAAGCATTAGCGCGAGTGGAGCTACTCCTCGACTTCCCTCCTGTTGTGGAGAAGCAAGAAGCGTGGAGGGCTGTTATCCAGAGCCTCATTGGCCGTGCCAATAAAGATCAACACCAGGAGGCAGGCCCCTCGCAGCATCGGTCCCCCGAGCCGGCGTGTGCCGATAGTGGAAGGGCCGGAGGCGCCGCAACAACGGTGCACTCCACTCCACCAAGACAACAAAGGTTGCTAGCTCGGCGGGTCGACGCCCGTGATGAAGGATCCATGGCTTCGTCCGATCCACGAGCTCGCTACGACCAACGTCAAGTTCTTTGGGAGCGGGTTAAAGAGGACGCTCGAACCGCCATCATGGGGTGATGGGAGGCGCGTCATCAGTCTGATAGGCGTGCAGGGCCCACTGCGTACAAGCCTGCGCTGGGGGATTCTGGTGACCTGCCTTACAAGGTAGGTTGTCCAGCTTTTACTCATGAGCCGCGGCAGTTCCAATGGCCCACTACCCACACGTTCAAGCCTGAGGTCCCGGAGAAGTACGGCGACCAAACCTATCCATCCGAGTTCCTGAGTGTATACACTATTGTGATGAAAGAAGTCGGGGCTCGGGACGGCAAGGTGCTCGCGAACTACTTCTTGTTGCTGCTCAAGCCTAATGTCAGGTCATGGTTGATGCACCTGTGATGTCTACTACACAACCTTCTTCTTGTAGACGTTGTTGGGCCTCCAAGTGCAGAGGTTTGTAGGACAGTAGCAAATTTCCCTCAAGTGGATGACCTAAGGTTTATCAATCTGTAGGAGGCGTAGGATGAAGATGGTCTCTCTCAAGCAACCCTGCAACCAAATAACAAAAAGTCTCATGTGTCCCCGACACACCCAATACAACGGTAAATTGTATAGTTGCACTAGTTCGGCGAAGAGATGGTGAAACAAGTGGTATGTGGATAGTAGATAAAGGTATTTGTAATATGAAATTATAAAAACAGAAAGGTAACAAGTGATAAAAGTGAGCATAAACGGTATTGCAATGCGTTGAAACAAGGCCTACGGTTCATACTTTCACTAGTGCAAGTCCTCTCAACAATACTAACATAATTGGATCACATAACTATCCCTCAACATGCAACAAAGATTCACTCCAAAGTCACTAATAGCGGAGAACGAACGAAGAGATTATGGTAGGGTATGAAACCACCTCAAAGTTAATCTTTCCAATCAATCCGTTGGGCTATTCCTATAAGTGTCACAAACAGCCCTAGAGTTCATACTAGAATAACACCTTAAGATACAAATCAACCAAAACCCTAATGTCACCTAGATACTCCAATGTCACCTCAAGTATCCGTGGGCATGATTATACGATATGCATCACACAATCTCAGATTCATCTATTCAAGCAACAGAAAGGACCTCAAAGAGTGCCCCAAAGTTCTACCGAAGAATCACGACGAAAACGTGTGCCAACCCCTATGCATAGGTTCATGGGCGGAACATACATCAAGTGAATCACGTGATACCCCATTGTCACCACAGATATCGATGGCAAGACATACATCAAGTGTTCTCAAATCTTTAAAGACTCAATCCAATAAGATTACTTCAAAGGGGAAACTCGATTCATTATAAGAGAGAAGAGGGGGACATAAACATCATAGGAAAGCTCGCGATACATCAAGATTGTATCATCTCAAGAACACGAGAGAGAGAGATCAAACACATAGCTACTGGTACATACCCTCAGCCCCGAGGGAGAACTACTCCATCCTCGTCATGGAGAGCACCGTGATGATGAAGATGGCCACCGGAGAAGGATTGCCCCCTCCGGCAGGGTGCCGGAACGGGTCTAGATTGGTTTTCGGTGGCTACGGAGGCTTATGGCAGTGGAACTCCCGATATATTGTGCTCACGGATGTTTTTAGGGTATATGGAGATATATATAGGCGGAAGAAGTATGTCAGGGGGGCCACGAGGGGCTCACGAGGGTGGAGGGCGCGCCCAGGGGGGTGGGCGCGCCCCCCTCCCTCGTGACCTCCTAAAATGGACTCCGTTTAATTTTCCTTTTCTTTTCTTCGATTGGACTCCGTTTCAGATCAATTGGACTCCGTTTGATTTTCCTTTTCTTCGAAACCCTAAAATAGGGTAAAAACAGAAACTGGCACTGGGCTCTGGGTTAATAGGTTAGTCCCAAAAATGATATAAAAGTGTATAATAAAGCCCATAATCAAAACAGTAGATAATATAGCATGGAGCAATCAAAAATTATAGATACGTTGAAGACGTATCAGCATCCCCAAGCTTAATTCCTGCTCGTCCTCGAGTAGGTAAATGATAAAAATAGAATTTTTGATGCGGACTGCTACTTGGCATAATTTCAATGTAATTCTTCTTAATTGTGGCATGAATATTCAGATCTGAAAGATTCAAGATAAAAGTTCATATTCTCATAGAAATAATAATACTTCAAGCATACTAACTAAGAAATCATGTCTTCTCAAAATAACATGGCCAAAGAAAGCTATCCCTACAAAATCATATAGTCTGGCTATGATCCATCTTCACCACACAAAATATTTAAATCATGCACAACCCCGATGACAAGCCAAGCAATTGTTTCATACTTTTGATATTCTCAAACTTTTTCAATCATCACGCAATAGATGAGCGTGAGCCATGGATATAGCACTATAGGTGGAATAGAATGGTGGTTGTGGAGAAGACAAAAAGGAGAAGATAGTCTCACATCAACTAGGCGTATCAATGGGCTATGGAGATGCCCATCAATAGATATCAATGTGAGTGAGTAGGGATTACCATGCAACGGATGCACTAGAGCTATAAGTGTATGAAAGCTCAAAAAGAAACTAAGTGGGTGTGCATCCAACCTGCATGCTCATGAAGACCTAGGGCATTTTGAGGAAGCCCATCATTGGAATATACAAGCCAAGTTCTATAATGAAAGATTCCCACTAGTATATGAAAGTGACAACATAGGAGACTCTCTATCATGAAGATCATGGTGCTACTTTGAAGCACAAGTGTGGTAAAAGGATAGTAGCATTGCCCCTTCTCTCTTTTTCTCTCATTTTTTTATTTTATTATTTGGGCCTTCTCCTTTTTTATGGCCTCTTTTCTATTTTTTTATTTGGGCTTCTTTGGCCTCTTTTATTTATTTATTTTCATCCGGAGTCTCATCCCGACTTGTGGGGGAATCATAGTCTCCATCATCTTTTCCTCACTATGAAAATGCTCTAATAATGTTGATCATCACAATTTTATTTTTCTTACAACTCAAGAATTACAAATCGATACTTAGAACAAGATATGACTCTATATGAATGCCTCCGGCGGTGTACCGGGATGTGCAATGATGCATGAGTGACATGTATGAAAGAATTATGAACGGTGGCTTTCCCACAAATACGATGTCAACTACATGATCATGCAAAGCAATATGACAATGATGAAGCGTGTCATAATAAACGGAACGGTGGAAAGTTGCATGGCAATATATCTCGGAATGGCTATGGAAATGCCATAATAGGTAGGTATGGTGGCTGTTTTGAGGAAGGTATATGGTGGGTTTATGGTACCGGCAAAAGTTGCGCGGTACTAGAGAGGCTAGCAAAGGTGGAAGGGTGAGAGTGCCTATAATCCATGAACTCAACATTAGTCATAAAGAACTCATATACTTATTGCAAAAATCTACAAGTTATCAAAGCAAAGTATTACGCGCATGTTCCTAGGGGGATAGATTGGTAGGAAAAGACCATCGCTCATCCCCGACCGCCACTCATAAGGAAGACAATCAATAAATAAATCATGCTCTGACTTCATCACATAGCGGTTCACCATACGTGCATGCTACAGGAATCACAAACTTCAACACAAGTACTTCTCAAATTCATAACCACTCAACAAGAATGACTCTAATATCACCATCTCCATATCTAAAAACAATTATCAAGTATCAAACTTCTCATAGTATTCAACACACTCATAAGAGAATTTTATTATTCTTGAATACCTAGCATATTAGGATTTTAAGCAAATTACCATGCTATTTAAGACTCTCGAAATAATCTAAGTGAAGCATGAGAGTTCATCTATTTCCTCAAAATAAAACTACCACCATTCTCTAAAAGATATAAGTGAAGCACTAGAGCAAATGACAAACTACTCCGAAAGATATAAGTGAAGATCAATGAGTAGTTTAATAATTATGCAACTATGTGAAGACTCTCTAACATTTAATAATTTGAGATCTTGTTACTCTATTCAAACAGCAAGAAAAGCAAAATAAAATGACATCTAAGAATAGCACACATCATGTGAAGAAGCAAAAACTTAGGATCAACCGATACTAACCGATAATTGTTGAAGAAGAAAGGTGGGATGCCAAACGGGGCATCCCCAAGCTTAGATGCTTGAGACTTCTTGAAATATTATCTTGGAGTGCCTTGGGCATCCCCAAGCTTGAGCTTTTGTGTCTCCTTAATTCCTCTCAAATCACGGTCTCCCTAAATCTCAAAAGCTTCATCCACACAAAACTCAACAAGGACTCGTGAGATAAGTTAGTATAAACCATTGCAAAAACCTTCTCATACTCTACTGTAGCAAATCAATAAAATTATTATTCAACATTGCATACTAAATGCCTCTGCATATTTAATAGTCCTATCCTCAAATAGAATCATTAAAGAAGCAAACATATGCAAACAATGCAAACATAACAGCAATCTGCCTAAACAGGACAGTCTGTAAAGAATGCAGCAACATACATACTTCACTAGCCACAAAAATTATGAAAGAAAATTCCCACTGTAGTAAATTTATCAGAGCTTAATATGCAAAAGGTTTCAACATTTTAGCACATTCTGACTTTTCTAGGGAATTATTGCAACAGCGGTAAACTTTCTGTTTTTAAACAGCAACATGTGGACTTCTAAAATAGGCATAGTAAAGGCTATCTATGCCACTTCTATTGAAATAAAATATGAAAAACATTGTTCTAAATAACATCAAGCAAAACACATATCGTGTGGCGAATAAAAATATAGCTCCATGTAAAGTTACCGATGAACGAAGACGAAAGAGGGGATGCCTTCCGGGGCATCCCCAAGCTTAGGCTCTTGGATATACTTTAATATTACCTTGGGGTGCCTTGGGCATCCCCAAGCTTAGGCTCTTGCCACTCCTTATTCCATATTCCATCGAATCCTTACCCAAAACTTGGAAACTTCACAGCACAAAACTTAACAGAAAACTCGTAAGCTCCATTAGTATAAGAAACTAAATCACCACTTCAAAGTACTGTAATGAACTCATTATTTATTTATATTGGTGTTAAACTTACTTTATTCCAACTTCTCTATGGTTTATAAACTATTTTACTGTCCATAGATTCATCAAAATAAGTAGACAACACATGAAAAACAAAATCTGTCAAAAACAGAACAGTCTGTACTAATCTGGATCAAACGTATACTTCTGAAACTCATAAAATTCTCAAATAAACTTCTGGACCTGAGGAATTTATTTATTAATCACCTTCAAAAAGAATTAACTAAATAACACTTTCCAAATAAAAATGGAAGCAATTCTCGTGAGCGCTAAAGTTTCTGTTTTTTACAGCATGATCAACAAGACTTTCCCCAAGTCTTCCCAAAGGTTCTACTTGGCACAAACACTAATTAAAAGCATAAAACCACATATAAACAGAGGATAGATGAATTATTTATTACTAAACAGGAACAAGATCAAGGAACAAAAATAAAATTGGGTTGCCTCCCAACAAGCGCTATCGTTTAATGCCCCTAGCTAGGCATGATGATTTCAATGATGCTCACATGAAGGATAAGAATTGTAACATAAAGAGAGCATCATGAAGAATATGACTAGAACAGTTAAGTCAAACCCACTTCCTATGCATAGGGATTTTGTGAGCAAACAACTTATGGGAACAAGAATCAACTTGCATAGGAAGGTAAAACAAGCATAACTTCAAAATTTTAAGCACATAGAGAGGAAACTTGATATTATTGCAATTCCTACAAGCATATATTCCTCCCTCATAATAATTTTCAGTAGCATCATGAATGAATTCAACAATATAACCAGCACCTAAAGCATTCTTTTCATGATCTACAAGCATAGAAATTTTATTACTCTCCACACAAGCAAAATTCTTCTCATGAATAATAGTGGGAGCAAACTCAACAAAATAATTATCATGTGAGGTATAATCCAATTGAAAACTAAAATAATGATGACAAGTTTCATGGATATTGTTATTTTTTATAGCATACAAGTCATCACAATAATCATCATAGATAGCAACCTTGTTCTCATAATCAATTGGAACCTCTTCCGGAATAGTGGATTCATCATAAAATAAAGTCATGACCTCTCCAAATCCACTTTCATCAATATAATCATCATAAATAGGAGGCATGCTTTCATCATAATAAATTTGCTCATCAAAACATGGGGGACAAAAAATATCATCTTCATCGAACATAGCTTCCCCAAGCTTGTGGCTTTGCATATCATTAGCATCATGGATATTCAAGGAGTTCATGCTAACAACATTGCAATCATGCTCATCATTAAAATATTTAGTGCCAAACATTTTATAGATTTCTTCTTCTAGCACTTGAGCACAATTATCCTTTCCATCATACTCACTAAAGATATTAAAAAGGTGAAGCGTATGAGACAAACTCAATTCCATTTTTTTGTAATTTTATTTTATAAACTAAACTAGTGATAAAACAAGAAACTAAAAGACTCGATTGCAAGATCTAAAGATATACCTTCAAGCGCTAACCTCCCTGGCAACGGCGCCAGAAAAGAGCTTGATGTCTACTACACAACCTTCTTCTTGTAGACGTTGTTGGGCCTCCAAGTGTAGAGGTTTGTGGGATAGTAGCAAATTTCCCTCAAGTGGATGACCTAAGGTTTATCAATCCGTAGGAGGCGTAGGACGAAGATGGTCTCTCTCAAGCAACCCTGCAACCAAATAACAAAAAGTCTCTTGTGTCCCCAGCACACCCAATACAACGGTAAATTGTATAGGTGCACTAGTTCAGCGAATAGATGGTGAAACAAGTGGTATATGGATAGTAGATAAAGGTATTTGTAATCTGAAATTATAAAAACAGCAAGGTAACAAGTGATAAAAGTGAGCGTAAACGGTATTGCAATGTGTTGAAACAAGGCCTAGGGTTCATGCTTTCACTAGTGCAAGTCCTCTCAACAATACTAACATAATTGGATCACATAACTATCCCTCAACATGCAACAAAGCGTCACTCCAAAGTCACTAATAGCGGAGAACGAACGAAGAGATTATGGTAGGGTACGAAACCACCTCAAAGTTATTCTTTCCAATCAATTCGTTGGGCTATTCCTATAAGTGTCACAAACAGCCCTAGAGTTCGTACTAGAATTACACCTTAAGATACAAATCAACCAAAACCCTAATGTCACCTAGATACTCCAATGTCACCTCATGTATCCGTGGGCATGATTATACGATATGCATCACACAATCTTAGATTCATCTATTCAACCAACACAAAAGACCTCAAAGAGTGCCCCAAAGTTCTACCAGAGAATCACGACAAAAACGTGTGCCAACCCCTATGCATAGGTTCATGGGCGGAACCCGCAAGTTGATCACCAAAACATACATCAAGTGAATCACGTGATATCCCATTGTCACCACAGATATCCACGGCAAGACATACATCAAGTGTTCTCAAATCTTTAAAGACTCAATCCGATAAGATTACTTCAAAGGGGAAACTCGATTCATTACAAGAGAGAAGAGGGGGGGAAGAAACATCATAGGATCCAAATATAATAGCAAATCTCGCGATACATCAAGATCATATCATCTCAAGAACACGAGAGAGAGAGAGAGATCAAACACAAAGCTACTGGTACATACCCTCAGCCCTGAGGCAGAACTACTCCCTCCTCATCATGGGGAGCAACGGGATGATGAAGATGGCCACCGGAGAAGGATTGCCCCCTCCGACAGAGTGCCGGAAGGGGTCTAGATTGGTTTTCGGTGGCTACGGAGGCTTCTGGCCGCAGAACTCCCGATCTATTATGCTCACGGATGTTTTTAGGGTATATGGAGATATATAGGCAGAAGAAGTACGTCAGGGGGGCCACGAGGGGCTCACGAGGGTGGTGGGCGCGCCCAGGGGGGGTGGGCGCGCCCCCTGCCTCGTGACCTCCTCGTAGGTTCCTCGACGTGCACTCCAAGTCTTCTGGGCTTCTTTCCTTCAAAAAATGAGTTCCGTGAAGTTTCAGATCAATTGGATTCCGTTTGATTTTGCTTTTCTTCAAAACACTAAAATAGGGTAAAAACAGAAACTGGCACTAGGCTCTGGGTTAATAGGTTAGTCCCAAAAATGATATAAAAGTGTATAATAAAGCCCATAAACATTAAAAACAGTAGATAATATAGCATGGAGAAATCAATAATTATAGATACATTAGAGACGTATCAACCTGCCGGTGGATTCCATCTCCTCTTGGTCGGACCTGTGCCACGAGTTTATTGGCGCCTTTACCGGAGGCCATCAAACTCCTGGCCAGGCAAGTGATTTGCATCTCATCCCCCAAAAGGATGGCGAATCCTTGCGCAAGTACATTCAGATATTTAGCCATGTGCAGTACACCATCCCAGATGTTCATCCTCTCACTGTCATTAGCGCGTTCCATCAGAACATGCGCAACCACAAGATGCATGAAGAGCTGGCCATGAACAAGGTTAGGGATGTTGCCGAACTGTATGTTTTGGCCGACAGATGTGCTCGTGCTGAAGAAGGAAGGAAGTACCCCAGCACAGATGCCAGCACGGGAAGCGATTCTGGAGACGAACACGCCTCGCCCCGGCAAGGAAGGGCCGACGGTGTAATAGGAAGCGCAGGGGCAAGACCTTGCTTGCCGTCAAGGAATCCGGCAACCCCGACATCACCAAGAAGGCCAAGGTCGACAACCCTGGCAAAGAGGTTGCCGGGTGTGCCGCCTGCCAGGCCTTCGCGGCCGCCAACAATCCGAAGGGCTCCGACAAGCAATACTGCAAGATCCATCGCACCAAAGGCCATGATGTCCAAAACTACCGGCAAGTTGAGCAACTTGTGGAGAGGTAGAAAGCTGAGTATGAAAGACGGGATAAGGAGAAGGGCTAGGATGGTGCTAAGGGCTCCGGCAGGAAGCGTGGTGGCCGAGAGGGTCGACACAGCAAGGAAAAGCAGCAAGAGAGGCCTACTCGAGGCCGCGACAAGAAAGAGGGGGATGATGACTGCGAAGAGGAAGATGAGTCTAGTGACCAAGAATTTCAGAAGGCCACAGAAGCCATGTGCATCGATGGTGGCACCTCATTGCATTCTTCTCACCGCCAGCTTAAACAGTGGGCACGCGAGATCAATGCGACAAAGCCATCGATCGACACCCAGAAGGCACTGAAATGGTCCAACACGCCTATGATTTTCGATGCTGAGGATCACCTTGATCCCACAACCGCGGTCGGGTGCTTGCCATTGTTGGTTTCGCCAAAAATTCGCAACCTCAAGGTGACGAAAATTCTAGTGGACGGTTGGGCCAGTCTGAACTTGATCTCGCCACAAGTGATTAAGAGGGTGCAAATTCCCAAGGGAGATCTCGAGGAGCTGGGCACTTTTCAAGGTATCAACCTAGGGAGAAGCCAGCCCAAGGGTAAGCTCACATTACCAGTTATGTTTTTGTGGCGAGCTAAACTACAGGATAGAGAAGATCATTTTTGATGTAGCCAAGATCCCGTTGCCATATAATGGGATCCTTGGCCATCCAGCACTGGCCAAATTTATATAGAATTCCTTATTTAGCCCTTTCTTAAATTTTGGTTCCCTTTTTGGCCCTAAAAATTTATTTTTTCCTTCTTTGACACCCTAACTTTATTTTTCTTCCTTCCATGACACTTCTGTCGCTCTTTGCCGTTAACACTGTCAACTATGATAGGAAAAGTCGTTTTTACCCCTTCTTCATAGCACGCTAAAAAAAGAAAAACGAACCCCCCTTCCGGCCCCGATTCCCCTTCTCCTCCCCGAGACCTAAACCTAGCGCTGCACCTAGTGGCGGCGGCGCGAGCGAGGCACCCAGCGGTGGCGGCGCTAGCGAGGCACCCAGCGGCGACGCATGGAGGAGGGCGAGGTGGAAGAGGGCCATGCGCGAGGCGTCCATGGTGGGGAGGCGGGGGGGGGGGCGGCGAATCCCTGGAGGACGGGCGAGGCGACCATGGTGGGGAGGCGGGTGGCGGCCAACTCCTAGAGGACGGGAGAGGCGGCCATGGTCGGGAGGCAGGGGGCGGCCAACCCCTGGAGGACGGGAAAGGCGGCCATGGTGGGGAGGCAGGGGGCCAAGTATCACCAAGGGATGCGGCTACATCGGCTTGTCTAGATGGGTGAGTCATCTCTTCTTTAAATTTGACAGAGTACTTAGAGATGGCTTTGAAGATTACTTAGAGATGGATCCCAAATGCAACATATTTGCTGCACCTCTCTTCTAGATTTGTCAAAATGCAACAGATTACTTAGGAGTTTCATTTAGAGATGATAATTTGGTGCAAAATATGAACTTAGCGATGGATCCCAAATTCAACTCATGATTAAGTTTATTTGGTGTTTACAGGATGGATCAAAATTCAACTTATGTGCTGAAAATCAATTTTCTTGCCAACCCAAAAAAGGCTAGAAAGGATATCAAATGCTTTTGTTTTGATAAGGTTATTTATTCCGACTTAACAAATTATAAGGACTTGGTTGATTCAATCGTAGTGCACTACTCGGCTCGTTATTTGGAAGTTGCACATGTTTAGTACTATGATGATGTTCTTAAAATCTACCCTGAAGTAACATCTGACCAAGAATTGGTGTCGATGTTTGAGAAAAACTCTAAGACAAAGGTTGTGCACATGTTTGTTGCATATTGTGATCCATTGGAACCATATGAGCTTATAACGGAGTGGCATAGTGATGCCATAGCCAACCTAACAACATAGAACAAGATGATGATGATTATCTTCACAACCCAATACCTGAGAGTGAGCATGTTGGTGTTGATGAGGAAAATATTTATTTAGAGGATGAACCTATACCTCTTATCATGGTTCCTTGTTCCAACAAAGAAAAGGACAAAGACTATGTTCCTGATCATGAGATCGTGGCTGAGAGCGAGGTTGAAAGCGAGGATGAGAATGAGGATGAGAGCATGTTAGAGGTTGAAGTAGAGGAAGATGAGGAATATCACGAGGCAGATCCTCCAATGAATATAATAAATTAGATCCTCCAATGAGCGAAGGAAGAAAATATCCCAATATGGCAGAGTTTAAATTGGCGCTTTCTCAACATACAATCAAACATGAATTTGAGTTTGACACCGAAAAGAGTGCACCACATAGGTTCAGAGCTTATTGTTCAAGAAGGGATGAAGATAATTGTCCATGGAGGATATATGCTTCTACAATGGAAGATGAGTGCACAGTAATGGTAATTTTCTAACTTTACTCATGTGTGCTTAATTTGTGGTCATGGTCTTTACTCTAGTACTAATTTTCTATGTTCATCTTTTGTAGGTGAGAAAGAACCCTTGTGGTCATGATTGCTCTAGTACAAAAAGAAAAAATAAGTTGAAGAATGCAAACAAGCGGTGGATATGTGAGCACGTGAAGGACTAGATAATTGAGGATGCAACTCCAGGACCAAAGGCATTGCGAAAGAAGCTTAAAGAGCATCATGGAATCAACATCAACTCTAAGAGAGTCTATATGGGTAAGCTATTAGGCTTGAAGGAACTATATGGTGATTGGGATACAAGCTTTGATAATTTGTATAGTTTCAAGGCGCAAATTGAAAGTTGCTGCCCCGGTAGCATAATGATCATTGATCATCACACAATAAAAGATAAAATCAGATATAAAAGAATTTTTATTCCTTTGAAGCCTTGCATCGATGGGTTCCTTAATGGACGCAGGCCATACTTGGCAGTAGATAGCACCTTCTTGACAGGCAGGTTCAAGGCGCAACTGGCTAGTGCTACCGCCGTTGATGGCCATTGTTGGATGTATCCAGTTTGTATGGGTGTTTTCGATTCTGAAACTAATGAGAATTGGACCTGGTTCATGCAAATGGTTCGACAAGCCATTGGATCCCCAAGGGGTTTAACCATATGCACCGATGCTGGGCAACGAATGATGACAGGTGTAAAAGAAGTGTTCCCAGAGGCTGAACATAGGGAATGTATGTTTCACTTGATGTCCAACTTCAAGAAGAAGTTTCATGGGAAGGTGTTTGATCACCACGTTTGGGCTGCTGCTTATTCATGGAATCCCTATATATTTCAAAAAATTGGGCTGCAATGGACATAGCAAAGCCAGTGGCAACTGCATATCTTAGGAGGTGGCACACTAGGTTGTGGTCTAGGAGTCAGTTCTCCACAATTTCCAAGGTGGATTATGTTACAAACAACTTGGCTGAGTGCTTCAATAATTGGATTAAGCATCACAAGTCCTTGAACTTGGATGACTTCTTTGATAAGGTTAGGAAAATGATTATGATCATGTTGAACCAAAGGAGGAAAGTAGCAAGGAAGTTGGTTGGGTTGATTCTTCCCCACATAATTAAGAAGTTGAATGTAGAGAATTAAACTTGGAGGTGGTAGAAAGCTCAGAAGAAGTCGCTGAAGTGACAACATTAGGAGGCAGCGGCTTTAGGTTTGTGGTCAACTTGCTTGATAGGACATGTTCTTATAGACAATGGCAAGTTTCTGGCCTTCCTTGCAAGCATGGTCTAGCATTTATCACATCTCTTATGAATGCACACATACAGAATTATGTGGACTTGTATTACTCCATTGACAAATTTAGGGCAGCCTATGACCAACTAATTCCTGCCATGGTTGACAAGAACCAATGGCCTAAATCTGACCATGGATTCTTCATGTTTCCACCACTACTAAAATCCATGGCGGGTAGGCATAAAACTAAGAGGTATAAAGGCTGCAGTGAGAAGAAAAGAAAAAGCGGCCAACACTTATGCCCTATTTGTAAGGACTATGGGCATCATTGGCATAAATGCAAGAAGGGTAACCCAGCTGACATTGCTACTATTTTAGCTGTGACGTACTAAATTTAACTGTGTAACTTGCCTCACTTGCATTTTTTTGTAAGCAGCCATAGATGTTAACTATTTTATTTGTTGCTCATGTAGAGGACCACCAAAGAAGAGGGAAAAGACCACCAAAGCATCAATTGTGCCTTACGAGGATGATGCTCCAGCATCCTCTATGTGCTTTCTGCCAAGGTTAGCCACTTTACACTCATGCTCATAATTATATGAAATCTGTGTTTGAATTCTTAGTAACTTCTCACAATAGCCAAAGCTTGGAACCTACAACTACGAAAAAGAGAAAACATGATAACTCAATTACTGGAGCATCAAAAAGGTAAGAACTAGTTTTGAATTTTGTAGTAGATTAGATGAAAGCTTGGTTTTGTATTCTAATTGCATTCTTCTCACTATAGCCAAATGTTGGAGAAAACAACTAAGGGAAAGGGACTAAATCTGGATCTAGAGTAGCAAAAAGGTAACCTATGGTTGTTTCCGAATTTTATGTTATGTTATGCATTGTTCTATTGTTAACCTGGGCTACTATATGAGATGTATGATGTGGTGCCATGAATGTGTATGTGTAGATCAAGAACTCAACCCATTTAAGTGGCCAACAAGAAAGCATCTATTGCTTTGAAATTACATGCCAAAATAAAAGGCAAAGAGGTTGATGATAAGTTGCCACACCTTCCTATGGTGCCACATGATAGCCCTGCAATGGGCACACATTGCAAAAAATGAATCCTGCCAGCCCTGCAATGAGCACACGAAGCAAAAGGAGGCTTAGCTTGTGATTCTCATTGGATCCCTTTCCATATCATGGTTCATTTGGGAAACTTTTGAGCTGTTTATGTAATATATATGTGAACCTGGGCTTTTGTACGTGCTATATGTGACCTTCATGTGTTGTATTTGACATGATGTGAACCTAGACTATTATATGTGAACTCTATGTGAACCTGAATGTGTGTAGAGGACTAAATATGTGGACTGTTTCCGTATATGTGAACCTAGACCAAGTTTCTATGAACTTTTAATTTGCATACATGTGAATCTGCTCCAAGTATATTATAATTTGTGCATATATGAACTTTACAGGGGATATATCATCAAAATACAAGGGAGGTGTTGTCCAATTATCCAATTAAAATTAAAGATGTGCTAAATAGCAGATTAGGTTTCATTTGGTAATGTATTCAAGACAAACAGATCACATCACCATTGCTTTTGACTTCTAGTTCACAATTTTGGTCAGAAACTACACCAAGGGTAAAAAGGACTTTTCATGTCAGATTTAACGGTGTTAGTTGCCAAAACTGACAGAAATATCATAGAGGGAACAAACTGAAGTTTGAGTGCCAGAACAGGAAGAATTTTTTTACTAGGGCCAGAAAGGGAACCAAAATTTAAGAAAGGGCCAAATAAGGAATTCTCTCCCATATTTATGGCAGCATCACATTACGCCTACAACACATTGAAGATGCCCAACCCGATGAGCATCATCACTGTCGGCTCCGACAAGAAGGATGCGCTCATCTATGCCGACGAGCTCTACCAGGAGGCGGTGGTGGCAATTGCTGCCAAGGCACTTGCTCCTACCACTGGAGCCCCCAAGGGGAAGAGGACCGGCAAGACCTCAGTCACCGGCAAGACTTCTGGCCCCGGCCAAGCCTCTTGCACCCACTCCGGCAAGTGCGCCTCCTCGGGGTTGTGCGTTTCCATTGAGGACATGCCACGAAGCTCCACCGGCAAGAGCAAGAAAGCCAAGGCTGCACCACCGAAAACCAAGAAGGTGCCCATCAAGGACGACGACACGGGCGGAGATTTTACTATAAGCTCCACCCTCGATAGGAAATTGGAAAGCGCCTGTTGCCTTCCTGCAGGCGAATGTCGATGTGTTTGCATGGAAAGCATCTGACATCCCCGGTGTTCCCAGGGAGGTGATTGAGCACCACCTTGATGTCCGTCTTCATGCACGACCCATCAAGCAGAAGGTTGGGAAGCAAGCTTTGGAGCGGCAAGAATTCATCATTGAGGAGATTAGGAAGTTGGAAGCTGCAGGCTTGGTCAGAGGAGTGCTCCACCCAATATGGGTGGCCAATCCGGTGGTGGTGCGCAAGGTGAATGGAAAGTGGAGGCTGTGCATTGATTATACAGATAACAATAAAGCCTGCCCAAAAGATCCTATCCCTTTGCCGCGCATTGACCAGATCATGGACTCCACTGCCGGGTGCGACCTGTTTGTCATTCCTTGATGCCTATTCGGGATACCACCAAATCTTTATGACGAAGGAAGATAAAGAGAAGACCGCCTTCATCACCTCGTGTGGTACGTATTGTTTTATACGAATGCCTTTCGGGTTGAAAAGTGCTGGTTCGACATTTGCAAGAACAGTTTAGATTGGTTTTGAGCCCCAGCTCCATAGAAATATGTAGGCTTACATGGATGACATAGTGGTTAAAACCAAGGACAGGGCGACACTTGTACATGACTTGGAAGAAACATTTGCAAATTTGTGCAAGATCAACCTCAAGATCAACCCTAAGAAGTGTGTGTTCGGTGTCCCATGTGGCAAGCTTCTCGGGTTCTTTGTGTCTCAACAAGGGATTGAGGCGGACCCCAACAAGATCAAGGCAATTGAGCAGATTGAGACACCGAGGCGACTTAAAGATGTGCATCGGCTTGCTGGCTGCGTTACTACTCTAATTAGGTTCATCTCCAAATCTGGTGAGCACACCCTCCCCTTTCTCAAGACTTTGAAAAAGGCAGGGGTGACGAAATGGACCCCGGAGGTCGAGGCAGTGCTGCAGGATGTGGAGAGGTACCTCTCGTCTATGCCAATACTAGTTGCGCCTAAAGCGTAAGAGTTGTTGCTTCTATATCTAGAGGCAACGAATCAAGTGGTTAGTGTTGCACTAGTGGCGTAGAGGGAAGCGGGCGAAGAGGCGGTAGCGGTGGCAAGGCTGTTGGATGACGAGCCAGAGGTCCCCCGATAGGGTCTGGTGCCGCCAAGGCCAGACCCCGGCAGAGTCTGGTGCCGCCAAGGCCAGACCCCCGGCAGAGTCTGGTGCCACAAAGGAAGAAGATGATGTAGCACCCAGTCTACTTTGTCAGATCCCTCTTGCAGGGGGCTAGATCTAGGTACTCTAGTGTGCAGAAGTTGATCTTCGTCCTCCTTATGGCCTTGAGGAAATTGCGTCATTATTTATAAGCACATGAGATCACGGTCATCACTCGCTTCCCATTGCAACGGATCTTGGACAATCCAGATGCATCCGGAAGGATTGTGGAATGGGAGTTGGAACTATCAAGCTTTCGTCTCAGGTTTGAAAGCACTTTGACAATCCAGAGTAGGGTTTTGGAGGAGTTCATTGCAGAATGGACCTCAACGCCTAATGAAGAATTTCAAGAGACCACTCTCCCCGGCAAGGAAACAAGCCACAACTGGATTATGTACTTTAATGGGGTTTCTTGCTGCACGGCGCCAGTGCCGGCGTGCTGCTTGTCGCGCCCACAGGATAGATCCTCAAGTAGGTAGTCCAAATGCACTTTCCTCGGGAGAGATTGATGACCAACACCGTGGAGTATGAGGGGCTGCTTGCCGGCCTCAGGATCGTGGTAGACCATGGGATCAAAAAGTTGATCATCAATGGGGATTCGCAACTCATAGTGAAGCAAGTGAACAAGGATTATCAGAGCCCGCTGATGGAAGCTTATGTAGATGGAGTGAGGAAGTTGGACGAGCGTTTTGATGGTCTACAAGCAGAGCATGTTCCTCAAGTTGAGAATAGTGTTGCTGATGACCTGTCAAAACGTGTTGCCCTCAAGTTACCTGTGGATCCAGCGACCTTTGTGCTCCAATTGACTCAGACATCCGTTGAACCATCGGCAGGATAGAATAAGAGAAAAAAATTAGGCCTCGGTAAGTACTTTCCCGCTGGGCTCCCAGGAGCCGTCGGCAAGGATGTTGCCAGGCACGCCAAGCTTGCCGGGGAGCGACAGGCTCCGGCAGGGCCTCAAGCCCTTTCCGTTGAGACAACCACTCCCACGGCAGAGGATATGCCTCTAGTCCTTACCGTCGAGCCTCAAGTTCTGGCATGGCCGCGACACACCATTCAGTTCCTCCAAACAGGGGAACTCCCTGAGGAACAAGTAGAAGCGGAGAAAGTAGCCCGTCGGTCTACCATGTACTAGTTTCTAGACGACGCCTTTTATAGGAAAAGACCGAACAGTGTGAAATTGAACTACATTCCCTAGGAGGATGGACTGGAGCTGTTGGCAGAGATACATGGAGGCATATGTGGATCTCACATAGGATCAAGAGCCCTTGCCGGAAATGCATTCCGACAAGGTTTCTTTTGGCCCACCGCTCTCCAGAATGCGACTGCACTAGTAAACAAGTGTGAAGCGTGCCAGCTCCATTCGATGAAACTCCATCAACCAGCTCAAGCTCTCCAGACAATCGCTCTTTCCTGGCCATTCTCGATCTGGGGGCTCGACATACTGGGCCCTTTTCCCCATGTTGTTGGGGGCTTTGAGTACTTGTACATTGCGATCAACAAGTTCACAAAGTGGCCAGAACTGGAAGCAGTGAGAAAGGTAACAACACAATCAGCCATGATGTTCTTCAAAGGACTAGTTTGCCGTTTTGGTGTGCCAAACAGAGTCATCACTGACAACGGCACGCAGTTCACAAGCCGCACCTTAATGCAATACGTCCACGACCTCGGCAGCAAGATATGTTTTGCTTCTGTTGTACATCCACAAAGCAATGGCCAGGCGGAAAGGGAAAATGCTGAAGTGTTGCGAGACCTCAGGACGAGGACTTTTGACAGGCCGCACAAGTGCAGAAGACGCTAGATTGACGTGTTGCCGGCGGTTCTTTGGTCAATCACAACAATACCAAATCGAGCCACCGGCCAGATGCCCTTCTCCCTTGTATATGAGGTAGAAGTAGTTCTCCCCATAGAACTCGCATACGGGTCACGTCGAGTACTCGCTTATGATGAGCTTGAGCAAGAGCAGTTGCGGCAAGATGACGCTACGCTCCTTGAGGAAGATCTTCTTCAGGCTGCTGTGCGAGCTACGCGCTACCAGCAAGCCTTGCGCCGCTACCATAGCCGCAAGGTTCATGCCCGAAGCTTTGAGGAAGGCGACCTTGTTCTTCGGCGCGGTCGGTCGGCCAAGAATTCTAACAAGTTGACGCCAAAGTGGGAAGGCCCTTATCGGATAATACGAGTCACCAGGCCCGGCACAGTATGCTTGGAGACCAGAGATGGTATCCCCGTGAGCAACTGCCGGAACATCGAAGATCTTCTGAAGTTTTACCCGTAAGGCACGGTTGCCGGGCCCCCCCTACAGACCACCTTTTGTACAAGCCTTGTCAGCAAGGCATGTGACCCTTTGTACAAAGGCAGACGCAGATCCTGAGCAATAGATGAATAAATGAAGCGCTGGCGCCCTAAGAATTAGCATGCATGTTAGGTTGAGTCTCTCTCTGGTACGGTTGATAGTGCTTAGAAGCAACTAACCCCTGGCATAGAGGTTGACTGTGCGTATTTTTGTCCCTTCCAGTCCTTTTTGTTTCACAGGCCACACGAGCGCTTCAGCGGAACTTTTTGGAAGAAAGGAGGCGAACTAACACTCCGACCCCGGCAAGCCAAGGCTGCCGGGGGCAACAGATTCAGATAAGTCTTTTTCCCCAGCTACATACTTCCATATGGAACTTGAACGTACGAAGCTTCGCTCGATCCTGTGCCACCGTGCTCCCTTGTTCCTATGACCAAAATCCCTTTTGGCCTGGAATTTGGCTGTAGTTGTCACAGCCCTAGCTCTGGCCTTTGCTTGTCATTGCATATGCATGCATGCATCATCTTAAATTCCATTAAATTGGATTGAGGGAATTCTCAACCCTCAGATATCACCTCACAAACAATCAACATTAAAAAAATCTCTTCAAACAAGCCCAAGAAAATGTTCCTGTTAATATCTGGAAAAATTGGCAAGATATAAAATTCAAACCAATATTTTTAGAATCTCAGGAATATTTATTTTGGGCCCTTGAATTAATCCAATAAAAATTTGAATTGGACTTATATTTATTATATAATAAATATATGTTCAATAATTCTGGAAATTGTTGTGTGGTTTGGGTTAAAGACCACTTAGTTCGCACAACTATTTTCATGCAGTTTTGAAGTGGTTTAGTATTTTTGCTAAATCAGAAAACAAAGAGAGAAATAGAAAACAGAAACAAATAAAAAAGGAAAGCAGAGAGAGAGAAGCCCACCTGGACCTTACCTGGTGGCCCAAGTGGCCGGCCCAGCCCACCTGGCCCCCTCCCCTGTCGTCTTCCTCCTTTGCTAGGAGGATGGGCGTGTGGTCGCCGTGCGCGCACACGCGCCCCGGCCACCTCCTGCTTGCCCCTTCCCCGACCCCCTGGAGATGCCACGCACCTCCCTAGCGCCACATCCACTTCTCCCTCTGACCCTATCCT